>NC_060154.1:16708040-16828547 GCF_021292245.1 Micropterus dolomieu | reverse complement strand
GGGGGGGGCAGTTGGTTGCATGGGTGAGGCGGAGAGCAAGGGGAGGGGAAAGGGTGTGATGTTTGGTGGTGGGCAACGTTGTGTTTGTGTGTGTATATGTGTGTAGATTGAAGTGGCGGTTACGGGTTGAGGACACAGGCTGTCACTGCTACATAAGACCATAGATTAAGGTTGGAACTGAGTGGGAGAAAAGGAAATGTTGTACAGTTTTCCTACTGCTTTTCACAGTACCCTTGAATGAATTTCTGACTTAAATGATAAAGCTGGTAAAATTTTATATTTTTGTCACTATCAACATATCTTATCTAATAGTCCAAAACCAACAATAAATTTGTCCAAAGCCTAACACAGCTTATTTCTCTGTGTCATAGAACTCCATTGTTTTCCAAATACTATTAAAAGCACACATCAGCCACAGTGTTGCACTATCATCCCTATCATGCTCCTTTATTACAACAAACAAGTACATTGCAGTTCATTTTGAGTTAGTCTCGCACGCACTGTCCTGCTGCTATAAATATTTACATCACTTTCTTAATCACTTTATGCCACGTAGTGTTATTTTATGTTGTTGGTCAATTCTAGAATTCCACAATGCCTTCTATTGTATTCACTTGTGTATCATAGAAAATGAATAGTAGCTGATCTTCAGTATGAAGAAATACACTTGGGGCTTAGTGCCAAGACTAGCACACTGATGGTTCTGGCATTTTCAGGGGATTTGTTGACAGTAAGAAAAATGTATCCTTTAAGTAAAGTACGTTTATAATTGGACAGTATGTTCCCTGAAGTCACACAGCATGCATTGCTTATTCTCTATCCCTATTAAATATATTTCGCCTCTTTTACAACCACTTGAATCAACAGTGTTCTGTTGATGAAACTGTTTTCAGTAAAGGGAATTTAACTTTAGCAGTGTAGAGAAAAAGTTGAGTACATGCAAACAGTATCGGCCTGCCGACATGGGTGTGCTGTGAATATGTAAACATACAGAATCCTGGTGTGTGTATGTGTGGGCGTGGGTGTGTGTGTGTGGTGGGGGGCAGTCACCAGCCCCCTTGGGAGGAAGCGATCAATGATTGAGACCATAATGCACCTCTCTGTATTCCTCCTCACATTCATGCTCACTGGCTGCTTTGGGGAGCTGTCTCACACACACACACACACACATGCACACACACACACACACACACACACACACACACACACACACACACACACACACACACACACACACACATACTTTCACTTTTCCTCACATGCACACACACATTGTCACATGTTCGACAGCTCATCTCTCACACGTTCCCTTCCACTCCATCTTGTAGCTGTCTGGTCGATGGCCTCTCTCTCTGTCTCACTTCCACTGCTCAGTCTTTGGCAGACTGCTCTGCTCTGGCGCTGTCTCTCCCTATGTTAATATAGTAGCTAACCTCTCTCTCCATAGCACTGCTACCAGACAGTCTCTATGTTGATATACTGAGGAGTGTAGCACTCCACCACACAACTACTAACTGACTCCAGAGAACTGAGCACTCTTCATCTCCGCCACTGCTACTGCCACTGCGAGGATCCTGCTGGGGCACTCTGTTGTCCTGTACACTTGTTACGACTGCTGAAATTTTGAATGTAGCACATCTCTCTTCAGCTTGTTCAGCAGGTACAAATCCCTTTAAAAAATAAATAATTTCTGGGTTTTTTTTCATTTTCATATTCTTTTGTTTTTGATTAGGGGGAATCGTACGAATTTTGAAGGCAATCTGCTGTAATTGAGATTGTGAGTCTCACAGCAAAAGGTAATTATCACTAATTGGTCTGTGAAAATGATTACAGCAGTAACTTAGTTTACTCCACGCCCCGGAAACAAGAACTGGGAATGAAAGGAGGAGAGTGATAAAATAAAGACATGACTATTTACTGTTCACAACTCCAATTAAGCATTGTGAAAGTTAAAAGACTCCGCTGATGACCCCTGGCATCGTAATCAAAGAAGTGGAGAGCTCTCATCATGTTGATTTAATTTGCCTCAACTCATCTCTTACTTGTTGGGAATTATACTGAAGACCACAGAAACTAAGCTGCACAATTTAAATGTTGTTAAAATTGCTTGAAAAAGATTCAAAACTCAATTCAATGTCAAGTTAAAAAGCTAACTGTGAAATGGGACAGAGGAATGTGACCGTGCTGATTCACAGTACAAACAAAGACACAGAAAGAGACCAAATCAAAGCATAAAACATGCATTACGATGTTATGCTCTCTTTGTGCGCATGTGTATGTGTATAGCAGTCAAGAAGACAGCCAAGTGACTCACCTCCTGCCAGAAAATGAAGACATACAATTAACATCGTATCCCATCATCCTCAGCTGAGCGGGCAGGCCTGTAATTGGCTGGCTGACCAGCCTGCGTGGCTCCGGGTGGCAATTTATTCTGGGAGCCATGCAGTTTACCCAGGGCGGCTAACGGCCCCTGTGCCATAACCTGGCTGAGGCAGCGGGGACATCATTAACACTTCACTGGGCCTGCAGGACACACAGCCATCATCCACTATACACCACCCACAGCCACTAGCACACAGGGCAAATTGGAGAAACAGGGTAAAAATAATAATCATTATGTCAATGGAGCCACTTGTGTGAGTATGTTCACTGATCAGCAGGCAAATAAGGATATTTCTGTCATTTCCTGGTAAAGGAACTGAATACCTGTGTCCTAGATTAGATTAATTTGTAATGAAACAAAGGTTATCCTTGCCCTGAGCAGATTTGATTTGGGTAATCCAGCCCCACATTAGTCTAACCCTGGACTATGAGTGTGTCTGTTTGACAGTGCGTTTGGTGGCATGCGGCTGTCTAACCCTAAAACAATGTGTGAGGGAGAGGGTGCTCTCTAAGTGGAGTAATGACCTTCCCTTGTCACAAGGAAGACATGTGTTACACACTCCCATATTGGTCCGAGGGCAAGACTGTTACAGAGTCAGTCTGGACTCTGGTTTACGTGCCCATTTAAAGGTCTGTATCTGCTGTCTGGCCCTCCGCCTCCTCACCAGCCAGCTGTCTTTAGGTGTGAGAGGAAGCGGCACACATGGAAAGCTCCATCTCACGCATCACTTTATGGATGTATGTGGCAGATGAACTGTCGTGATTCTCCTCAGTCTTGGTAATGTAGACAAGTGAATCAATATTTATTTTTACATCCCAATGAGTGTTTCCCAGTGTGTTTTCAGGATGTTAGCACTGTGAACACAGTGATGTCCAGCTATGTCTCCCCACAAGCCTGTTTCTTGTGTCTTTGTCCTGGCTGTGATATTCCCAACTCGCTCATTTCCTATCTCAGGACTCTTTCTTGCTCTCTGATTCCACACACACACACATGCACGCACACAGGCTCACAGCCAAATGGCTGTTCATTAAAGACAGGGACCTGAGGGGAAGCAATCGTCTGAGAGACGGAAATTGCGTGTCACATTAGATTAGCAGTGTAAAGCCTCTGGATTGGCTCGGGGGAATAAGGAATTATTTCAATTACATTATTTCAAAAAGTCTTTAAGCAATACCAATACCGATAAAAACAAATTAAGAGTGATTTGGGCTGATTTGTGGTGCTCTGAGCTGTGCTTTCTGACAATGTGCTGGAAATCAGATATGAATAATGTAGATATTACGCTGCATGTAATGTGTTGGAGTTGAAAGCAGATTATCTGTGACAAATAATAGCATTGGTTTGCATTGTGTCTCATCAAAAGGGAATGTTCCCAAGTGTCACTCACACAGGCTGGAGACTGTACAGGTTTCCTGAGCCACAGAGGAGAGGATACCTGCCATTCACAGTCACAAATCTGTGACATCAACACACACACAGTGAAAGTGATGACTTGAGTGCGTTATACTTAGTGCATTGAATTTAAACTTTTTATTGTGAAACATCTTCATGAAGTGCAGGTATGTCCTTAATAATAAATGTTTGGTGGATGTGATCCTCCAAATTTGAAGGTATTTTCAGGAGTATTTATTGTAAAGGTTTTAATGTATCATGATGAGATAATGAGTTAATGTTCATAATAAGAACAAGAAGAAGTAGAATGGACATAGGTTTTCATGAAGAATCCAGATGTTTTATTCTACATTCCGAGTTATAAATAAAGTTTATTACTATTATTATATGGTCTGACACTTTTCCTTTGGGAAAACTGAATACTGTATTTTTCTTTTGACTCAATTTCACTCTAACACACCTAGCCAGGGCAAGAAATTGAAAGTGTCCATCGCAGGCAGTGTCTGGGGGAGAGAACAGGGGAGAGGGGGGAAGAGGCTACAGAGAAAGAGGGCAGGGAAAGAGGAAGAGAGAGGGGGTGGGGGGGTTGTCACACGGAGCGCATGAAGGAGAGACCAACAGTCAGACCGACCCGCAGCCAGTCCACTCACTGATGCCCTGATCCTGCCCAGAAACGCAGCGACACCACCTCTCCAAACTACACACATCTCAGCGTTAACTCACTGTCTAACGCACAACATCTGGAGGAGGACTGGAGAAGCCGACGCTGCTCTCAGCTGCACGTTTTTTTCCCTCTTCGTTTCTTCCTCTTTTCTGCGCGACCGGGAGAAAGTGCGGCGTCCTTGAAATTCTAAGTTGAAAGAGAGGGAGAGAGTTGCTTGACGGCGAAATAAATCTCGCTTTGAGTAGCCTACAAGGTAAGTTGCCTACCGGCTGATGCCGCGCGATAACGCAAGCGATTATAGCGTCATTTGTTTTAATTGGTTTAATTGGTCATCTAATTACCATGTGTTCTGTGATTGTGAGGCTTTGTGGTAGTTGTTTTCTGGAGTGAGGGAACTTGTGCGCTCTGGCTGGAAAACTGTTTTGAAACGATGGAAAGACTTTAAATTCTTGGGATATAACAGGGTCAAAGCTTGAAGCTTGCGTTTTTAGACTGTGTAAAAAGTTATATGCCATTGCTGGTTCGTCACTTCATTGCAAAATATATTTTTCAGTTTGTTGAGGTGAAGTGTTTTTTAAGTGGATTAAGCCTGACACTGTCGTGCGCAAACTTTTATTCTCACCCTGGTTAATTTCAAAAAGAGATGTTTTGGTTCATGAACTGGAAAAAGACTAAAAGTTCAAAAAGGTTAATCAGTGGGCCCAAACTTTGCTGTCTTATTTCGGCTTTTTCCAAAATAAAATGCCAATCTTTTCCCATTTATTAAATATATTTCCAAAATTGCCATTTAAGAAACGTGGATATACCTAATTACATTAGATTAGAGCATTTCCACCCGATTCTAATATAATATTGTTCAAACTTTAATTTAGTATTTTTAAGAAACTACAATTTATTCATCTCAGTTAATCCTTTGGCTTTTTTGTGGAGTTTGGAGTTTAACATTTAAGCACAGAATTGTTGAGAAACTGCTGATGCTTATTCTATTAGACCCACCACATGTTTTATTGGACATAATCAGCATGATTTACAATTGATTGATTTACTGAAACAATTAATTCATTACAGAAAAAAAAGGGCTATTCTTCTTCTTTTCCGGAACATGTTTGGAGTATTTTCCCAAATCTAATTGCTTTTACCTCACTATTAAATTTAGCATTTGCAGGCCTCGCTACGTGTGTGTTTTATTGGCAATTTATTCCGTGGTAATTATTTACAGGCACTGTAGGCCTCCACCAACCCTTTTTCTACTGAAATTAGTCCAAAACCTGTAATTGTAAAAATGCCTCTAAAGTTGCAACTGGGTGTGTTTCATGAAATGAAGAGATGGGGCATGTGGATTATATAAAATGTAAAGTTAACAAAATTATTTTGACCCAAAATCAAACTCCTTATTTCTTCATGAGACAACTCAAATTAATTAGTATAATTCAGTAATGGTAATAAATAAAAAAAAGTTCACATATTCCACATTTGAAAGAAAATAGAACCTAAAACAGAGCATCTTTTGAAGCAATTTGTAATTTGTGTTTTTCTTTTCATGTCCTGTTGTAGCTCAGCCTAAAGCTCCACCTTAACACTCTCCTCTGACTGTGTGTCCTCTCCCTCTCCTCAGGACCACTAACAAGGAGGTGAATGGACCTCCACCGCCCCTTCAAGATGGACAGCTCCTCCTACCTGCCAGCTCCACTGGCCTCCCCCGCCCTGATGGTCCTCGCCTCCACTGCCGAATCCGGCCGAGACGCCTCCGTCCCCTGCCAGGCGCCCAGGCCCTTCGGTGTCCCCGCTTCCATGGAGAAAGACCTCCACCTCCCTTTCCCCTCGGCTTCCTACACCTTCACCTCCATGTACCAGCGCCAGGGCCCCATTTCAGGCAACTTCCCCTCCCGAGACTTCCCAGCCTCCCTGCTCCACCTGCACCCCCAGTTCACCCCACCAAACCTGGACTGCTCCACCCTGAGCATGCTCAACCACAGTGGCGTGGGCGCCTTCCGACCTTTCTCTTCACCGCAAGAGGAGAGGGAGTCGGGGGTTTACCAGTCGGCTTTCACCCCTGCAAAGAGGCTGAAAAGCTGCTTCCCGGAGGTGGAGGGGAAGGAGTTTGACTTCTGCTCCCCGGGAGGCTCCCTCAAAGCCGGGGACGATTCAAGCAGGAAGCTCTTCTCCATGTCCGGCCTGCTGTCTGATGGAGAGGCTTCATCGAGTCCGGAGGAGCGCAAAGAGCACAGTGAGTACACACTCGACTCACAGAAACACATGTCTGATGCATGTTTCGTATGCAAACATGCATCGCTCTCCCTGCTCACATCTAAAACACACACAGTCCCTGATCTCACACCTTTAAAGTATTCAGCCAAATATAAAGAGTTTAATTGGCACATCAAAGACCTTGCTCACGCTGACATGACACGGCAGATGACATTTACATACCCTCCACAGCTGCATCAACTAATGGTGACAAATTGAAAGGAGACTTTGTGACTAAAGACGTATCTGAAAATATTTTCCCTTTTGCACTCTAGTCTTTTTCGTCTAGCTGGACAAAGTGTTTACAGCGACTGGCTGTGACTGACTTTGACACAAATAAATTGAACAGTGTCACTTGTTCAGCTTAGTGATCATTAGTCACATATGACCATTAGGCCTATTGGAAGTCAGACTTTTTCTTGGTGGCTGTGGAACACAAATACATCGGAGCGTGCGGAGGGTTGACATAGGAGGAGTGAGAGTTGGAACGAGTGACACCCTGTCAGAGATAACGAGGTGGCAGAGATAGAGAGGAAGGGATGGAGGAGGATAGAGAAAAAGAGAGAGGGAGAGAGAGACGCGGCGATGCGCCTCAGCCTGAGCTTCCCAGCGACAACCCTCAGCTCAATATGGCCGCCCACACCAGCCGTCTGATTTGTTGACAAATGAGTGGGAGAGGTGTCAGTCAGTGCGCCACGGAGGGAGAGACGCTCCTCATTACTCCCGGGGATAATTGCCCAACGACGCGGGGGCACAACACTCGCCTCAGAGGGAGAGGGGGTGGGGAGAGAGGGAGCCAGAGTCAGGGAGGCAATGCTAGGCATGATGGGAAATCAAACCCCCTCAGTGGCGGTCGCCAAGAGGAGCGCCTGACAGATAAAAGCGACCAGGGAAAGACAGAGGGAGAGGAGAGAGAGCACCCAAAGGCTCGGCAGATCAGAGGGGGACACCATTGAAAATAATGACAATGAGAAGGGGGCGCAGAGATGGAGAGGGGCGAAGGGTGGGGGGGGGGGACGCTGATACACGCTCTCATACATATCACCTAAAGGAAACTTTCATCCCACACATAAAGGGCAGGAGCAGAGACGAGTTGTCTTAAGAAAAGTTTGGATTGTGTGCCGTGTGTGTCTCTATGCATATGTGTGTCTTTGTTGAAACTTGCTGATTTTGTCGCCGGTTGGTGGCTGAGTGACAGGGCCAGGGAGGCGGAGTGGCAGGGAGGAATCTCAATATGGAATTTTAATAAGGACGGGAAAGGAAAGAGATGCCAGCCAGCATGCTGGTGTGAGAGGTGTGTCTGTCTGACAATGTTTGCTCTGTGCACTCGAGCATGCGTGTTCCCCTCACCTCCTGATTTTGGGAATCTCATTTGGGGAATGTTGACAAGGACAAAAGATGGGGCGGAACAGAACATGGGGAGCATCGCTCCTCTTCCAAAAAAAATGGGTTTGGGAGAAAGAAAAATGGATTCGTGCACATTGGAAGCTGCTTTCCCAGCTTTATCCAATTAGATTGGAGCTCAGGCAAACTAAGAGCTTTAATGCAATTGAGCTCCCAGCACTTTTCTAAGTCTGACATACACTTGTTCCTCTTGACTGGGTAACAGACAGTCACTTCAGGACCAAAAGTCTTAAGTGTTAAGCTTGAAATCTTCTTGGGTTGTGAGAGTGTGTCTACCACTCGCATACTGCTGCAGCAATGGCAATGCAAATACTCACAAAGTAGAAACTACACCATTAAAACTACTTTCTATATTTTTTAAGTTTTCTTCATTGTTGAAATGACTGTCGGTGTTGGGCTTGCATGTTCTCCCCATGTATGTATGGGACACCCATGTTAGGTATTAGGAAAACTCCTGACACTGCCCTTAGGCGAGGCACTGGCCTCATCACTGAAGCTTAGGATGGATCCAATGTGTGATTTGATTTGTAAATGTGTAATTTAACAAAATACACTTACACTTTGATTAGTATTTTTGAATTTGAGATGACATGATTATGCTTGTGCCGGCTTTCATTGAACAAATCAAAACTTTTTGGATTGCATTTGACTTTATGAGGACAGACCACATAGTCTCCAGGTCTGAGCACAGGTGACCGAGTGCTGTAGTTCCTCTTGTAGCTTCTCGTCAGTTTGAGCAACAGCCTGGTAGGGCACCTCTTCCCATCCGCAGTGTTTCACTGCCAGTGTACATCTCCTTCTGTCCATTTAGTATCTTTTCTTCCTGTCGATTTTCCCTCCCAGACTTGCCTCTGTTTTATCAGGGAAGGTCTGAGATGCATGGTGTGCTCTGACAGCTGTTCAAACAGCCATGCTCGCTTTCAAAGGGCAGATGTCTTCACTGGAGCGAGTCATGCTTATTTTCCTCAGGGAGATGCTTACCGCTGCAGGCCTGAGCTGGAACTAAAATGGCCCTTTACCAGAAACACGAGTTGGGAAACCGGAGGAGCGGAGTGGCAAAACACACCATGGCCAGACGCTGACAGAGTGGTGTGTGTGTGTGTGTGTGTGTGTGTGTGTGTGTGTGTGTGTGAGTGCGTCTGTATCTTACTGTGGTGGCAAAGCTGAGTGAGAGCTGTGATAACTGGAGCCAGATGTTTGAGGGCCCCTGTGTTGTGATACTTGTAACGTGCCAAACTCCTGGATGTGGCTGTCAGAAAAGTAAAAGCCTTCACCTGCAGCATGGACAAAGAGATCCATGAAGGCCACCGAACAAAAAAGATGTTCAATTGGCAGCATAGCCTGTTCAGCTTTCGTTTTCCCCTTCTTTCTTTTCTCTGGGCTGACCTGGAGCCAGTTTCCCTAAAGTGATCTGAAAAGCACTGCTTACAGGTAGATCGCAAATGGTTAAATAGCAAAGCTTGCACTTGTCTTGCATGCTCACATGTGAATCACAGCAAATACACTGTTTGTTTTGATTGGTGAAACAAGTCAAAATTAACGGGAAAGAAAATGATGCAACTGCCCGCTTGCTGGCTGACAACACCGCCTCAAAGCAAACAGAACAAATCTTTACAATGTCAGCTGCAACTTTTATCAGAAATATTCTCAGTTGGTATTGCTAACATGTAACTGGACCACAAACAGATTCACACACACGTGAAGATTACAGTGCCGTTTTTCTTTGTCATTCTGTAGTCAGTTGCAGTTTTTAATCTTTTTGACTTTAAACAAAAGATAATGTGGGCGAAGCAAATCTATCTGCCTTTGTCAGGGCTAGTTCTTTGATGTTGACTTGTTGATATATTCAAAATATTGCTTTTCTGAACATCATGCTGTAAGTGAAACATGAACGCTTCAATAGACTATCTTCTCAGCAAGTGTTAAATCTAACTAAAGGTATTTAACAGGGACAAAACTCATCACGACAACAAAATCTGTGCATCAGGCCTTTTAAATCAGACATGGACTGTTGAAGACGTCTCTTACTGAGATGAGGAGGCACTGAGAGACTCACCAGATCTTCACCTGAGTGAAAAGAAATCTTGCAGGGAGTTAATAGAGGGGAAATGAGTGTAACACACACTGAGGATTCTCCACCAGATGCGCACAGAGTGTAAGTGTCCCCCACGGTCAGTTATTCACGGGTTGTTAGTGGACTAGTGCAGCGTCCAAACAGAATCAATATTACATAGATTCATCATAGATTTGGCACATGGATTACCTCTGTGGCAAAGTGAAGTTTGATGGTTTTGAGGTTGTTCCAGACACAGCTTACATGCTTTTTGTGTGTGTTAATGTGTGTGTGTGTGTGTGTGTGTCTGTTTAAAGAAGGGTTAGATTTTAATATATTACAAACTGTGTAAAAGTGTTCGGGAATAAAGGAAAGCAGTGTTGTTTTTAGCTTGACAGTTTTAAAATGATCAAACTGCTTATTCATAAAGCCAAACATTGCAGAATTAACCTACATAGATGCTTGTGGTAATTAAATCGTGAAAATTTTGCCGTTACACAGTTTTCACACACCAGTTTGTGCATATAAGTTTGTATGGTATATTGACATCTTTCTCCTCCTCTCTATCTCTCTGGCACACACACACACACACACACACACACACACACACAAGGCTGTAGACTCTAGCTGTGTGTGCTGATTTGATAACAGGTAGGGCTTCTGTGCGCTTCGTTTTCTGTGTAGCAGTCGTTGACAGCTGCTCGTATTGAGTGGAGCTTCCTGTTGAAAGACACAGTGTTTACATCCCACTGGCAGACCACAGGAGATCAATAGCAACCACTCGATGCTCATGCATACACATATAGTGTCTGCTGCCCGCTATTATTCCCAGGGTGTATACTCCTTATCAGCCAGACTTGCATGTGCACTCCATGCATCAATAGTCACACTCACCATATGCATATGTCTCGCTTTTTATGTTTCTTTTTTGTTGTTGTTGTTGTGATATCGTGTTGGTGTGATCTGTCACGAACAAACTTTAGTAAGGAAACGGATGTAATGGAGTAATAAGAGGGTGTAAACATGAACAACACAACTGGGAATGCTGGCAGATAGAAGTTTAGAAGGAAAAAGATGAGGCGAACAAGCATCCAAAGTGACTAACACAAAGTTTGGTCATTTGAATACAAAACTATAGAGATAAAAAAAACATGAATTATGACAACACCAGAGACTGTCATTTAAAGAACAACCGCAGATCCGAGTGTTTGCCATCTTTAATCAGGTTTAGGACCAACACATATTTAATAACAGATCCCATTTAATATACTCAAGAATGAAAACAAAAGGATTCAGTAATTTTCACCTGACAGCTTACTGCAGCCTCAGTGTTGTTCAGTCTCTTTAAAAGGTATTCATCCAAAAGTGACATCCGCTGCCAGCTCTCTTACTGACCACACTGGTAGTCTTGTTTTTGATTTCAAACACTCAGGGAGGAAACATTACAATACTAATGGTGGTTGTGTTTGAAGTGAGAGCACGCCGCACTCGACTGTTTCCCCTCCTGTTGTGATGGTAGTTTGTTCTCCTAATGTCCTCCCAAGTAAAAGAGGCTTTCATCCTGGCAGGAGGGGAAACTCTTCTCAGCTTTTTACCTCCTTCCCTTCATCTTATAAGGGAAAACAGAGTATTTCCCCCATGTATTTAGATTTAGGTGCTGTCTTTGTGGTTTTATACATGCTTGTGTATCGGTGAATGCAGTGTGTGTATCTGTGTGTGTTGCAGCTTCCGTGCGAGCTGACGTATCTTCAGACGTTTCATAGTGTCGGGCTGTGGGACCACACGGCTTGACGGAGACAGACAGGATTTCTATGAGTCTGGCAGTAGGCCTTTACAGTAGCATGGGGAAATCTGGGTGTGTGTATATGTGTGTGTGCGTGGGGGTCTTTTTGTGGTGACCATCAGCACCTGTTAGATGGTCAACAGAATGTTCTGCCGAAACATGAGTCATAAGACATCTTGCAGTTGCCACATCTGCCTCCATCGCCTACTGTGATCAGCCCACATGAACAGCACTGGTTCTGTGTAAAGAGAGAGAGGGGGAGGCTCGAGTATGCTGAGAGAGTGGGAAAGACAGACAGGAGAGAGAGAGAGAAAGAGAGGGTCATAATGAGTGCAGAGCCCAGGGGTCATTAAAACAACAGCCTTGTTTTAACAGAGACCATCTTTCCTTCTTCTCCTCTCTCCGTTTTCCCTCTTTCTGCTTCTCTCTCTGCTCACCTGATCGACTTGCATCACGGCTGCCTCTGATCTCACATCAAAGACCTGGTTTGTGTGTGTGTCTGTGTGCGTGTGTCTATAGGATAGGCTCCGGGTATTTCTCTAGATTGAATCACATGTTCGTAAGAAGTGGCACACACACACACACACACACACACACACACGCACAAACTTACATCCTCCATCCTGTCCCCGGAGCCTAACGAATCAGTCAGGCAGATAGAGAGGGCAGGAAGGCCAAAAGCTCGGGTTAAACACATGCTGCAGAGGAGCAGCGCTGACAGACAGCGAGACCACACCACTGCTGCACGCCTGGATGGCAGCCAGGAACCTACACATATGTATACTAATGCAGTATGTTTGCATTTTATGTGTGTGTTCACCATGGTGTTCGCCTTGTGTCACGCACAAACTTCATTACCGCATGTCACTTGTGCTTGCTGCAAGTCTCCCAGCTGTGGAGGAGCTTGACAAAAGCCAACACGTCAAAGGCATGCCAGGCGTGCTAGCTTTACCTCCCGAATACACAACGTCCCGACATCATTCAGTGGCTTCATGAGCAGGATTGACAACCGAGATGTTTTTTGTTTTTTTTTAATAAAAAGAAGATATCTTTAGGGAACTGCAAGTGTCTGGGTGAAATATTAGAGAATATACTCACTGTATCACTCCCTCATTTACTCATTCCCTACTCCCTTTAGAATAGACTCACTAGCTTAGTCTGTAGCGTGCAGTACATTTAATATTCACACATTTAGAGAACACATATGAACAATCAGAAAAGTCATTTTACGTCATTGCTAACAGATGTAGAATAGAATGGTAAATTCTGCATCTGTAAAATGCAACACAATGAATTGTGTGATTTTAAGCAAAGAACAGTGTACATGGCATGAAAGAAAGTTAGCATTTGCTGGAGTATACAATCACGTGCATGTAACAGTTCAAACATATTAAAGCACAAGAAACAGTGCAGATTACTCACACATGCATCCAAAATATCCACACAGATCGATTTAGTCACTTCCAGTGCTGCTTTGCTGTTCACAAACTCCCATCAGGGCCGGTGCACCCCTGCCTTAAAGGTCAAAGTTTGACCCCTCACCCCGCTGTGAAGGGGTGTAAACACTCCCCTAATTCTCCTCAGAGAATAGCATTGGGTCCGGGCCATAAATCACAGGCCTGATAATTGATAGGAAAACAGCAGTCCAGCAGTATATAACCTTTTACGTGTCGTCTCAACTCTTTATTATGGTGCTAATGAGTGGCCGTGGATCAGGGTTAGAGCCGCAAGCGAAGGGGGTGGAGGGAGAGTTTGCCTCAGTAAAATACGGGCTACTGGCTACTTACGCACACACACTGGTAAGGGAGACACACATAAATACATAAACACAGGAACTCGATGTGGACTTAACACTGCCACAAACACAAACACACATACACATACACACCAGAGGGCAAGCAGACGCTCAACTACACACAGGAAGGCACTCACAATGAAGGATATGCGCGTATGCAAACATTCCCTCACACACACATGCATATGCAAATACACACACACACACACGCACACCCACACACCCACACACCCACCCACACACACACACACACACACACACACACACACAGTAGCTGGCAGGCTCAGCAGTGTCCATTACAGGCTGCCATTAGTATGGAGATTGTGCTAATTGTTCCCACAGACCACACAGGCAGCGCTCAACAGGCTCACTGTGAGTCTGAGTAAGAGCAGGGACTCTGCTTTACACATCCTATTGTCTCAGCCGTGACCCTATTAGTGCAATTACAAATCAATCACTGAATGATTATGGGATATATGCTGTGGATTGTTTCAATGCAAATTACACCATTATAACACATCAAGCGTCAATGCTACTGTTTTATGTTTCACATAAGAAAAGTCATGCAGCATCTTTACCTCACATAACACTGCAATATCCGTCATGACAATCCAATTGAGAGCACGTTGGAAATGTGCGATCAGTGTGGTGATCATGATACAAGTTTCCAGCCCAGTTTTACCTATTTCAAGAATGTTTTTTCTTTCGAAACAGGTGTAATAGCTGCTCTATTGTGGCATCTTTTTCTTTCTTTATTACAAAACAAATGTGAATATGGAAATCAATATTTAATTGTAGAAGATCAAAGTGTAACTGGGTACATGTTTAGTTATTTTTTATATTAAGTGTTACAGTCAAAAGTAAAATTACACCAGGATAATTGTTGATATATTGTTCTTTTATTCAAACTCTGGTATCAGTTAGTATCACACAGCTCTATTAGGATGAAAATGCTGCTCTGAGTTTCATGTTAGAATTGGCTCGTAAATCAATATCTAAATATCTATGAAAATATATTTATGGGTATGTTTCATGATCATAATGTGGGTTTTAAATGAAACTCTAATAACCTCTAATATATAAATATGCCATTGTCAGAGACATTTCCATTCCACATAAAAATACTTATTACTTACTTAGTATTTTTAATTTAACTAGATAGTTAACTTTGTAGTAATTGAATATTATCAGCTTAAATCCCCCCTGAACAATACAGATCCTCTTCTCTGCCTTAGAAAAATCTATTTTAGTCAAACATGTTTAAAATATGTTTGTTTGGTATGACTTTATATTTTAGTTTTATTATGGTGATCATTTTTTTCGTTTCATTTTAATTTTGAAGATAAACACTTTGAGGGTAAAGCTGTTTTTCCTCTGAGACTCATATTTTAGTGTAAAATCTATATGTTGCTATATCAGTGCATCTGAACTAACAGTGTCTCTGTACTAAGTAATATTTGAGAGCCAATATATACCCAATAATTGCATTTAATTAGTAAATGCTTTGAGTTAACAGTTTGAAGTAGCTGCTTATATATAAGGCGACTCCTGGACTCTACATACTTCTACTCTGGGTGGGCTGGTTTTGGGTTCTGCACACTGGAGAGGTTCCAGTCTCATTACCAGCAGCTCAAAGCTCCTGATCAGTCAAGTAGAGGAGATTGAACTGTGAGCGGCTCCTGTGTGACCCCACTGAGCGAGAACACAGGGGAGAAGATCTATACCCGCTGGCGCTGCCACAGGCCTCTTTGTTCTGCTGTGTTTGCTGACAGGAAAGATCGGAGGGGCGTATCGGTGGGGGCTCACACTGCGCTGCGCTCACCAGGGCTACTACATTGGTTTGTGTGTAACTGATATGTACATGAGCACACACACACACACACTCAGAGATGTGTTTGTCTCGCCCTTTTTCCCACACAAACTATTACAATGTGTGCATATTCACTTGAGGAGGGTCGTCCGTCTGAGTGTTGTATTAAAGCTCAATATATCTTTCTCTCAACAAGGCTTGGGGGTTGTGAGAGCCGAGTCAGTCTGGTGCCGGGATACCGCACACAGCATGCAGGGAAGATGTGCCCTTTATGCTCAAAAGAAGACAACATCAACAAATTTAAAAGCATTGCTCACCTTTGTTTGCAGTGTAATGCTTAAACCACATAATGGATTTCAGCATTTAGTTAATGTGGGAATTTAGCCTACCAAATATCAGTATACATTTAGTAAGCTAGCCTATAGATAGGTTAAATTCTAAGTCGACCTTGCCCTAGAAGCAATATCTTTAAGGGAATATTGATTGATAATCTGATTTTGGTAACAGGAACTTTTTCCGTGCCAAACTTGGTATTATTGTTCAATTTACTGATTATTAAGCTTTTCTGTAATCCATACTCATTTTTATATTCAAATAAATTATTGTAAGAACTTTTATTCAGTGGTAAATTCTGATTTATATTTCCATGGGGGAAAAGCCACCACATAAAATTCCCCAAATTAACATACTTGCTAATCTTTTCTAGTACAGAATTAAAGCTATTTCATCACACGAAGGGAAACATGATATCTTTAACACTTGTACAATGTAACTGAATCCAATACCAAAGCCCTGCAACAAATATTTATTTTGTGAATTTCAGAATGTTGCATTTTTATTGAGACTTGTTGGTATTAGTTAATTCTACTGTTTGTGGGGAGTAAGTTGTGGTGGTGTTGTATTTGGTTGTGTTGAATGTCCAGTTATTTTACAGTAACATGCTGCAAGTTGCCAGAAAATAACAAATCTAGGCAGCAAGTTCCATACAACTTTCAAACTTTCATGTGAATCATATACAGTGTAACCTTGCACTTGTGCTGTAACTCTGGGACTTCTCTAGGAAAATGAAAACAGCTGCTAAAAATAATAAGAACAAGTGTTTTCCTAGATATTTTCCAAAAATTGTTTTCATCTAAGATTTCTTCACCTTTTGTCGTGGAGTAATCCTTTAAACTCACTGCTTTAAAGGCCCCTGATCCCTCTTTCCCTTTGTATGTTGGTTACTGAAGATAAGCTGCTCAATCGGCTGTGTCTTTCTACTATTTGAAGATAAAACCATCGTCATCAGCCATAATTGTTTGCTCATCCAGGCAGACACAATAACATCTTTTAGGAAGTGTGAGTAACCCAAACACAGGTGTATCACAGAGCACCAGGTGCTTGTGGTCCTCTCGTACCAGCAGCAGTCAACACTGTTTCTGACAGTATCAGATGTTATCTGGAGGAGAGGTGGGAGGGACAGATGGCTTATCTGTAATGATGCCTGATGATGAGGCCAAAGGAACTGCAATCGAGGCCCAATGCGGGGCTTTTTTGGTCACAAATTAAGAGAACACAACTATTTTTGTTTGAAGTTTACAGACAGCTTCAAGGATCTCTCAGTCTCCCTGCAGAGCGCTGCTCTCTGATGGCTAAGGTTTCTTCTGCTCACCTGTGCTGCACAAAGTGTATGTGGGACAGGTGTGAGGGGAAAGCAGGTGGGGGTGTTTTCCGTCATAGAGCAGGACAGTGTAAGTGTGTGCTCGTGTGCGCATCAGCTGCTAAGAAAAGAAAAATGTACTTTGAAACATGTTAACTCACAAAAGCGACTGAATGTAGCATGCATGTACTGACCTTTTTGTTGTGGTGGTGTGTTTTTCTTATTCTTATGGATTTCTGGCAAAAGACTGACATCACACTGCTGATAAAATGTTAGTACTCAACACAGTAAAATGCAGCAATTTTGTTGTCAATCCGAATCAAAAGAGCAGGTTTCTCTTCTGTCATGGATGTCTGTCTTTCCTTCCTCTTTTTTTCTCATTCCTTTCTCTGGTTTTGTCACATGTGTGTTTTGTTGAAGCTGTGTAGTTGTTCACACAGTTGGTACAGTTGTATGCTTCAGTTTTTTATTAAAAAACAAAAGCCAGTACAACAGAACTCAGAACCTGATGAACATACAAGTAGTTAACATAGTGAGAAGAGTGCACAAGCTGACAAAACAAATCAGAAGTAAAAGTACACAAATAAAATTACTTTGAAGAAAAGATAAAAAGCATAGTCCTACCCAGACGTCACTCTATAGAACGATCATCTAAGAGCTCTCTAATAAAGAATTTGAATTCGATATGGAGTTCTATCAGAAAAGGACATTTTCCTAAAATCCTCAAGTCGTTTAGTCAAAGCTTTACTGAAGCTTTACTTTACTTTAAGACTTCATTCCTCTCTTTTTCCTCTCTATTTCTTGTAATACTTTCCTTATTTCTCCGTGTTTTTCCCCCCAGCAAACTCATCTGGAATCATAATGACAGAACTTATGTTCAGAACAATGTAGCTGAGTACCTTTTTTGTTATGTGCTGTAACTGTGCTAACAATTGTACCTTAAACCTCTCACCACCATCTGGGAACCTCATCTGAATTTTTAGAATGTGCCGCGTGCACCTGATAGCAGCAGTAAATCCACTGTTTTTTCTTCCCCCCAAAGAAGATTGACTGTTAGTGGATGTGTTCAGAACACTCACTTTGTTCTTACTGAGTCTCGCTGTTTCAAAATTGCCAAAACTGTGGCATGATGTTTGTTTAGGGAGTTTAGGAGGATGCGTGCGCCTAAAATTCTGAATGTGTCGGAGTTGGTACCACAGTGATCTACTTGACGTTCAGGCGTGATCTCTGGGCTTTTATTTCCAATGCATTTGGGGAAATGTAGAAAATCACGAACTGGTGGAGAAGCAGACGAAACACCAAAAATCAGAAAGTGCAAAACTGAAGCAATGTAACACAGGATGCAAGAGTAAAGCGCTTGTCGACACAGCTGTAAGGAAATGAACCCAACTGATCAAATATATAGTAACAACTCACTTTTAAAATCTTTCCTGTTGTTGTAGTTGTTCAAGTACCACTGGTGAGTGCTCTTATAATTAAACTCTTCAACTCTTCCACACACAGTGATCAACCCTGTTTAGAAAAGTTGAGTACTTGATGCAAGCAACAGAGCGATCGTCTCATTTTCTCCTTATTAACCACTAAATGAGAGAAAGAGCGAGAGGGGAAATGAAAATGTGAGAGAAGTGATGAGGAGACGATGGAATAATAAGGGAGAGAGAGAGAGGTGGAGAGAGAGGTGGAGAGAGACAGAGAGAGAGAGAGTATTAATGTGTATTAATCAGTGGTCCGGGTAATAGTGATCTGTATTTTTGGAGCCAATCTAATTATCCTCTAATGACGGATTGTGATCTGTTATTATTATTATTATTAGCTCATTAATGTCTCTCTCTCTCTCCACACACACACACACACACACACACAAACACAAAGAGTGGTTGAGGTGATCATGATAGGAATAATGTATACATTTTGCTTCAACAACATGCAAACATACAAAAAAGGAAAGAAAAAATTGCAGCAATCACATCGGTACGCAAAATATGATAATAATAAGCTTTATATATATAGTTCCAAAAACACTTCGGAATATACACATTCAAATATAAAAGACATATAAAATAACAATAGTGTTAAAATAACAGATGGAATTAATTAAAAGCAAGATAAAAGAAATGCGTTATCCGAGGTTGCTTGTCTTAATATACCTCACAGCAGGTTTACACATTTCATGAGTTGCGTACTTCCAGAGGAAATCCAGCAAACTTGCAGTTTTTTGTGCCAATTGGATTTATTGCTCCTACATATGATAACAAGCGGGGCGTTGCTGTCATCATTATCTGCAAAATGTCAACTTTTTTGGATCTAACCGAAGCACCCTTGTGTTTTTCAGCTTCATCATTACTTACTGTTTACAAAGTGTGGTAGATTTTCTAAACTCATACAAATCTGTATGTATGGAATTAAAATGTAAAATTCTCCTAAAATACTTTATGAAAGTTCTCACATAACAGCCATAGGAAATGTAATTGAGGAGCACAAGATAAAACTCCCTCCTGGCGAACATTAACTCAAGTTAAACTTAAATCTAATATGGCAATTGATTGCCTGAAGTGTGTTGAAAGACGTTCAAGTCCTGACAGTACGATCCAGTGTGACAGAGTTGGATCGTTTTATATTTCAGTCGGTCTAACGAGCGCAGGTTGATGGCATCAAAAACAGTGAACAGCTCTATTGCTGTCCGCTGTCAGCAGCTTCATGATCCAACGTAACTGCACTGACTTTGACAGCCAGCAGTCAGCAAACGGATGTCAAAGTCTGCATTTGGCGTTCACTGCCAAGAGTATGAGCTCAGGTAAGGCAGGTAGAGGTCTTTATGGGTGTACAATTTTAGACTTGTTTCCAAACAAACCTCTGGAAAATGTTCCTATAACCAATTTATTAAAAAGAGACCCAATCCCAAAACTGAGGACAGTCAGAACAAATCCAAAAAGAGGATAATTAGACCTGCTCCAAAACACCCAAGCAGGACTTGAAAATACCCAAACAGAGAAAGAACACAGGTCATTTGTCATCTGTCAACTATTTGCAAAAAAGAGCTTCACCTTCTTCCTCACGTGTGCCATTTTTCCAAAATTCTATTTTTCACCTACGATGATCATGATGCACCATGTGATCAGAGCAAGTTTGCTTAGATCCACTGAGATAGTAGACATATTGAAACATAGATCCTAAACCTGCCACAATACAATGGGACCCTACCTGACCCAATTACACTGAATGTAATTTGGACCTCATCCAACTGATATCCTAGGTTGAGTCTCAGTTACGGAACCAAGTGGACCCATGAAGACCTCGATTAACACCAAGCGGGAAGCTTTCGGTCTGATACAAGAAGCCAATGCGGAAGTCCCTTAACCCTGTATTCTATTGAACGGCCAGCAGGGGACGACTCTTCTGGTTGCAAAAAGAAGGCCGGTTCCATTAGAAATAATGGTAAAATGACCCTACTTCTAACCTGATTTATTACCTCTAAACACTTTCCTAATGAGTTTATGGTCTAAATCACTAGTTTCAGGTCTTCTTCAATACAACATGATGTTCATTTAGTAAATTGTGGTGCCATTTAGAGAAAAATAGACCATAAAGCAAAGTACCCACGGCACTGTGTAAATTTAACCAGTGCCATTGAAAAAGCTTATTAGGAGTTGGCTGTTCACTTTCTCTGGTGAGTGCATTTTATGTTTAAAGACTGTTGTAGACAAAATTGTCAGCCCTGTTAAAATGACAGTTAACGTGAATTACAGTTGCACCTAGCTAAGCAAGCTAGCTAGCTCCACACATGGACGTTAGTTCCATCTCGTCCAAATATGGTCACGTCCGGTGCCGCTGGTTGCAAAAACTCAACATGGTGGCGCCCTATCAGCCAAAGTTGAGGCTTCAAAACAGCAGTCCAAAAACCAAAGGGTGACGTCACGATGACTACGTCCAGTTCTTATATACAGTCTATGATTGACACAGCAAGTAATGCAAGTAACGTTAGCAAACTGTCGCTACAATTGCTGCTGCAAAGCTAACATGCATAGAGGATCATAGAGGGTGAGACTGTCCCAGAGCCAGCACACCATCATCACAACATCACACATCATAACCACACCATGTTTTGGCAATCTAGAAAGTAAGCTGAATGTGGGCAAGTCATTGAATGTTACCTGACACACAAATCATGGCAGGAATAGTGTTGTGTAGCTAGGTCCAAGCCACTTTTCCCATTTACAGAGCTTAATAAGCTCTGCCCCATCAGGAATCATCAGACTTCAAACTGCAGATGATTTAGAACAAAACTCTTCAAATAGATCTACAGATATTTTCCCATGAGGTGGCTTGTAAGTAGCCTCATATTACCGGACATACCCAAGGACAGTCCTAACTTTCCCCCTGACTTCCACTCCCTCTCTCCAATCTGTAAGTCACTATCAAAGATCATTGAGCCATGCATCTCAATGAGGGCCAGATTGATTCGTTGGAGCGAAGCGGAGGCAGGGTTCGATCTTTGCCCTCAGGTCCTGAGAAGGGAAATATGGTCACAGGGACACAGTCACACAGCTACGCAGTCCACTCTCCATCAACGGGATGATTGGACACATACATGCTGAGCCACGCCAGCACCTGATGGAACAATTGTAGTGGCTAATGGAAAAGATGAGAGAGAGAAAGAACAAGAGGGAGGGGGAGAGAGAGAGTTCTCACAGAGAAACTGAGGGTTTGTGCACTGATTGACCTATGGTCAGAGAGGTTATGTCCATTGATCTGTAGGGCAGAAGAAAAGGGCTTTGGCCTGAGGTGCTTCAGAATGAGTATATTTGGGGTTTGGGATTCCTGTCCATTCTCACCAGGAGCTTTTTCATCATCTGACTCCCCAGGACTTACAGCTGCTGTCTCCCATTGTCCACGTAATGCACAGAGCAATACAGAGGCCAAAGGCCAATCAATGTTTTACAAGAGGTTGATACAGATCTTATTAGTCAATGAATGATCATTAGCGGTCTAACGAGGCATTGATTTGTGCAAGGGCCAAAGGTTGCGGTGGTGGTGGTGAGTGTCTTTAATACATTAAACACAATTGATTGCAGAGGAGGGATATTTTAAAGGATGCTGGAATTAGATTGGACAGTGAGAGATTTGAGGTCAAGCCAGGAGAGGAAGTGTGCCTTCATCAGCCATTGAATGTGGTTAGGACTGAACATGGAGCCTTGCAGCACATTTGTCTTTTATGTATTACCGGTGTAGCAATTCAGCAATTAATAAAAAGCAGATATCTAGAAGTACTAAGTCAAAGGCAACTGGACTTGCTGTTTCAAAGGCTGCTGCTCCAGCCTTTGAAAGCTGAGGAAATGACTCTGCTCATAGCAGATGTGTTACTACAGGGCCTATTATGTTGCTCATTAAATACCCAACCTCTCAATAGGCCATTATTTCCCCAATAAAAAACAAACGGCGGCCTGCATACTTTCCCCTCTCCCCCCTTCGCTTCAGAGGTTAGTTCTACCTCACAGACGGTGAAAAACCCTGACTAATATCCTGCATGTGATGCTTTTAAATAGGAAGCAGGCCGTGGGATAGGGTGGGGTACAGGTGTGGCAGGAGCCAATGGTTTTTATAGTCCTTCATCTCCTCTGAAAGTGTGCCAAGGGCCTGCCTACACAACCCACCACTGCAGTGTTAGCTGCCAAGAGTTAACTTTACTCCCCCCGCCAACCTCTACATGCTTACTGGTTATATAGAGTCTGTGCTTGTTATGACTTTATAGAGGGATTTCTGATGTGCTTAGAGAATTGTTTGATGATTGGAATAATGATGCCAGTTGCAGTGAGTTGTCTCAGCACTTTATCGCCAATGAACACAGAGACAAAAAGACACAGCTGACGCAAAACAAGCTCCACATCCTCCACATCCTCCCCTGGATGCTTGCTCGTACGTCCCCTGCCATTCAAAGCTGTCCAGTCCTCCTCACGTCAATCAGAATTATACCACGTCCACAGGTTTGTCACCGGGGGACGGTCGTCACCATGTCTCCCCTGCAGAACAGCCTTTTCATGCCCCTGCATAATGTCAGCGGGTGACATCCAGGCCTGATGTGATGTGGCATTCACTAAAGGTCACGTTAGGCATCTCCGCTCCGCCTGCATCTGCAGAACTGGCAGCCGTCATATGGGCGCTGGCATCGGCCATTACCCAGGCCCTCAGGGGAACTCGGATTCTTTGAGGATTTGTCAACGGGATTTTGATCTCTGTTTCAGTGGCAAGCACTGAACACAGCACAGTCACAGTCCACGTGTGGATGCAGAACAGAAACTGGATTTGACCATCAATCATACAAGGGGGCGAGGAGGACGACGATATCTTGTTTTGTTTCAAAACATGAACTTTACTATCTCATGATGCTCTTGATAATGGGGATGAGACTGAGACATATCGCAGCATTTTGATGGGTTGCTCGCCCCACGGGTGTGTTGTCTTTAAATCCGTGGGGAGATAAAACAGAGATTGTATTCTGGCATGTTTCTGTATGCTCGTCTGTGTGATTCCTTCCTGAAAAAACTTTGTATAAATTGATATATTTTCAATGAAAATACATGTTTTAGGTTTTTCAGCTGTACATTGAAGAACAGTTGTAAACTGATTATGATATTAGTTTAGTCAGTATTGAAGTGACCACCATTCTGATCCACACATTTTGTTTCATTGTTTCATTGAATATAGCCAAAGTAGCATCCTCCCAAGTGGGATCAGTAAGTTAAGAGAGCAAATGTCAGCCGGACAAAGGCTAGACATCCAGGAAAGGAGGTCCTGAACTGGCGAGACACAAAGACAGAAAAAGGAAACAATCAGAGACACAGAGACAGTGAATCCATTTGGAGATGGGCCAGTCAAACTCAGCACAGCCCGGCGAGAGAGGGCCAATCCATCCGAGCCAGTTGCTGTAGTGAGGGAACAGTTAACAAGCCCCACAGGCAAGTTTTACAGCCCCCTGTTGTGTATCTGAGACCCCCCAGGCTGAAAAGGGGCTGAGGCTGACTGATACTGACAGGGTTTATGTGGACGCGGTCGCAGGGCAGTGGGGGGATGGAGACGTGTAAAAAAGGTGGTCAAGAACCAACAGCTGTCACTTACGAGAGCGTGGCACAAGCACATGCGAGTCAGGCCTCAGCAAAAGCATGTACACACACATACACACACACACACACACACACACACACACACACACACTCATCCATACATCCAAACAAGCCTACTCCCACACCATTAAATGTGATGTTTGTGTGGCGCAGAGGTGAAGGATGGGGGGAGGCTGTAGCTGTAGGAGGGGGGCTCACCCAAAAAGTGGACCAATAAAACACCTGAAAATCAAATCCCATTGCTCTTATCGCGGCGCCATTCAGAGACGTTATCTGTGCAGGTAATGTGGTTATAAATTCAATTTCAGCCCAGAGATTTCATTGTTTACTGATGCCTGCATGTTCCGGGCGGCAGAGCGTAGAAAGCCCGGGAACGTTCGATGCGTGTCGGGAAAAGTCATTTAGGCTTCCGCGAGGGGATGCAAAAAAGGTGCGAGAGAGGGGGGTGAAACCAGGAGAGCTGTCACTCTCCCAAGGACACGCGACTCCTCTTTCTATTTTCCGCCCTATGTTTTATTTAGAGGCCATTTTATCCTATTTGGTTCCTCATTATTGGGGCTCATAGCTCAACTGATGTCAGGGGACGGCACTTGCCGACAGATATCGGCACAGAGCTTGTCATGTCACTGGTCATTTGGAGTGGAGCTGGGGAAAAGTGTTTGTCCAGTGTTTGGATAATAGGGTCCTCAAGGAAGATCAGTGCAGTATGCTCCACACTGAGGGGCCAGAAACTGTCACAAATACTAATCAATTTGTAATTTCCTACATTTAAAAGTGTTAAATTGTGTTTGCCAGTCCTGTCATTTGTTTTCCTTTGACTGTGCAGAGATGGGAAATTAGGTGCATCTTGCCTACTAGCTCTCTCTATGTGATTGATGGCTTTCAGGAGTAAATCACCTCATCTACTAGGTAAAATCTTGATATAGTAGAGCTCCTCCGGCTCCCAGCTGGCTGCTTATGGCAGTAATCCATCAGTGGGGCCCAATGGGCCGAGTGGCCCTCCTGGGTAATGTTCCTATTGACAGCCTATGATGTCAACACACTGACAGCAGGGGGCCATAGCAGTGTGTCTGTGTGTTTATGTGTGTGTGTGTAACCTTATTTTACTCTCACTGTCACTGCCTGTCAATAGTACAGATAGGTCTACTGAACACACATACAAACACACACTGTGAAGGCTGTTCTCAACTACTAAATCCTATGCTAACTATGAATGAGAGGTGTCATGGTGGTGTAAGGGTTTAAGATGTTGACTATGTAATCCCAACATCTGCAGTTTAAGTCCATCATGAGGCTTTTGTGGAATGTCATCATTTCTGTCTCTATCATCTCATTTCCCGTCACCTCTCTACTGACTGCTATCCAATAAAAGAGTAATACAACAAATGTAAATAAAGGAGAGGAAATCACCTGCCTGACTGACTAATGAGGTTTTAGTTTATTTAGACCTTGAGTACTGAAAGACAAGCTTATTAGTTATATTCTCACAGATGCTGTTTTCATAGCCCCAAAGAATAGGCCCACATGAAAAAAATTATGATTTTTTCCTGTAACACCTCCTTTAACTCTCCTATTATCCAGGTAAAGTGAAGGGTCTCTATGACACTCAGGCCCCAGCGTGTCCAGTCTGCCAGGCTATTCTGCGACCAGGAGAGCTGCAAGAACACATGGAGCAGGAGTTGACCAAACTGGCCCAGATACAAATCAGGTATCACAAATGACCACTGTCTGATTTCACTCCATTCACATTATAATATCTTCTCTATCTTTGTCCATTGTCTTGTGATGGTTTTATCCAGAAATGTTGAGAATGTCTTCCTCGCATCCTCCTTCCAGCCATTTTCACTTGTTCCATTCATCCATTTGTCATTCTCTTCCTGCTTTGCAGCGCAAACCTTCTGTTCTATTCAGCTTTCAGGTGATAATTAACGTTGACAGATTTAGTAGCTGGAGGCCCACCTCCCCCTTTCATTTTCCCCAGGTGGTATCTCCTGTCTTCACTGTCACCTGCGTGCAGTGTTTACAAGCTGCCTCATTCTTCCCTACATATTTCATATTAAAGCCTCCGGCCTCGAGGCGACAAATCATGCAGCGGGTGGATAATGTCCTGCTAATGGCTGCTTTGAGCCCTGCACGCACACACACTCACAGTTTAAAATGTACAACCGAGGACCAGAGGTGTACACACACACACACACACACACACACACATACATATTACCTGATGCTTGGACCAGAAGAATGATTCCTCCAATAAAGACATTACACTCCAAATCTGCTTAACGACCGCTTCGTGGACAGTAATGGTTTCAAATTGAACTTGGCCCACGGGGACACTGTGTATGTGTATGTGTGTGAAAAACGATGTGTGTGTGTGTGTGTGTGTGTGTGTGTGTGTGTGTGTGTGCAGTCTCTGTGTGATAGACATAAAGTGAGAAAGAGTAAAATGAGGTTACACACAGATTCAGACAAGATAAAAGCAGGTTATTTATGAGATGACATTTAAAAGACAATATTTTGTTTGTATATTTTATACGAACATAGTATAGTTGATTTGTGTGTGTGTGTGTGTGTGTGTGTGTGTGTGTGGCTCCTAGTGCCAAGCTTGTTAAACATATGAGCTTCTGTATTATTTGCCTCTTTTCTCTTCAGTGGCACTCCAGTGCAGCACGACCACCTCATAAGGACACCAAAGGTAAGGTCGACATCCTCATAAGTTTCAAGAGAACACCACAGCCATCCTGCCTTTGACTCACTTTCCCTGTGTTGTTTCTCCCTTTTCTGTCCAGTCTCTCTCGCTCTCTCTTCATATCAAGCGCGAAGGAGGTTCTCCCACCTCGCCCCCTCGACCGTCTGAGGACACCCACTCTGACCGTTACCAAGTGAGGTTAAAAACAGAGTAATATGATGGTACACGTGTGCATTTCTACCAATTTACAAGTATAAATGGATAAATGAACCATGCCTTTCCTAAAGATGTACAGAAACCTAAACTGTTAGAGTGTATTACAATACTGAAGTACAAACATAAACATACTTTAATAGTATTTATGTTTAGTCAGGATCATACTGCAGGTAGTTACATAGTGAATCTGTGAAATTATCAGGTAGTTCATTTCCAAATGTGTGTACTTCATAAACACATCCTGGTGTGGTGCCAGTGACTCACCAGTTTTGTGGTCTGGGGTTGATCAAATGCTTTGCTAAACTCTCAGTACCTCACTTAAAAGTAATAGGTTTATCAGGAGCCGTGTCAAGTCAATTTTATTTATATAGCTCAAAAACACAGTTTTTGTTTTAAAGGGCTGAACACAACTGAACAATGCATTACACTATATTTCCTGAATTCATCAATTCATATAAGATACACACCCCAAAAAATAAAACTTAAATAATAAGTGTGAGAATCATAGAGAAGAACAACAGAAATGGGATCCTTTAGAGCAGCAGTTATAGAAATACAACATGAAGAAACAGAATGACAATATTAAGTAATAAAGGTGGAGTGTTATCCATGACAAGCACAAGAAATGAAGACATCCAGTGTGTTAATGTCTTACTGCCTTCTGCTGTGCTGCTGTTTGTTTATTCCAGTAAGAATGTGTGTGAAATATATTAAATTCTACATGACAAAGGGACGAAACATCCTGATGTCGTTCTTTGTGTTTGTTGCAGACGTTTCTCCGTGTGCGGGCGAACAGACACACAAGACTAAATGGTACGTTGACGCATGCAGAGTGGACTAAATGTTGTGTTTCATTGCTGCTGACTCAGTTTGTCGTAAAGAGAAACTCAGTACAGAGGACTCTGTCAGGTCGGCAGTTTTGGCTGTTTTTCAATGGCTTTGGTGTCAGAGTATTTTTTTTTTTTCAGATATTCTAGTTTCCTTTGTTCACACTGATGCGACCAGTTATGTGTTTCGTCCAACCCCCTCCCCCCTCACCAGTGGCAGATATCACCCTTTTTCCCACAACATCTCCACCGGCCTAGCGCCCACACGAGCAGAGGAGCTATTAACCCTTCAACTTTGACCTCTTGATATGTTAACAGTCGATGACCTCTGCTGGTGCAGGTGCTACGTCAAATCTGCCACATTACGCCCCCACAGCGCAGGAGCCCACCTAGACTGCACACAAGCTGGTAAGACCCACCGAGAAGCACTTTCTTCATCATCAAGTTGAACTATAATGAGCAGCAGTTGAGTTTTGCTTCCAGTCTCTCAATTAAAAAAAGCATGACTTTCTAATAGAGGAGCTTATAAATCATAACTAATGGTTTTATTAACGGTTATCAACTAATTTCTGCTGTCCAATGAAAACTTCCAAAATGTCAGCTTCATCATGAAATATGAAAAAGTTTGTGCACCAGTGTGCTGGTGTTAATCCTCCACTGACATGACACTTGCTTTTTACAAAAGCTTACAGTTGTAAAAGTTAGTATGTCATTAATAAAGGGTTGTTATCATAATCCATCAAGTGATGATCTAAAGAACAAGTTAAAGGGGGATGAACACCAGGCAGTGGGATTTTTATTAATTATTAATAAATTATTAATGGCTGAAAACAGATCTTGAACAGATGAAGCAAAGTAAATGATTTAGAAAGCATTAATAAAGTCATTACTTAGAACTTTTGAAACCCTTTATAAAAGGTGCCGTATTAGAAATTGATACCAATGATCAATCAGTAAATAAACAACAATAAAACAACATTTCAACTGTCCAGATTGCTCTGCAATCATGGGACTATTTTGAATGTGATATAATAGTGTCTCTGCACTGATATAGACATGTAGACCTACAGAGCTTCCTTAAAGCTGCGGCTGACATCTTACTGATGTTATTATTACAGCTGAGATTCTCCGGCTCTTAGCTGACTCTTCAAACTGCCAGTGCTGTCGAGCTCTGTTAGTCTTTATTGGGCCTTATAACAGGACAGCATAATGAGCTTCTAAATACATGTCAGGGAGGAAGAAGAAGAAGGTAAGAGGAGGAGGGGGCTCCTCTGTTGATTAATCAACCTCTCTCTCTCTCTTTCCTTCTCTCTCCCCTCTCTCTGTTTGATGAGCTCTTCCTCATCTATGAACGTCTCTTTAACCCTCATTATGTTCGTTGGCGGCGCTCAGGTCACGGCCACCAGCTCTCTCTGTGTGTAACCCCCCCCCTCCCGGGGGCCACTGTCATCCACTGGGAATTAGAGGGCCCTAAAACTTAATGTCCCCTTATGCAATCTGCAGTCAGTCAGGTCACAGTGGGAGAGGAGGTGCAGTTGGTGTTCTGCCATGTTAACTTTTATATCAGAGAGGAGAGAGGGGAGAGTAGAGCGGGATGACAGGATGGGAGGAACGTTTTGCATCTACTGCAGTTGTTGTCTGTATATATTTGTGTAATTGTACTAAAGTGTCTGCGTGTGAATGTGGTCGTGATTGTGTTAATTCATGGAGGTTAATTCATAAGCTGTACACTTTTTGAAAGGAGCTCAAACAACAAAAGAAGCTGAATGTTGTTGCTATCAGATGAGCTCAAGTACCCCTTGATCAACACCACCTAATGTGTTTATTTAAATTGCTTTTAAACTGGGTGTTTTTAACACTACTAATTATATAAAAGTTGATATTATTGCAATACCTTGGTTTCTTTTTTTTTCGTTAGGTTTGGTCAGGTTTGCAATTATGCTCTTATAACTTGGAGTAGCAGAGTTTCATCCATTTATTCATTACTTTTAGCTATATATTATGTTTATTTTTATCCTTAACTCAAATATATATTCTACAAATACACATACAAATGTCTATTCCACAATCTTTTGCATGCACTCTGACAACTGCAGAAGTGGTCAGGAATCACTGTAGTGCATTGTCAGAATGTGAAAATGAATAAAAACTTAAATGCAGAAAGTAAAGAAATGAGTTTTCCACAGTGTCATAAAATGACATGAATTCAATGTTAATCAACCATTTTCATGTTTGTCACATAAACAAGTATGGTAGTGGGTGGTGAGCAGGGCTGAACCTCATGTTTCACTTCATAAAAAAGCAACATGCTCCCTCCCCAGGGTTATTAAGGTTTTCTTTGAACCCTCCTCTTGCATGTGAAAATGCTAAGGGTTACTGTAAATTGGTGTTGTTCTACATTGTACCCCAAATCAAACCTTAATAACCGAATTGGACTTCTAATGTACCCATTAATAAACCTTTGAAACAGAGACAGAACTTTTATGGTAGTTGTCTTTTAATGTAAAAGTAAATTTAACTATAAACTACATTGCAAATAAGACCCTCCCCTGATCTCCCCCAAAAATCAGACAGCCGTACCTTCAACCAAAAGAAAACTTACAATACTCTCTCCCTAATAACCTTTATACAGTCCCTTCTCTGTGTGTGACACAAACTGCTGCTTTTTCTAACCTCCTTAATGTTTTCTTTTTGCGGGAGGCTTACACATTTCTATGTAAATAAAGTATCTTCTATCACATGGAAAATAGTTGGATTTTAAGACAGAGAGAGCATGTAAAAAAATGTCATGGGAACAGGCCTGTTATTCAATCTGCTATCAGGAATCGGGGACATTTGTATGAGTTACAAAAAGAGGTAAAAGGGAAAAAAAAGCTCACAACCTGATAACTATGAAAAGCAATTAAAAAGGGACCAGCTGAAGTCACTGTGGCCTGCTTATGAAGAATCTGTATCTCATCTTTCTCTGTCTTCTGTCTGTTCCCAGTCAGGATCGGAAAGCTGAAGAGGAGGAAACCAGAAGAGGGACAGGTATGTGTTTTATTTATGTTTTTCAAAGAAGACAGATGAAAATATTTGTTTCCTTGACATTTTTATTGTAATCGGATATAGATGATGTGTAGTGGGCAGACCTCAGGTTGAGAGAATGTCGGTGATCCAAACCTTCCTGACTGCTTTTGATCATGTAGCATCAGGATCACTGTCAGCTCACTGTGTATCCATGTGAAAACACTGCCGGTGTTGGTTCACAGCTATGAAAACACAGAAGCAGATACGTAGCCCGAGGCTGTGGGAGGGAAATATGGACTTATTCACCCAGACAGAGAAATTGTGTGCTTTATGTGTATCTGTATGTTGATATTTATGTGCGTGTGTGTATTTTAGGAGAGTTCAGTGGACTTGGTGCCATTGGAAGACGAGTGGAATGAGAGGAGAAGGATACAGATGGCGTCTATAGTCGGAGGATTTAAAGGTAAGAGTCAATCTGAGTGTGTCACAAGTGTGTGTGCGTGTACCATCAAGGTACTTGCGTGTGTGATCTTGTTCATTGGAGCGTGAATGATTTGACTGAGTGACAGTTGAAAAACCGCTGAACTTTTCAGTCCAGATTAAAGCGGAGCAGCTTGCCTTGAAGGTTAGCTTAAAAGTAATGGTTTCCTTTACCCGAGGAGGAAGCTCTGACCTGCAAAGTTGTTACACACTGACTGACAGACTCAAGCAGAGGGTGGTAGGAAGACAGGCAACGTAACATTTTGTGATTCTAAAAATGTGTTGTGACCTTATAAATAAGAACAAAACTTCTCCGCTTTGTCCTTTTACAAGCAACTTCATGCCACCGTCGTTTAAACGGGAAGACCAGCAACATCAGTTTTGATGTTCTTGTTGAAATTGTCTCAGGTGCAGTGCTGGTGAGCACAACATCTAAAGAGTGTCGAGACAGCGATGCAGACCTGGATGTGGATGGAGATGACACTCTGGAGTACGGCAGAGCGCAGTATCCTTTAGTGTGAACACAGCAGCAACACAGAATTTTACTTTTACAGTAACAGACAATACATTTTTAACCATCCCCTTTTTGGAATCAATCATGTTGAGAGAAAAGTTGGTTTTAACTTGGAAGAGGAGGCCTTACTTGGTAAAAATGTGAAATATTTTTTTTCTCTTTAACTTTTAGACAAACTATCACTGTATGTAGTATTTGTCAGCATATTACAGGTTAGATTAGTGTTGTTCAATGTTTCCTGACCTTCGTCCTCAGATACACAGAAACAGATGTAATCCCCTGCTCAGGAGAAAGCTCCAAGGAGACAACAGTGAAGTATGTATCCCACTTGATAGGGTCTCATTCACAGTGGATATTTAATTAGATATAAAAATGATCATACGATCTATTCCCTACTATTCATCATGGGAAGGTTTTCTTCAATCTTTCATGATTTTTGGCTTTTAAATGTCCGTTTTGTTTGTCTTTTTTTTCAGCAGCAGCAGCAGTACATTGCCCGACTCCAGAGTAAACCTAGAATTTTCCAAATGGTCAAATGACGGTGAGTTAAGTAAACTCTGAATGAACGAATTGTTCAAATGAGGAAAGGAGAATTGTCTAAGAACAGGATCTTCCACTATTCATCCATTTTAATTGTTTGTTTACTCAGGAAGTCCATCCACCAGCAGTGGAGAGAAAGTAGACGGCAGTATAGCTGGTCTCCCCAAAACCTGCAAAAACTCAGAGATTGAGACGTAAGTTTGTTTAATAAGTTTTGGGGTTCTCTGTCTGAGCTTACAAACACACGAGTGTCACATTTATCAGTGCTAATATGCTTAAAGGTTACCAATGTAAGTGGTAAAACACACTTCAAATCATGATTTACAGTTCTATTTAAAGTTTTACAGCAGCTGAAAGGGTTCAGTGACTTATTGTTTTTAGATTTTTAGACATGTTATTTAAAGAAATAAGAAAAACATTCAGTAAGTATTTTGTTTTTAACTGGTAATATAATAACACAATGAAAATATTAATCCCAGTGAATAAAATGCTTCAGTTTACTATTGCTTGTACTGCACACACAACCTTCCTTCATTTGAGTACAATGGTCCTGTCTGCCACATCTGTCATCACGCACTGTTCCAGATGTTGTCTTTTGATGTAGAAGTATTTGTTTTTATGTACACTCACATGGTTTGGGCTCCAGAACTGTAACCAAGTTAAAAAATCATTCAGATATAATCACGTGTCATGCTGGTGGAAGTAAGGTAGGTTGTGTGAAGCCAATCCCAGGTGTGAATCAGCCAATCAGAGTGGGGGAAGTGTAACCATCCCAAACTGTGAAGTGTATTTTGGTGGCCTGGCTCTCTGCGTTGAATCTGTTCAGACTACCTGCTCCTGCTCCCGCCAGTGTGATACACAATACGATATCAATGTGATGATATCATTAATCAAGGTCACAGCAGGCGACGCACGCATGTACACGCATTTCATCACACTTATTGCATTGTAGCTCGTCTGCTTCGATGTACAGTATGTTTGCACATATAGTCTATCGTGTAATTGTGCGCGTGTCTGTGTGTATGTCTATCTCTGTGAGGACCCTGACACCCCACCCCCATCTGCCTATGATAAATGAGATAGCGAACGCGGCCGATGTGGTTGCAGATACATTTCATGCTCAGTGTCCATGTTGGCCAGCAAATAATTTAATCTGTCTTCGATTTATAAATGACTCTCCGGTGTCTGCTGAACTCATGCACCCTCCCATCTCCCCTCCTGTTACCATCCCTCCATGTGTGTGTGTATGTGTGCGTTTGGGCAGGCTCTCAGAGGATTCCACACTGACAACTCTGGATACACTTAAAGCTCGGATACGGGATTTGGAGAAACAGTTGTCAAAAGGAGACAGATTTAAATGCCTCATCTGCATGGTGAGTACGAAGGCATATGAAACCGACAGAGCAGACACACAAAATAGAGACAACAGTGCAGTAATGCAGAAACTGCTGAGGGGACCCTTATTTTGGGGCAATAAGTTAATATTACTGGTTATGCTCTTTCTGTTAATACAGATTTGTATTTTTTTGCCTTTTAAAAATATCTGAAATACATGTAATATTATTTAAAAACCTTAGATAAATGCGTTTTGCATCACACTTTACCATGCAAGCTCGTATTGTTAAGTCTGTATTACATTAATATAGATTGATGCATAAAACAAATCTTGATCTTGAAACCGACTTTATTCTAGTGTTGTAATGATTAGTCAATTAATCAAAGAGCTGATCTACAGAAAACTTACACACAATATTATCTTATATTATATATTATATATTTAATCATTCCAGATTCTAACATGTGAGCTGCTTCATATCATCCTCTGAGAGCTTGTGATAAATACACAACTTTATTTATATTTTATACAGCAAATTATTGACTGATTAATAGAAAAAATATATATTATTCCCTACAGCCCTATTTTATACACCATATTATATCTGGTATAAGGATTACAACTAAATTGATTTTGTTATTCAGCTGCCCACTTTCAGCTCTATAACTTCAGACAATCACAGTTTCACAGTTCTTTGTGAAGATAAAGCTGCTGTACGTCGATCAGATACTTGTGGTATACAAATGTTGCCAACTCCATTGTATTGGCAACTCTTTAATATAATCTAGAGATGGACTTATTTTGCTGAAGTTTTATGGATAGAATTGCCAAAACAATGTGCATTTTAATCTCTTTAATGTGCCATAAACAGTATAATGTATCGCTGAACACCAGCTGGACTTTTCCTATTGTTAAAGCGGCTTCAATAAAAGTTTATTTTACAGGGAGTGTTTTGCTCTTATTGTAGTTTCACATGGACATCTTGTGGCAGCTCTTTGTACTACAGCTAAGGAATCTTCTGTACGTATATTTATCTCTCTGCAGGACACATACACGACCCCTCTCACTTCCATCCAGTGCTGGCATGTTCACTGTGAGGAGTGTTGGCTTCGAACGCTGGTAAAAAATCAGAATTGTGTTGATTCACATGAACATGAAATGTTCATGAAGTAAAATGACCAAAGGATGTTTGATGCAAGTCACATTTTTTGTTCTTTTTTTTTCTTTTAGGGAGCAAAGAAGTTGTGTCCTCAGTGCAACACCATCACCTCACCTGGAGACCTGAGGCGGGTCTTCCTGTGATGCAGCCAATCACAAAATGAGGGGAGGGGCTTCTTCTCTTTAAACTAATAATGGTTGGACTTGTGGGCAGCTGGCCTGTCATAGACTCCCACCCTCCTCCTCCTCTTCACACCTTCTTGGTCCTACCTGTTCGTCAGTGTCCTCCTAACCGTCCACTAATCCACCCAGGCAAATCAAAGAACAGCAAGTGTGACCTTTGACCTTCCTTTACAGCCCTGTAAAATATCCATGTTCCTGCTGCAACACCTGCCAGATCAGAAGAAGCATCTAAAACCAACTGACAGCTCAGGCACTGAAAATCAAATACGAAACAAACACTTTGGGATAATATTTATCAATTTTGTAAATCTTTTTTTCTGTTTTATGAGGAAAACAAATTAGTTGAATCACATGCAAAGCACATGTACATATTTTTGTGTATGTTTGGATTGGTGTGTGTATATGATGTTGACTAGGCAAGGCAAGGCAAGACAAGACTAGCAGAACAACCCGACTGTATTTACTGTACAGAGTTTGTCTTTGCTTAGATCATTTATTATTTGTTTAGCTCCTGTAGGTTGGAGACATTTACAGTAATCTTTTGACATTCATTCTCATTTTGTCTTTGTCATTGATGTGTTTCTTTGTATAGGGTCATCACATCCAGTTTTATCAATGTTACTACAATAAAACGTGTGTCTAAAGAGTTGTTGTTGGGGTATTCACCTGTTGAATGTGATTGTACAGCAAGCGTCCCATGTTGTATCAGCCTGCTGACAGCCTTGTTACGATGACTCTATCTGGTGCATTCGCACTTTAAGAAGTGGGTCGCCGTAGGATTAGCCAGGCAGAGCCCTTTCACAGCTCATCCAGAGTTGAGGGACACTAAACCCTGCTATTCTGAGCTTTAACTCCATGGGCAACAGAAGACCACTCAGGTCCTGATACTACAAGGTTCAATCCCACCGCACAGAGAAGGAAAAAAAAAAAAACACAAATTCCTAATTCATTACCGTTAATCGCAGGAAAATGTCATTTAGGGTCCAACTGCAGTCAGTTTAAAATGTTATGCTTGAATTTTTTCCAGTTTTCAAAACTGTTGTAGTGGTAAAAGTTAAAAAGCAGAGCATATGCTTCCATTATTTCCACCACTTTAACCTCCAACTGCTCAAGTGCAGCTGCTTAATAGACTGGTTTTACTGGGCAGCTTCCAGGTATGAATATGTGTAACTTTCTGAGTGTGAACAGAGCGTGACAATATTACGGATGAATGCTTCTTCCAGACCAACTATACAATGTACAAACAAGTTTGATTTTTACAATTATAGAAGGAAATACTGGTAATATATTTCCCCTCTCTCACCTCGCAGACACACTCTTGTGACCTGTATGGTTGGGGTGGATAAAAGCAAGCCAGCATGCACACATGTGATTGGTCAGTGAGCTGAAGGGAGGTGGTGGTAATTCAGACTGACAGTGAGCTGCATCAGTGAATCAGTGTGACAAACACACACAGTCATTGTACACATTAAGAAGCCCGGCTGAATTATCATCTGCTATTGAACCTTTCTGCTACACCGACTGCACAGGCGCTGTGAGAGAAGGTAAGGTAGAACTTCTTACATAAAATCTGGAAATCATATTTTTGTTCCTCATTAAATTCCTTAACGTATCTACACAATTCTAAAACATTAAAGAAAGCAATTACAAACAGACAGTCATTACTAACACGCTTAATGTGAGGTTGGGGTCAGGTGGAACTAAAGGAAAGGTGCATTATCATGGCATTGCGCTGGACAGCTAAACATATAGCCTGTCATACTGAACATTCATAATATAAGTTTGTACGGTATTTGTTTTTGCTTTTTGGCATTTTAAATGCTCTGCACCGGTGACTGAAATTGTCTGCTGCAAATGTAAAGTTACTGAGGAAATCATTAAGGGAAACATTTTGCAAAGGCTAAAAGAGTTGTTTGGCTTCTTTAGACGAAAAAAAAAATGAATGATTTGGGATTTCATTGTTCTCTTTAACTGTTCCTATCTAAACCTGCAGGTGAATCAAATGAATAATTATTATTACCAACACGTTGAAGTGAGAGGTTGGATGTTTTTGGACTGTATTACTAAGTTGTTATATTAATGGGGGTTCTAAATGAATTGATGTAAAAGTGTCCCATCATCCTCTGAAAGATCATCCTCTCTTAGCGCAGCAGGTAAATGGGTCACCTGTCCTTGGACCCTTGGTGCCGCCTGGCCCAGATCCAATTAATCCTGCTGACTGACCGGCCGTGACTTCATTAACAGGCATTCTTAACATTAACCTCAGGGCCTCTGGCTGTCTAAGGAGTCAGCAATTAGGACATGGACGTGTTTCAATATTTTAATTAAGGCAATAGGAAGAAGAATTTCCCAAGTGTCAGTTAATTATTAGAGCAGATTAAAACCACAATAATATAAGAGCAAAGGTCTTTTAAACCGTCTACATGCATGTTGGGGTGTTGCGTCCTGACAGTGCAGTGGGTAGCACAAGCTTGGATCAAAGGATTAGCCTTACTTTACATTAGGCCGGTTAACAGGATAGTTGGTGAGCTTTACCAGCACTGCAGAAATAATATATAAGGAGGAGTTTAACAATACTTGAAATGTGTGTTTTAATCAAGACTTCACAAAATCATTAATTCCAAACCATGTTAAAGCATAAAATGATCCATACATACGCCTTGTAGCCTATTCTAGAAAAGGCTGTCACGCTAGATTTAAACTGCCACAGAAGATTTCACCTGAGCTCACTCTGTCCCCGTCTTTCCCGGTCTGTCCCAGAACAATGTCAGGACCGAGGCCCGTGGTGCTGAGCGGCCCCTCCGGAGCAGGGAAGAGCACTCTGATGAAGAGGCTGATTCAGGATCATGAGGGCGTCTTCGGATTCAGTGTGTCACGTACGTTTGTGTGCCAACTGGTTATTGGCTTCCATCGCAAAACATCCTGCCTGAGCAGGAAATAGCACAGCTTGATGTTGGCTTTATATTCTGCACTAGACTTTGTGCCATTTCAGTAAATCATTTATTGCTGAGACTGAGAAAAAGCAACATTACTAATTGCCTTATTTCTGGGTTTTGATGATGAAATCCTCTCCTCACAGACACAACAAGAAACCCTCGACCAGGAGAGGAAGATGGAAAAGGTACAGTAGTTCTGGATTAAAACAGACACTTTTTAGTATCCACGCGAGGTGGTTGATGTTTTTAGCACCCTCACACAGTTTTAGGACCATCATGCTCTGTGATTCACCATACAGGAGCCATGGACTTGGATTTGGATCTGTAGAACTGTGATACAAGTGTATTTTATACCTCTTTGTCTTTTGTTCCTGCGCCACATTCCCAGCCGCCCCCTACCTGCCCGGTCTAAAATAAACGCCCACAACACTTCTTACTCCCAAGTGAACTGCACAAATGGTTTTGTCCCCCTCTATAACTGCCTTTATATAAAAGGGATAAACCTTTCTGTGCCTTTTTTGCTTTCTCCATAGGGCTGAACAAGCTCCCCATGCTTCTGGGGGCTACTTTACTGCCAGTAGCAGACGTCTTTTCCTCTGAAGACTTAGAAAGCTCATTTTCGTGTCCAAACGAATCAGAACCCACAGATAAAGGTGACCTCAGTGTGATTCCTGATCACAGTTTTTAAGGCAGAGGGATGGGGGTTACTTTCATCAACCTGGCACGCTGTCATTGGATTCGTATGAACTTGTCATGTGACAAACAAAAAGAGAAAAGATAAACTTTCTAAGGAATCAGCACGAGACAGTCTACACTTTGGAGTAAAAAGCTTTTGAAAATAGCCCCCTGTGATGCCTCAGTAGTGATTCCCATTTTCCAGTCCTGGATTCAGGATTTATGTCCAAAGAATGGTCCCATTTCCCACTGTGGCTGATAGAGCATTTATGATTTGAGACCAATCATTAGCACCACAGGAGAAACCACAAGATCCAGCTGTCATGTTTCTTTAATGTATTAAAACTCCAGTAAAATACTCAGACAGACAGTCCTTCATTTGTACATGTTTTTGTATGGACAATATTGAATACATTTTCATTCATCTAAATTATGTTAATTTCATTTGTTATAATCATTCCAGTAACAGTGGATTTTGCTCACTTCGGGGCAAAATTAGGGTTTTTTTATCTAGCATAGAAATACTGCAGTAACTTGCTGTTTAAAGTAAATTCTACCTTGTTTTCAGGATTTGTTTACAGCACAGCCACTTCCTATTCTATCCAGCATTTCCCTTCAGATTCTTACTTCAATCTGAGCAGGCTCCTTCATGTTGTCACACAAAGGACTGTGCGCTATAGCAGTCCCCATTAGTGGTTGTAGTAGTAATGTGTTTGTTTCTAAACCTTTGCCGTTTTAGATCCCCAGAGGTTTTGATGTTGTGAAGATTTTGGCCTATTGATCTGGTATGGACAATGCAATGTGCCCTGTAACAGTTATAACTAATCACATCTTTGACAAACTAACAGAGCGTAACAAAAAACAAACACAGACATTTCTCATCTTTGCATGGTTTCCCCTTAGAGAACGGCTGCATACCTCACACGCTTGAACACACATCATCAGCCAAGCAATATTATCCAGGAAATGTTATCCAGTGCAAAATATACATTTTGCCTGTGATCACTGCCGTGTTCACTGTTTATTGTGATAAAACACGGATCATCTTTCACGGATTTGTAGTGAAAATTAATTTGATTTGCATCACGTCGTTCATCGTTTCTCTCCACTGTGCAAGTTTTCACGGCAGAGCTAGAATCATTATAAATGATGCATCTTCCAGATTACCACTTCTCAACGAGAGAGGCCATGCAGGAGGGAATTGACAAAGGAGACTTCATAGAAAACGCAGAATTTTCCGGCAACCTGTATGGAACAAGGTAAATATCTCTGCATGAATGCCCCCATATTTTAGATTTTTTTTTGTTGATTTTGATTTTTGAGTAAGAGCAACCTTAGAAAATGTCAACAATTTTGATGCATAATCGCTGGAATCTCTACTTTTTGTGCAATATATAAAATCTTTATAGAATTGTTAAATTTCTTTTTTTATTACAAAACATTCATTTTTAAGACCAAGGGCATTCCAGTTTCAATAACCTCTTAAGTGGCAAGGCATTAGCAAGCTGCTCACCTGCCAAAAAGAACGTAATCTGTATGGTTCAGTGTTTATTTGCTGCCTAAATGCTGTTTCCACCCATAGAATGAAAGTGAGAAAGAAAAGCTCTGTTAATGAGTAAAAATACAATAGCCGTTAAGTAACTGTGTCACTAATATTGGTTAAACTTAATTCAATAGAAATTAAGATTGTTGCCTTATATAAGAATACCTTTAGGCTTATCCACAGGGATCAACAGGATATATAATAGTCTGGTCACAGATGGAGCTTTAACCCCATTACGTCAAAAAGAGCAGCGCTGCGGCTCAGAACCTTGTGCGCCAAGATTAATCTCCTCCTCTTATTCTGAAGAGAAAACACACTCACTTGAGTACAACTCTGATCAGCTTGGATCATATATATCATAAGAGTAACGATTGCACTCAATACCTGGTTGGACATTGTTCAGATGCATAGTGCAGGTAGTTTAAAAATATTTATACTGAAACACTGCATTGATTCTTTAGTAAAGCTGCCGTAGAAGACGTGCAGGCCCAGAACCTAATCTGCATCTTAGATGTGGACATCCAGGGGGTGAAGAGGATTAAAGAAACTGACCTGAACCCAATCTACATCTCCATCCAGCCTCCTTCCATGGAAGTTCTGGTATGTGTCCAACTTAATATACTTCATTAATGTAATATATTGCATTATTTCAACACACTTTTCAGCTTATTGTATTCATTAAACTCTGTTCCTGCTTGTGTCAAAGAATGATAAATATGTTAATTCATGACATTTATTTTAGACTTAAGATATTAAATATATATCTAGATCTTCTTTGAAAACAATCCTAAATACTGAGAGAGGATAAGATAACATTTTTTAATAAAAACAAAAGCAGGTTTGTGAAATTTGTTAACTGCAGACACGACTGCTGTTTTGTTCCTTCACGGGGCAGGTTTTGTTTCAAAGATAACGTCTTGTTTCATTGTCGTTCTCAGGAAAAACGTCTGCGGGACAGGCAGACAGAAACAGAGGAGAGTTTACAGAAACGCCTGGAGGCAGCGCGCATCGACATGGAGCTCAGTAAGTTTCTTGTCAGTTCTACTTGGACGTGACGCTGAAATAAAGACAATCACTGTAGCTGATTGAATTCTCTTTTCTAGGTAAGGAGCCCGGAGTGTTTGATGTTGTTATCATCAATGATGACTTAGAGAGGGCCTACGAGGAGCTGAAAGATATCCTCAATGAAGTGAGTAAAACCATAAAATATCCTTTGTTTTGTTTATTTAGCAAATACTTTACTCATAGACCCTTTTGTATGCATGACTAATAGTTAAAAATTCAAAATGTAAAAAGTATCCCTCACATCTCTCTTTCTACAGGAGATCCAAAAAGTTCAGGAGGCCAAATCATAAGAAAAAACAGCAACCCAGTGTTTCTGCTGCTGGACAGAAGAACCAACACTTGTGACTCTGGCCGAAAAACTCCTTCTTCACTGACTGTGGAGAAAAGTTTGTTCTTCTTTTACCCTGTACGTTACATGGTCAGAGATTTGCTCACGACAGTTTCATGCTCAGTGAGGCTCAGATGGAAAAGAGGTACTCTTTTGGTTCTTGACTAAGAGAACAGGGGGTTTGTGTTAGATGTAGTTGTATTTCTGCCAGCTGGCTCAGCTGCAATGTAAAAGAAACTCAATAGGTATAAATGCCAAATTCAGTGCTACATTTGGTCTTTATTACCCAGAGTGTGGAGTACACACACTGCTAATTACTCTGGTCAGAAAATAGGTACACTTTCATTTATTTGTTTTGTGAATGCTAATACAGTAGAATAATTCACAGGCTACATATTATCTGAAGATTACATGAAGGAAGTCTGCATCTGAGATAAAATCACTACATATATTATATTCAACATTTGCATGTATGTTTGTGTGTTTGTATACAAATGAGACTGAATAAAGAATGTGAGGACAATGGCTGACCACTTCGATGCCATTTAATTAACCTTCCAATCACATCCTCATTCAGGTGAGTGAATGACCCACTCTTTAAGTAGTATGAGACTTAGAAGCGTGAAATAAAACCTATAAATCTAGTCAATTTCCCATTAATACATTTCAGCTTTAAGGCAAAATGTGTACATTTTAAATAAAATACTCTATCACTCAGAAAAGCATCTTTCTGTATGAAGAAGAACACCACATTTTTCACTTTAAGGCCAAACGTGCATCTGCGCCTGACACTGTGGAGCAAAACAACAGCTTTTCAACAATTTTACAACTCATGCAATCGTGGGCACTCATTGCTTAGACTAAACCTTATCCCTGATATGTTTCCATATAAACCAAAGATCAAAAATGTAACACACTCACATATCCAAGCTAAGCGATAAATATACAAACTTATTAAGACGCATCACAATTTCAAAATCAGAGGCTTCTAAAACGATTTTAGAAACCTGACCTGGCTGCAGCTAGCCAGAAAAGAGCCACACAGGAAACATTCAGCTGAAATGAAATGTGCTGGTTATAAAACTGCTGGTGAAACAAACCCCTACAGTGTTGCCTTACTGGAAGAAGGGACCCTGAAGCTTGGTGTGGACCTGGTTTCGTTTCTCCTCCTTCTGCTCGAGGTACTCTTTAAGCTTGTCTGTGGAGAAACACACTTTGGAGTGTCGGCCTTTGTACGGGGCACGATGGGCACGCAGCCATGGGTTCTGGAGACACTCGGCTGCAGTGGGCCTCCCCCTACAAAGTTAAGTTTGATCATAATTTATGTTCCTAATTCACAAAGACATCTTTCCACACAGGTACTCTTCAATTTGGTTTACATAAGAGGAATGAGAACTTGAATACGTATGTTTAGTACAGTTGCACTAATGCAGACTACATTTTAAGAGAGACACTCACCAGGATTTGTTATTCAGGCTGCTCTTCATGAAGGTTAAGGCTCCTTCTGACAGACCAGGGTAACAGCGTCCAAACTGAATCTTCCCTTTTTTGATGTTTCGGTCTTGCTCCCAGCTTAGCTCTGCATGGAACGGGCTGTCGGCGCTCAACCTGGTGGATGAAGGGAAAAAGCAAAAATACAAACAGTATATATTACTAAATTAGTTCATAATTGAGAATCTTCTCTGACGATTAGATCAGAAGCATTGATAACATTTCATGATCCAAGGACTTAAACTACTTGTAAGTGGTGTGGACTGAACTAAACAGCCTACATATTTAAAACTTACACAATGAAAAAGAAAACGATGATTCAATCTTTAGAGCTGCTAATCTGACATCCAATGATACCTGCCATTCTTTGCATTTGAAACATTTTTTTGCAGAAGTGAGAGCCACATTTATCAAATCACAAAATATATCATTTTAAAAATTGTAAAGTAGTAAGAATCCAGTGAAACATGGCTGAATACTTTCTTTAAAAAAACCCTATATCAACTATTTCACCTGTATATATCTGTACTTACATGATAAATGACAGAACTCCAATAGCCCAAACGTCAGTTTCAGGCCCGACTCCCTGACCCTCCAGGATTTCCGGAGCTTTAGGAAGGACAATATAAACTGACAAAACAGACAGACACAGGACATTCATCTTAAAGAGTTGTGCGGTTACTGTTAAATGCCACAATCACTTTCATGCTTTATATTCTGAATTAGGAAAAATGACTAGAAATGGACTTGAGTTTGTTAGGCTATGGTAGCAAGGATCAGCTGAGGTGGATGAAGTTAGGCTGAATTATTTCCATCCATCAATCCGTCCTCCCTTAAAGAATGTGTACCTTTGCTGCGGCAGTCTGTTGAAGGCCATGACAGTCAAAGGTTTAGTACATTAGAAGAGTCTACAACAATGCAAGCATCAAAATCTTTTAGTGTTCCTTTTGAAAAGGGAACAAGAAACACATCAGTACCTTTGCTCTCCGACAGGCCCTGAATGTGCTCGATGTTGAGAGGCTGGCCGGGTGTAAAGGACTGAGCCGAGCCCAAGTCAACTATCTTCAGGTGGTTACAATCATCCACCAGCATGTTGTCAGATTTCAGGTCCAGGTGGATGACTCGACGGCTGTGAAGGTAGTCGACTGCACTCAGAATCTGAACCAGCAGCTCTGCAACATGAGTCTCTGCATACAGATCTCTGTGAGGGCACAAACACAGACAGACAGTATGTGACGGACTGCAACACATGGCTACAGGTTGCACAAAAATAACCTTTGTGACACAGGTCTGAAAGAGGATATAGATAATAATAATTAAAATTATAATATTACATTGATCAGTTACAGTAAGTGTCCATTTAGCACATCTTGGTCATCTGCAATTTGCGCTCAGTTTGATTTGTTTAAAAATAGTCCATTAGATGACATCAAATAATTCTCTAACACCAGCATGGCAGCAAGTTTGAGAGCTTTGGCCTGTTGGCCCTAATTAGAGCAGCATTTCTCATAGGAAATCTGCTGCTTATTTTAGTATTTAGTCTTCTTAGACCAACTACAGCATCTTATTTTAGAATCATATAGTGATCAGTTTTGCCTGGATTATTCCTCCTAAAGGCCTCTTCGGACAAAATAAGTAGACATTTTTACCTATGCTGACACTAGACCAGAGGACTGGGACTTACCACAGTCATTAGGAGATCATACTCCTAAAACCAATAATATCTAGACACAATTTTATGACATGGCCAGCTATCTTGCTCAGTGTTTGACAAACAAACCCACCCACCTACCAACTCACATCCAGTAGCAAAAAAATATAAAAAATGCATAACACAGTACAGATGATGAGAATAGAATAAACATTTTTCTTTAAATATCACTGCATTTTTCTCCAATTTTCCCTCTGTGTATAAATCCATACACAAACAATGTGGTCCTTCCTTATGTTTCTCGAGTCTTCCTTTACCTTGCTGCCAAACTGTAGAGCAGCTCCTTGCCAGGACAGAGCTCCTCCACTAACACCAGGTAGTGAGGGGTGATGTAGGCTGTGTGCAGCTGCACCAGGTGGGGGTGATGAAGCCGTTTCAGCAGCTGGTATTCCCTCAGCACCAACTGTCTCTGCTCTGCCTGGTAAGGGGTGATCTTGGCAGCAAACACTTGGCTGGTCTCAACATCCCTGCACAGGGTTACTACGCTGAAGCGACCCCTGAGAAAGAAGGAAACAAAAGGTGAAGAGGTACAGAGAAAGACCGTACTGTATTGGTTTCTATAAGAAAGTGGGAGGAACAAGACTATCCTTTTCCTGATGCATGATGGAACTGGTCCTAAGATTTCGATTAAGCAGGTAAAGAATGGATGATGGTCTACATGCAACTGAATTGTTTTTTTTCCCTAAACCTAAGAACTGAAGTCTGTTGGAAAATACTTAAAAATAAAATGTAATATCAGCACTAAATATCAAGTTCAATTCAGAAACATTAGAATCTGTGACAGACTTTATAAACCTGAAAGGTCACACCTACGTTTCTACATAAAAACGATATCAAGTGCAAATGCTACAGTCAATTAAAAAACAAAACATTTATTTTGATCATTACGAACAAAAGAGAAGTTACAAATAGTTTTGCTGAAAAAAATGCAGCTTCTACATAAAAATCCCACCGGTTGATCTCAGAGAGGAAACTGTAGTTCTTGTGTGTTGTCTGTCGTTCTGACCCAATGACCTTTGACCCCAGTGACTCAGTCTGGATGAGAGGAATGTGAGTCTCTGTACAAGAGAGTAAATATAAGTGAAAACACTACAACCCTCAATGTAAAACTGTTTGTACAAAGCACAGTGCATTTGTACACACCAGACCAGTGAGTCAAATGCCTGCTATTTAGAAAGCCTGGTCTCAGATAAAGAACTGTAAAACATTTGATGCAACATCATGTTTCAGAGTATTTTTCTTGCCTTCAGGATGAGTAGCCAGAACAACAGGTGCTGACGCATCACTGAAAGGTCCTGCTCCTGTTTTGGTGATGCAGCCCATCCTGAACACATAAGAAGCTCCTCTGGGTAAATCCTTCACCAAATAGCAGCTATCTGTCACCTCCTCTGACAGGACCGTCCATTCCCCACCTGAGGAGGCACACGACACTGTGAAATCTGCACTTGTTGCACATTTTAATACTCCTGCAGAAGATTGAAGCAACAGTGATATTAGTGATAATGTAACAAAGAAAATAAAATTATTGTTGAGGTCAATTTGAAAGTAAAAAAGAAGCACACAGCATTGACTTATGACATACTGGAAAGAAAAAAACAGATAAACTCTGTTTGTCTTCAAATATACTGGAATATGGAAATAAATTACATTTTATATTTTAGTAATTGGAATTTTCACATTTGTCTAACATAAACAATGAATTTGGTTTCCTTTAAATCAAAACCACCTATGTAATTTCTGTGCTGATGTATCATCTCTATCAACCCACCATCTGTACAGTACTGCACACAGTAGGTGACAGGGTCACTAGACTGGACTGGTCTCCAAACCAGCAGGACTCCACCTCCATCTAACTGGAGCACTTCAGCCTTGTTGGGACGGACGGGCAGATCTGAAAATTATGGAGGGGAACAAACGTACACAACCAGGCTTATAGCAAAATGATGACGGCAGGATTTTGGACTGGAAACAAAATCCACACAATGTAGCTTCTTTACTACCTTTTGTCTTTTTGAATGCAGGTATTTTAAAAGAAGGCAACAGTTTGGATGTCCTCTTTTTTGGACTCTCAAGACCAGTGCTACACTGCCTTTTAGGTGGGACAGGAGCTGATCCTTTTACTATTGGCCCTGTTATAAAAGACAACCAACACCAAAAGGGAAAAAACACTGGACTGGATAAAATTGACAAATGCACAGTGTAGATGTACAAAATAACAGAGACAAAGGTAAATTAAAATAAAGATAATGCCCTTATCCTTCTGTCAACATTTAGCTGTATCATTAATATGCATGCTATAATGATTAAATAAAATTTGCTTAATTTACAATAGCTCACCTCCTTTACTCACGTCTTCCTTACTAGAAGACCTGGAAAACAGTTTGGTCAGGCTGGAGGCTGAAGCTCTCATTTTCTTCCGCAGAGACATGGTGGGAGTATCTGGCTTCATGATCTCCCCTAGTGTGGGTCCTAACTCTGTGTTCTCCAGCTGGGAGTATGAATGGCCAGTCCAGGACTGCCTGCGGAAGATCTTTAGCAGTCCCAGCTTGGGTGACTTTCCTGTAGGTGGCCGGGCTTCAAGGGCTGGAGCGGATGCATGCCTCTGGAGGCCATGGCCCTCCTTCTTGTCCCTGGCCCTGGGAGGCCTCTGTGGAGCCTGGAGAGAAGAGAGGCTGGGACTAGGGCTCGCCATCAGTGGGATCCCCGGCTGACCTCTGCTGTTTGTAGATAAGTTGGGGTTGGAGCGGGTGCGGTTACGTGGCGGTGCCTGGGGATAGCTTCTGGGTTTAACTTCTTGGAAAGAGCATGGGGATGGTAAAATCAGAGGCTCCCCCTGTTCATCATACTCTTCACTCTCTCCTGACCTGTATCTTCCTCTGCGATGACTACGACTCAACTCCTCGCAGGAGCCGAGTCTACTTGAAGACTCCGAGCCGCCATGCTCCAAAATAGACGACTCAGCCAGAGACCCCTGGGAGCCAATAAAGTTGTCGCCTTCTGTCTGCTCCTGATCCGGCCTGGTGCTCGTTCTGTCTCCAGCAAGGAGTCTTGAAGGAACAGTTGATCCAACCAGCATACAAGTCCCTTGTATTGGAGAGACAGAACCTCTTCTTTTTGTGGGTTGCCGAGGGCTTGGGATGGCCAACAAGTTTCTCCCTGCTACTTCATCATCTGTGAAATCTTCCTTCAAACTTTGAGAGCCTTCTTCTTCACCCGACCTTGTGCGCTTGGGTGAGCTGGGAGAACGTCGATAATTCTCATCAAGAGACCTGCTCCTCCTGTGAGGGGGTACGTTGGTGTGGGCGAGGCCAACACCACTGTCAAAGGAACAAGACTTCTGCATTGTAGGATGGATAGATGCCCGTCTCTGGCCACGATTAGTCTCCGTCTCATCCTCCACATATTCAATTAGAGGCTCGTTGAGACGTCCTGAAAAGCTTCTCCGGAGTGGTTTGCGGCCTCTCTCCTGCTTTTTGGCATGGAATTTGTCCCGTAATGTCATGTGTCTGGCAGACATGGGTGACAGCTGATGAGAGGTGCTGTAGAAAGTGCTTCGGATGACGCTGCCACGAGGGATACGACCTCCGTCACTACCTGAACCCTCATCCCCATCAGATAAGTAGAGAGACGGACTACTGTCTTTGCTGAACCTACGCTCCCTCTGAGGTGTCTGTTGGCACGACGCATCTGACGCAACTGACTGCCTGCTCATACTCCGCTCTAGTACACTCCTCCTTCCTACTAAATCCCCATCCTCTTCCTCGCCTAATGTCACTTCGTCTTCCTCCTCTGCACCTAGGTGGAGTTTGGCAAAAGGCTGGGGGATCTGCGCTCTCTCCGTTAATGGATCAAAGTCCTCTTCTGTTTCTTCCTCCTCCTCAGTCGGGCTGCAGTGCTGGAAAAAGTCCCAAGAGTCAGCTTCATCATACTCAGACGAGGAGCCACTGCTCAGAGAAGTGCTGCTGTGCTCCTGCGGCTCACGGGGCACTGTCACTGCAGTGTCTCTGAGAGGAGCATCCAGCAACTCGGGGATGGGCCTCAATGTGAGAACTGACCCAATGCAAGTCAAAGAACGCTAAAAAAGATAGATGGGAAAGATATTGGTGAAGACAGATATTAACATTGTGTTTTCCTCTATGTAAAAGCTATGACCGTCTGTGAATTCCACTCATGAAACTTCAAGTGTATCAACATTACAAGAATCCAGTATTTTTTTCACCAGAGGCTGTGGTTTCAATAAATAACACCACCAAAGAGAGGTAACCCACCTGCCATTTCCTTTTTGAGATCAAGACTTTTAAACTCTTTGTGTTGATTTCATCAGTATCTTCTCCTGCATGCTCGTCCTGAACACAGTTACAAACATTTGTGCATTTAGATGTGTGCCTAAGGAACAGTGGTACAGTATGTTTTTGAATACATACATTGAAGCATGATTAAAACACCTATTGTGCTGTATTTCCTCTCACCTGGAACCATTCGTGGCTCAAGCACTCAAAGGCAGACGGTCGCTTCCTAGGTAGAGGAAAATTGGGAGTGGTCAGATGTGTCCTATGTTGCACCTGACAACACTAAATAGTGTTGAAAACACTATATAGTGTTGTCAGGGTGAACGGTCCGTATTTTTATCAACACTATATCTAATGACTGTTTTTATTGTTAAATGAGTCCTAGCAGAGCAACAAAAAATAATCAGCCTAGTTAATGTAGTTTTATGTAGCTGCCAGACAGTTTTCAATTCACTGTGTGTTTTGACCGTTTTTGGTTGAGCACTACAAGATCTCACTTTTGATCACTTTCACCTAGGGATACATACAATATTTTATTTTTTGCATTTTGGGTTATGTTTGATTCGTGGAATCAGAAATAGCGTTGTTATCACTGATGCAAAGAGACTCCTTAAAAGAAATTCGATTAAATTCGATGACTTTACAATTTTGTTTGTGACTGGATTGATGTGGCACTGTAGGCAATAACAAAACAGGTTCCCTACTCTGGATCTGGCTGAAGGAGCATGTGGAGAAAGTTCTGGGCCTCAGGGCTCCTGTACGTGACATCAGGGGCTTCCCAGTTCAGGGTCCCTTCTCCCACTCTCAGCAGTGTAGCACGGTCCGTCTCACCCACAAAAGGGCATCGGCACACCAGACTGTCAATGAAAAAATGAAGGGTGATGTAAATAGTAACTCGGGAGTTACATGGACTGCTTTTTGATATATGGTATATTGAAGATTGAGAATATTATAAAAAGTGCAGTGATACATACCATATATAGGCTATAACACCTACAGACCTGAGAAAATAAAGATATGATGATGTCTTATTATGTTCTGTAATTTACATTTATTTTGCAAATAATTTTTAGGCTTTATTTAAATGTCCTTGTAATACTAGAAAGAAAGTCTACAGCATCTGGAATTTCATCAGAGAAATATATTGTACATAATACAATACAGCAAAAATAGAAAAGTTATTTGCAAATACTATTTGTGCAGTGTCAGTTAACCATAACACAAGTTAAACTCACCAGATATCAGCAGCCACGGTCACTGGTTCTTGGTGAACAATCTCAGGGGCAACAAACTCCGGTGTACCAATCATGCTGTATTGGTGTCGGGATGTGTCCATTTCTTGGCAGAAGCCAAAGTCACAGATCTTGATCTCATCTCTGGGCGGATACACCATTAGGATATTATCAGGCTGAAGGGATTATAAATAAAAATAGAGTTAAGAACTGCATAATAAATAATGACACAGTCAATCATGTGATGTTGATTGGACCGGAAATCTTACTTTAATGTCCAGATGCAAAATGTTCATGCTGTGAATGTGACCAACTCCTTCAAGGATTTGCTGGATATATGACTGAACCTGAAATAAAATGCTGAATATTAGCTAAGAGCCATATATATTATTTGCAAGAAAAGATTATTTTGTGGAGAATAAATGTAAGCTTGAACCTCTTTCTCTGAGACTGATCCTTTCAGTAATAAATGGTCCAGAAGTCCATGGGAACAGCACCTAGAAATTATGTTAAAGAATTCTTAACTGAATACAAATCAATATCAACAAACTTAACCCACTGCGAAAAAAAGGAGTGATCATATTGTAACATTTAACAGAGAGGATACATTTCTGTGATCAGCACCAGAGTGCGTCTGGTGCAAAAGAAGTCCAGCAGACAGGCCACTCTGGGGTGAGCCAGGCGGGACAGCAAATCCCTTTCCTGGAAGGCCCTGGTCCGAGTGCTGCTCCGCAGAGGCAGAAACTTGGCAGCAAAAACTTCACCTGTCCTCCTGTGGACGACACGCTTTACCACCCCAAAGGTTCCCCTAAAACATAGAGAGAAGATGTTGAATACATCAAATCTTAAGAGGGCTCATGGGCAGGTTGGACTACATCAATATAAAGTACAGGTTCACCTTCCTATTTCCTCATGGACATCATAGACAGAGAATAACTTCCTTCTCTTCCCCAGCTCCACTTCTCTCTCCTGACGCTCGAGTGGCCCTGCAGGGAAAACAAAACCTGTGAAAAACACAACCGCTTGGACAGACATTAATCACAATATATTAATTACCTTCCTTACATCAATATAATTTTGTGACATGCTTTATGCTTACGTCACATTAGCCTTTCGTACTGTTTTGCAGTTGCATCTGATTAATTAATCTATGTTTTAAATATGCTAAAAAACTGATGCATGGCAGCATTGCTGTTGTCTCACCTTCCTCCACTGTCAGCTCAGCCTGACATGAAGCATGGCCAGAGTCATTGTAGGCGAAGCAGGTGTATATGCCACTGTCCTCACCCTCAGGGCACACTATGGTCACTGAGCAGCGGGCACCATGCTGTACTATCTTCACATTCTCATTAGCTGTAAGCACTTCTCCATCCTCCAATCACAGAAGAAAGAGTAATGTTTAAAAGGGACAGGTCTACAAATTCTTTTTGTGACCCTTAAGACAATGTAATGCCCTCATGTGATGTGTGACAAAGTGAACATTTAACCCTAAAATTCTGAGAGGAGGCAATTTGAGTATAACCTATTTAGTAATTCCCAAGAAAAAAACATTTACTAGAAAGAAAAAATAAAAAAATGAATTTTTTCTGTGATATTTATGGTATCCATTTTGGTATGTTTCCCTGGATAAATATAGGTAAATAAAAATAGCATATATTAAAGTAACTTTTATGGTAGGAATATGATATTTTTTCCATCCCGTTAATCATGTTACATCCCAGGATCTACAGGGTCCTACCTTGTACCACTGTATCTTAGGAGTAGGTCTTCCTGTGATGATGGCAGTAAATGTAACTGGTTGGCCAGGTTCTACACACAGGTCCTCAGCGGGTACCTGGATGGAGGGAGGAGCTGAACAGAAGATCAGATCAGTTAGTGATGTATCAAAGTCTGATAGTAGTCATATTATGTTTAAGAGACAAGAATACCATCTGTAATTTCCTGCATTGACTCTGAGATATAGATTTCTTCCTCTTCATCCTCTAGGTAACACACAGGTTGCTGTGCCACCTGATCCACGGCAGGATCAGCTTTTTCTGTACTACATTCAGCTCTGGAGACAAAAATAATGTCATTATAAATATTACTGATGACTCCAGGGAAATAACTGTTTTATCTACTTACAAAACTACTTTACAGAAGATTGACATATTAACTTGTTTACCATTCAGTTCTAGGCTCACAACTGTAAAACTAACTATTGAATCGAGACTTTTACCAACCTCAGAAAGAAATTTTTGAGGCTGATGCCTATTTACATCAAAGGAAGGGAAGGAAGGTCAATACAGCAATATGGTAATAAACTTACTGTTCAGGGTGTCCAGAAGGGAAGAGCATTTTCGCAATAGAGGTGGGGCTGAAATCAGTCTGTAGCCATTTCTTCACAAAGGCAGTGGACCAGCCCTCTGAGTCTGCATCTATGAAAATCAAAATGCCACTCAGCGGGAATCTATGGATCAGACACTTTAAGTAAGGAAAATATATTTTGAGGAATTATCATGTTGCATTGACTTAAGTATAAATATACTGAATTATTGGAAAAGTAAAGAGTACATTACCTTACATACCGGGTACAGTAATAATGCATTTCTTACCTCTGTACTTGAGGGTTTAACCCCAATAACCCAAAACACCAACAGAACATGGGTGTATGCCCACTCCTGCATGGGGGTTAAGGGGACACCTGCCCAGCACATGACCATCTTGTATTCGTAGGAGTGAAGAGTTAGCTGGACATGCGTTGGCAAGAGGAGAAAGGGGAATGTCGAGTGGTTATTTGTTATCATGACAATGATGACTTACATGGAACGGTCCATGTGAGGAACCTCCTGCTTTTGGACTAGTAAAGGGAAGATGGAAAAACATGTAGGTTATGGACAATGGAAGGGCAAACATGGTGAACTGATGTCAAAAATCCAGAAGAAAAAAAATATATATATAATAAATAAAAAATAAATATATATATATATATATATACATACACACATGAGTGAGACAACTTTTAGAGGGATATAAAAATATTGTATTTAAAATCATCAGTATCTAATAATTCTACTGAATTTGGCGGAACTCTATTCTACTCCATTATATTACTTTTATTGCTGATCCTATGTGATAGAAACAGTGGTAATGTATAGATACTAGCACAAAATCTACTTGCTATCTCTGTGTTTAAATTACTAGTTTATGGCACCTTAAGGTTCAGCTGACTTGTCAGTCTAATGGAAGAAAGTGATCCAACCCATGCCATCTGTGGAAAGTCGAAACATGATGAAAAACACAAAAACATTCCATACGATAAATGTTTCAATGGCTTTTCATGGTGAAGATGCTGGGAAGTGCACTATGTTGTCTATGTTGAATGGTAGCCACTAGATCCCACTGGGTTATGGCATTAGAAGATTGTTAGAAATAGTTATTGTTAGGTATTAAGTTTAATGTTTTTTTTTCACATGACTGTGGCTACTATGTGACCTTAACAACTCTCAATGTGTGAATTACACACAGAAGTTAAAGTAGTGGTGGGACTCACCACTAGTCAGATGAACAGATGAAGTGGGTGGTGAAACACTTGTTAGATAATGATATTAGGGTTTAATGTGGCTAAAGTCATTGTAGCATTTTTTAAGTTAAACATGCAGTGTGGAACATTTGTTCCCCGCTTCTGACACTGAAAGTAATTATACAACATTGTCAATGAGTGCTTATGTCTCTGCCATACTCCTAGTTGTGGTCGCCTACTCCATAGCTACAGTTGCTCCCCCCTTCAGCTCTGGTAAACCAACCATTGCTGGCTGCCACAAAACACATCATTAGTGGTTTGCCAGCACCAGATTGTCATCATAGATACCAGATTTAAAAACTCTGAATACAGAGAGATTTACCTGGCGGTGATTAAAGGTTTAATAGGAATTACGTATACTCCTTTGACAAGGGCTTGAATGCAACAGACGAAAAAGTCCCACAGCCTAGCTTTGGCAACCTAGACAATCAACCAATTTAACTCATATGGCAATATTAGAAATGGACAAATGAGAAGTGGAAAAAACATGTGTTGGGGTGCTTTTCACTCATGCATATCACCATATCATACAGTTAATAGCTGTGAATCCACTTTTTCTGTACTGTGCAGATGGGAACTGCTCATTCTTATGTTTCATCTTTTCTGCATTCATGCATAGACTGCAGTCCATGCCATAATCCCTGGGGATCTAGTGACAACTGTTACGGCAGCTGGAACTTATGATGTAAAAGGTGTGTGAACGGGGGGAAAAGGAAAATGTGAGTAAAATCTCAAAATGGTATCAACTGGATAGAATGGGTGCATGGTAGTTGTTGAAAGTGTAAATCTATGCAAATTGTTGCAGTTTGTTGGAAAGTGAAGAGATGTCATATGATGTGATGCAAAGACAGGATCAGAAGTGAGGTGAACTGAAGTGAAACTGGTCAATGGCATGTGCTCCATCCCTTCTCAAACACAGCGGAACTAGTTAAAGTGTGGAGCATCCACATGAAAACCCTGTCCCGCGTTTCCATCCTATGTGGTGGATATTTACCTTCAGTGGCTCTGGCTGTCCTACCTTTAGCAGGTAAGTCCTGTGGTTGGTCGTTCTGGATGTCAATCGGCGGTACATAAGAAGGGCACAGCCCTGCCTTGCACTTGACACAGCCAAACTCATTCCACAGCTAAAATACACAAAACATTTGACATACTGTATCTAAAAGGAAGCACTCTGAATTCAATGAATCTGACTATCTTTATACATTGTAGACTTTATGCAGCTGGATTTGATACCTCACACTCATACTGTCCAATATCTGCCTCTGTGGCATGGATGACCGTCAGACACAAGATTCCACTCCGAGCATCATTTAGGGTTATGTATTTTTGCTGGTCAGCCAACTCTCTTCCATCTTTCAACCACCTGCAAAACCCAAAGATGGATGTGTTTGACAGACATAATGACTAAAATACCACATAGCAACTACTGTGGTTACATTTGCTCTGTGTTGCCATACCTGATTCGTGGTAAAGGAGTAGTAAGTGTGGAGCAGCTAAACTGTATATCCTCTCCTTCTATCAGACAAGCACTCTCCAACCGACACACAAATCTGGGTGGAGCTGGAGAGAAGAAATACATTAATGTCTCATTTGTGCCCCTATAATCAGAAATACACCAATAATGTCAGTTATAGCAATAGTCATTACTTATAACAGTAATAATAGTAGCAGATGTAGTGGTACTATTAGATCTAATAGAAGTAGCAGTCACAATAGTAAATGTAACAGCAGTGGTAGCAATAGTAGTAGTGATTGAACAGTAACTGTAGTGGGGGTAATGATAGTAGTATTATCTGTAGTAGGTAGAAGTAATTCTAGTATTAGAAACCACAGTTTTAGTTATAGTAGCAACAACAGTAGTAAGTGTGACAGCTGTAATCACAGTAGTACTACTAGTGGTACAAGTTTAGTAATAGTTGCAGACATAGTGGAACTTGCATTGGCAATAGTAATTGTCAAATTGTAACTGTAATTGTGATAGTAGTAGTAGTAGTAGTAGTAGCACTATAGCACTAGAAATAACAGCATAGTAGTGTTTCTAGCAGTAGTAATAGTATTGATAATCGTCATAGTACTGATATGAGGAAATAGTAGTCATTATATTATAGCTGTCCTCTGTGTTCCTCTGTGACAGTGCGGGTACCTGCAGACAGAGATATGGCTCTGAAGTAACACAACAAACCCAAGTGGTTTAGATGCATCCATAGACTCACCCTGCACCACAATCTTGGCGAGAGTACCAGCACTGCCCATGGAGCTGTTAGCATAGCAAGCATACTGTCCAGAGTCCTCTGCAGTGAGGCTGTCCAGGATGAGACTGCAGGTGCCTGACCGGTCTTCTGTGATGATGTGTCGGGGGTCATCCTCTAAAGGAAGGCCGTCTAAGAGGTGGACATCAGATTTTTGCTATGAAAACCATCATTGTAACCAAATCATGCAGTGCTTGAAAAATATGGTGGGTAACAACAGCTTCTTGTAACAGATTGTAAGACTATGGTACAATGTGTACATATTTTAATAAAGTTATTTATGACCTTTGAGCCAGCTGACCACTGGTTTCGGCGATCCTGCGACCTTACAGGTCAGTTTGATTGTCTGTCCTATCTTTGTTGTGAAGTCAGACAACAGTGACTCAAACACAGGTGGGCCTGTTGATAAACACAAATACAGAATTCACTCACTAAGGATTTCATTAAAACATAAGCCATATCATTTCCATAAAAAAGGTTTGCCCATCAACAACTACGATAAACACTCGACAAAGCTGGGGAGGCTGCGGCTCAGGATGAGCAGTTGCTCACTTATCAAAGGGTCAGTGGTTCAATCCCCAGCTCCCCTAGTCTGCATGTCAAAGTATCCATGGGGAAGAATCTGAACCCCAAATTGCTCCTGATGTCGGTTTCATCAGTGTGTGTGGATGCGTATGAATGTATTTCTGTTTATGATGGCAGTTTGCACTCTGCCATTCAATGTGTGAATGTGATGTGGTGTGAAAGCGCTTTGAGTGGTCGGAAAGACTAGAAAGGCGATATACAAGTACAGACCATTTACTAAATAAACCTATAGTCCACATGATACAACAGCTAGAGCCCATCCTTTAGCTACCATTGTAATTTTAAGAATAGAACATAGTGATTGAAAATAGATGGGAAAAGATTTGATAGTTTTATGATTAATTATCAAAATCTACCTGGAAATTACTTCCCCTCCCAAAGAAACACTTACTGTTAGTGGGCAGGCTGGAACGTTGCTGTAACTCCTTCAGGTCCTTGAGCCAGGAGAGCTTAACCAGGGAGGAGCGGCCCTGCAGTGTGTACCTCCGCAATGAGCCCCTGTGCTCATGCCACAACCCCCAAGACTTTTCATCTCCACCCACAGTTTCCTTTATTTCCACATCATTCAGCTGGGTAGGTTGCAAAAGTGAGAATGAGAAAGACGAATGAGTGGGAAGATGAGGTCAAGAGTTGGAAAAAGCTTTGAGTGTACACTGAATTACAGGATTCATCATCACATGTGGCCAAATGTGGTGTTAGGCGGTTTATTTTTTGTATAGCTTCACCTACTGTAGGAAAGTAGAATAAGGGAGAAAGCAGGAGAATAGATCTTACCTTCATTTTGTTCTTGAAGGTGTAGCTGTCACTGTTCACACTGGTGTCTCTTTTCAGTTTACACAGTACAATACATTCCTTGAAGAGAAAAACTTGTCTCTGATGCCCTCTAGAGGTCGTCCTAATATCTGGAGATTCCTCCCACACTGAGAAGACTCCCTGAAGGGAAGTTGGCAAGTGAGGACCATGCAGTATTATGACCAAATGTGACTGGATATCTTTTTATCATCTTTTTACAAAGTGACTCAGCACAAATAAAAACCTTCACACTAGTCACTAGCTGTGACAAAAACTAAAAGCTATTTTGTAAAGGCATCATTTGCTTTTGCAAAAAAAACCCCAAAAACTATTAATGGTGTTGAAGTTTTTACATTCATATTGGACCCAGAGCCTATCCTAGATATAAAACCATGTCAGTGATCTGTATTTACCTGTCGTACGGGCTCGCCCAGGGCAGTTAGAGGAGCTGGGAAGTTCTCAATGAGGGACACCTGGTGCAGGTTGTCAGACCTCCAGGGTAGACAGGACACTATGGAGAAGGCGTCCTCCAAAAGACAGCAGCTCTGGCCACTTTTGGCTTTGTTCTTGATTAACTCCTGCCAACAAAGTAAATATTTACTACCCATGCATTCAACTGACACAAATTCATAGGGGAACTACAATTTGTGCAATAGCAGAAAAAACTTCAATTCTAGTGTTGACTTGAAATAAATATCCAATATGTAAATATACCAAATTCTGTACAATAATGCAGTTTAATGGAGGAAACAAGAAAACATATACTATTCAGTGTAATGGATGTAAGACATTACCACAATCACATTGACATTAAAGATGAAGGTTTCACACATACATATTTGTAAAAATAAAACTGTATGCTGACCTTCAGTAAAGCATGGTAGGTTTGAATCCTCTCCACTGGTTGCTGGAGGAAAGTAAGGACATCCATGACAGGAGCCTCAGGCTTACCAGCTTCTGTTAACTCCTGAAGTGTAATGAGCAACATAAGAACTTTAGACAAATTAGATCAGTGTCATAATGTTGGTAGTCAGCACCTTAGTTTCCACAAGGTTCATGTTAAATCCAAACAGATGTTGTGAATACTTTGAAATACTGTTGGATAGCCTTGTCCGTGACGCAGGCCTCTGCTTGTGCTTGTCCCACCATGTAGTGAAGATACTTCTCAAATTCCTCAGTGTGCTTGATCAGATGCATGGCCACATCGTCATCTGTGGCACACTCTCTCAGACCGGGAAGGATGGACCTGAAAAGACAGGTCATCATACAGAAAGCTGGCCATGCAAAGCTCAAGCTCTATATGAGCATACAATCAAAATAAAGAAGAGGCACAAATGGTGAATAAGAGAAAAAGAAACAAACCTCTATGGTGTGAATTTGGACGCACACACAGTTAACTTTTGACGTCTGAATGTAGATTTTGTTTTGGTAACATGGTTAGATAATTATGTATTATTTATTTGCTGCAACACATTTCGTGTGTGTGTGTATTACCTCTCATGCAGAAACACAATGTCCTTGATATTTCTGAAAATGATCTCTTTCTGGTTGATGATGCTAATGGGAACGTGACGACTGGAGTCCAGATAATTTAGCTGGTGAGAGGTAAACATCTTCATCTCCTTTACAAACTCCTCCTCTCCATTAATCAGGCCTTGGATCAGTTGGCTAAAGATAAAAGAAATGTAATACAGATTGGAAGTGAGGCAGCTGTATTTGTTTTTAACTGTCCACATGAGATTTATTGTTAGAACAAATCAATTCTCCATCATCACAAAAGCCAAGGTATCAAGATGCTGCAAGGCATAAGTGCAAGTAACAACGAAATAGTAGAAACAATAAGAAGCATCAATAAAATTGTCCAATAAATATAATTATCCAAATACATACATAAAATAACAATCAATATAAATCCAAATAATAGCGCCCAGTAACGTTCCTCCCAGTTTGTTTAACCTGTCACTATATAATTGCAAACAGACCTCAGAGCTCTCCTGTACTCTTCTACTGTAGACCCAATTCCATCAAGATCCTCTTGAGGTGCTCTCAATTGTGGGAAAATCTCCTGTTCAAAAGACCATCATGTGTTATTAAAAGCCTTTTCCATTACTTGATGAAATTACTGTCTCTGCTGACAGCACAATATTGCAAACCAATGGTATATAATTAATGTTTCAGAATTTAACAGGTTTACTCAGTTCTGTCCAGCATACCTTCCTCTTCTTCTCCAGGTAGGCTGGACACACCCATCCCTGTCGAGCAGGGTTGGTTTTGGTGGGTTTGGTCCTCACCAGCCATTTGTCAGGATGGACAGAATCCAGGACCTCTACAAATTGGCCCTCCTTCAGAACAAAGCTGTCCTTATTTCCGCTGTTAGGACTGCAATCAGCTCGGGCCACATACATTTCAAATGTCTAAGGTGAAACAAGCAAATATGACATAATTTCAGGTTTTTACAATCAAATGGGCAATTTTACTTTTTCAGATTGTTTCCAAATCACACATCACAGCTATTACATTAATGTTTAGAGAGCACAACATATATACAGTGCATTTATTCAAGATGAAACAAAATATAAAAAGTACCTCTTGTCTATCCTCTTCCCCTTCTGACTCTGATCCAGAAACAGTACTAGTTAAGGGTGTCTGAGCACGGTGGTGTTTAGGAGATGGTGTCCTCAGTCTGCCTTCATGAGTCCCTACAGATTAGAGAGGAAGATAGCTATGATGTATAGGAAACTAGTGGGAACTAATGTAGGTGTGAAAAACGATTAAAAACAGCAACAAAAGAAATCATCATCGCTAACCTTTGACCTTTAGTAGTTTCTTAGGAGGTAGGAAAGGAGCTATCTGTTCTTTGTCATCCTTTGGAGGCAGTTGGTCTGCTGCTTTTGTCACTTCCCTGTAACAGTATTCATAAATATTTTGGGTTTCTTTATGAGCACAATATGTAATATTACCAATAAAATCGGCACAACAAAACTAATCTTCTCTCTGCCCTCTGACCTCGGTACAGTTGGGGTAGTATCAGTAACAGTTTCCATTATATCCGGAGCTGTGTCATAATCAGAGGGACTTGACACTGTTGAAGGCAGAAAATCATAAGTACTATATATACATAAATATATGTATATAAAATCTCTATCTTTGTGATTACAGTTTAAGAATAAAAGTGTTACTTACTGGAGCTGGCAGCAATGAGTGAGGATCCTCTCCTCTCTTGCAGGCTCATCTGAGTGTCCTGTTGCTCCGTCAGGTTATAAGCCTCCCACAGAGAGATACTCTTACTCTCTACATAGTTCGCAGCAGCTGTAGCTGAGGTGGGTATCTGGGTCTGAGACTGAGGCAGATTCTGAGTCTGTGTTTGGGCCTGGGCCTCAGGCTTAGGTGGGGCAAGTTGCAGAGGAGTTATCGCTGCAAGGGGTGGGTGTAGAGGCTTTTGAACAGTCGGAGCAGGCTTCTGAGGCTGTACTACTGTTATGTTACCATTGTAGGAGGTCACACCAAACTTATTCACCACCTCACATGTATAGATTCCACTATCATTGGTGGTCAGATTTTTGATCACCAGTGTGCATGCGCCATTCTCTGAAGTCTCAATACGGCACCGCTGATGATTAGTGATTTGTTGGCCGTTTTTCAGCCAGCGCACTGTGCTGGGTTTCCCTTCTACAATGCACACTAGAGTGACTGTGCCATGAAGATCTGCACTCTGGTTCTTAAACACCTCTTTAAAGACAGGTCGCATGTCTTTGCGGGTTTTGTAGCCTTTGAAGGCAGCCTGAATCTTGACCGCAGCCTCTTGCAGTTGGGGTTCATCGTCAATGCTGACGTCAATCTCTGGTGTAGCATCCTTTGTTGGTTGTGCCTTCTGGGGTACATCAAGTGCAGCACGAGGGGAGGGTTCGCTCGAACTCTTAATAAAAGAGACAGGGGGCCGGACATTCCTGTGGTTCGCTGGTATCTCAGTCAAAGCCTCTGAGAAAGTCTCATCTTCTGAAATGTAGAGGAGAGGAATGCCTTCTGTCATCTTTGTTGTTTGTTGTTCTTCCTCCCTTCTCACTGGCTCCACTGCCAGTTTAATTTCCGGGTCCACTCCTTTTTTCATGGGTTTTACTGGTTGTTTGATTGGCTGTTTGGTGCTTGCATCATTCTCTGCAGTTTTCCGAGGTTGCTTAATTTTCTCAGCTATCTCAGTGTCTGCTGTTACTGATTGTTTCCTCTCACATCTTGGTTTCTCTTCAACCTCTTTTTTCAAAGACTCTATTGACTGTTCAATTGGCTGACCATCCATTGTTTTCACCACAACTGTTGTCATGTGTTGATCATCCTGATCTGCCTCTGTGTCCCTTGAACATTGTTTTTCTATCCCCCCCTTTGCTTTGCTTTTTATCCTCACAGGTGGTTTTGGAGGAGCAAATTCAGACTCTTTTTCTAAAGTATTTTCTGGATGTTCTACGGACCGTTTATCCACCACTAGTTTCAGTGGCCTTTTCTGTCTCTCTGCCTCTGTGGACACATGCTGTTGTTTCATGTGGTCTCTCTGTTTATGGTCTTCTTCAGAATAATTTAAAGCAGGCTTTACTGATTGCACAATGACCTCCTCAGTTTCCTTCGGAACATATTTAAGTGGTTCCTTTCCTTTAGATCTTACTGGTGGTTTCAAAGGCTTCTCCTCTGTTTTGTCTACTTTGCCCTTCTTTACTGTAGACTTATCCTCTTGTTCTTTTATAGTTTCTCTCCCAATAAACTTTTCAAGTGGTTTCACAGGCTGTTTTTCATCCTCGCTGTTCTTCCTCAGAACTGTTCCTGGATGGTTTACCTTCCTCTGAACTTCACTGGTTTTCTCTGACCTCTGTTTCACTTCATTTTCCTTTTCCAGAGATATTAATGGCCGTTTCTTTTGTTCAAACACAGCGTCTCCCAGAACCCTGTCTGGTTGGCTGGTGTTATGGTCAACTTTGAGTAATTTCTCTAAATTCTGTCCTGGTTGTCTTGTCGTCATGAAAACCTCTTTCTCTGTTTCCAAAGGCCTTGCTGGCTCCTCCACCTCCCCGCCAAGCTCATCATCCTTCTCCGGTAGTCTCACTGTCTTATCCACTTTCCTGTACACCTCACTGTCTTTCTCCTTCTGTCTCTCCAAATGTGTTACATTCTGTACAAGGTTTGTGTCCATAGACCTTGCAGGTTGGATGCCCTTTTTGTATTCATTATTCTCCCTCAGCATAGAATGTTTTTGGTCAAACATTGACTCCGTATCTTTTTCTAAACTTGTAATAGATGCTTTCCTATGAGCTCTCTTCTTGGGCTCAGGAGGAACAGGTTTGGCCTCTTGGAAGCCAGACCTGTCCTCTGGAGTAGGAGTTTGTTTGGAAACAGTGCCCTTTGCACGAGGCAGTGTTGTAGGAGGCTCTACCTTTGATGGAGTCAGTTGTAGTGCTAGACAAGAAAATTAAACATATTTTTTGACAATTGATATATGCATAGTGGAGGTTGGACAGAAAAAGAACATCCAGTAACTTTGCCAATTAGGTATCAAGATGTACAAACCTTTTACTGTCACAGTTGCAGTGGTCTCTGCACTTCCTGCTTGACACATGTAGCTTCCACTGTCCTCAGGTTTGAGCTCCTTGATGTTGAGCTGGAGGAGGCAGCCATCCTGCCTCATCTCATACTTCCTGTTCGCTCTAAGTGGAAGCTTGTTCTTCTTCCATTGTACGGACACCCCAGGCTTGGTCAATTCACAGTTCAAGAAGGCTGTAGCTCCTTCCTCAACCTCCAGACTTTCTAATTCTTTGTTGAAATATGGAGTGAGCTCTAGGTAGGTGGGACAGAGCAGACCAAAATATAGTCCTAGATAATACTACATAAGGGCCCAATAAGACTTGTTTTTAGCTTACATACTGAATGAGCTTGATAAATTGAGTTTGCTAATCTGGAGAATTCAGTTCACACAATCACATTTGAGTGTTTGAAAAGTATACATCTCTGTCATTGAGAACTTGAGAGATGATACAGCAACATTTTCAATTCATGTAACACCCACATACGCACACCTTTCACTGTCACAGTTGCAGTGGTCTCTGCACTTCCTGCTTGACACGTGTAGCTTCCACTGTCCTCAGGTTTGAGCTCCTTGATGTGCAGCTGGAGGAGGCAGCCATCCTGCCTCATCTCATACTTCCTGTTCGCTCTAAGTGGAAGCTTGTTCTTCTTCCATTGTGCGGACACCCCAGGCTTTGACAGCTCACAGTACAGAGAGGCTGGACCTCCCTCCTCAACCTCCACATTTCTTAGGTCTTCCTTGAAGAATGGTGGGAGCTCTGGGAAATGGGTACATGTTGGAAAAACATAATCATATCTCATCCATGTACTGGGAGAATGTTTAAGAGGAGGACAAGACTGTATTTTGTCAACACATACTGTAGCAAGACTTTTCAGCCAACCTTATAACGTAGGTAGTTTTGCAATATGAGCAAAAGAATATGTACTAGAGGTTTTAGACAATCAAAGGAAAGTACTTTAAATTGTATTGTGTAAATGTTTGAGGGCATTGCTAACACAGAATTTTTCATTGGTGTGCAAATTGCCAGATATACACACCTTTCACTGTCACAGTTGCAGTGGTCTCTGCACTTCCTGCTTCACATGAGTAGCTTCCACTGTCCTCAGGTTTGAGCTCCTTGATGTGGAGCTGAAGGAGGCAGCCATCCTGCCTCATCTCGTACTTTCTGTTAGCTCTCAGTGGCAGCCTGTTCTTCTTCCATTGTACTGATACTCCAGGCTTCGACAGCTCACAGCACAGGGAGGCTGTACCTCCCTCCTCAGCCTTCACAATTTCTAAGTCTTTCTTGAAGAATGGAGGAAGCTCTGGGGAAATAGATAAGGATTGGAAAACTTGAAACCTATCCAGAAGTGGATTAATTTGTCTTCGGTGACACATACAGTGTCAAGACTTGTCAGCAAACGTACAAAGGAGATGGGTGGGCCTGGGAATTTTAGCAGCTCAGTATATGCTAGAAAGTTTAGACAATTGTCAGTATGCTAAATTTTGTGTTATAATGCATACATTGCTAATATTGAAGTACTTTAAATTGTATTGTGTCAGTGTTTGAGTGCATTGCTAACATTGAATTTATCATTGCTATGCAAATTGCCAAATGGACACACCTTTTACTGATACAGTCGCAGTGGTCTCTGCACTTCTTGCTTGACATGAGTAGCTTCCACTGTCCTCAGGTCTGAGCTCCTTGATGTGCAGCTGGAGGAGGCAGCCATCTTGTTTCATATCATACTTTCTGTTAGCTCTCAGTGGCAGCCTGTTCTTCCTCCATTGTACTGACACTCCAGGCTTAGACAGCTCACATAGCAGGGAGGCTTCACCTCCCTCCTCAGCCTCCACACTTACTAAGTCTTTCTTGAAGAATGGAGGGAGCTCTGAGAAAATAGGCAAGAAAAAACAGAACTGTACATCTATAATGTAATGGGAACAGTGCTTGAAACCTCAATAGAACAGAACATGTACAGGTTTTTCAGAAAACATATTTCACAAAAGGGTGTGTTTATCATATAGTGTATAGTGGAACATAATGACCATCAGATAGACCAGAGGGAAAGCATTGTATAATAAAATCTATGCAGTTCAAATACTAAAATCTTCTAATAAAGTCAGAATTCTCCAAATGCACACACCTTTCACTGACACAGTTGCAGTGGTCTCTGCACTTCCTGCATGACATGTGTAGCTTCCACTGTCCTCAGGTTTGAGCTCCTTGATGTGGAGCTGAAGGAGGCAGCCATCCTGCCTCATCTCATACTTCTCGCTGGCTCTCAGTGGTAGACTGTTCTTCTTCCATAGTACAGACACTACAGGTTTAGACAGTTCACAGCAAAGGAACGCTGAACCTCCCTCCTCAGCCTTCACATTGTGCAATTCTTCTTTGAAAAATGGCAGGAGTTCTGGGAAAGATAGGATGGCAAGAAATTAATAAGTAAAATGTTTTCTGTGTAATTTTCAGACATTATCAAGTAAAGACCAAATAAGCAGAAAAAATATGTTTATGTTTTTTGTAGCTTAGTTATGTGAAAGATGCGGTTGTCTGTATCATAACTAATCATATTGTTTTTCGGGGCGTTTTGCTTATCACAAAAAATAATTTTTGTGATAAGTTTTAAGATTAAGATTTAGTTTTCTATGATTTAGATCTTGCAGACCTTGTGTCATTTGCCATGCAAATCTCCAAAATGCACACACCTCTCACTGTCACAGTTGCAGTGGTCTCTGTGCTTCCTTCTTGACATGTGTAACTTCCACTGTCTTCAGGTTTGAGCTCCTTGATGTGGAGCTGCAGGAGGCAGCCATCTTGTTTCATCTCATACTTTCTGCTGGCTCTCAGTGGCAGCCTGTTCTTCTTCCATTGCATGGACACTCCAGGTTTAGACAGCTCACAGTACAGGAAGGCTGCACCTCCCTCCTCTGCCTCCACACTTCTTAATTCTTTCTTGAAGAATGGAGGGAGCTCTGGAGAAAAAGGGATGAGAGAGAGAAAAGTACACATCTCATATCATAGGCGGTGCAATGTCTTAGATGTCACTACAAAACACACTATAGAATTTTTTTATTTTAGTTTAGCATAATAGGACATTTGAATTTGTATTTGCATTTCAAAGCCAGGAGTTAAACAAATCACAGGACAGTACATTGACAAATACATTACTCTTTGGTGAGCATGCTGAAAATTTGCAGCACATTACATTTTTTTGTGTGGTTAAATTGTTTACTGCCAATGCACAAACCTTTCACTGACACAGTTGCAGTGGTCTCTGCACTTCCTGCTTGACACGAATAGCTGCCACTGTCCTCAAGTCTCAGCTCCTTGATGTGAAGCTGTAGGAGGCAGCCATCCTGCCTCATCTCGTACTTTCTGCTGGCTTTCAGCGGCAGCCCGTTCTTCTTCCATTGAATCGGCACTCCAAGTTTAGACAGCTCACAGTACAGAGAGGCTGAACCTTCCTCCTCAACTTCCACGCTCCGCAATTCTTCTTGGAAGAATGGAGGAAGCTCTGGGAAAATAGGAGAGAAAGAACAGGAATCGAGACAATTGGTGTAAAAATTCTTTCATAGTATAAATTGACAAATGACTGTATAAAGAAAGCAGGTAAAACTGCATTCCAAGGGAAGAAGGTACATTTTACAGTACCTTCATCTTTTTCATTAGAATGTTTAACATTAATCCACTGTCTAAAACCAACTTTGATCTTTACCTGTCACAGTAAGTTTGGCACTGCCCTGCACATCTCCTGTATCACATGAGTATATGCCAGTGTCCAGAGGATCCACATCATGGATAAGCAACAGGTTGGCTTTTCCCTCCTTAAGTATCTCATATTTATCACCATGTTGGAGGGGTATGTGGTTGCGCCTCCAGGTAACCGGGGAGGTAACATCAGAGGTTGTGCAGGACAAAGTGGCTGTTTTTCCTTCCATTATTACAACATCTTTAGGCTTTTCCTCAAATAAAACTAGAATTTGAAATCAAATGCCACATTTGGATGTCTGGTTCGGAGGAAATCATTTCAGCTGAAATTACACATTATGAATGCTGAATTGTTTTTTCCTCTGTCCCTAATGTTTCTGCTCACCTTTGGGCCTAGGAAGAACTAGCAGACATGCAGAGGTCCTCTCCTCCCCAACCACAAATGCAACGTTGCCCGTCTCCTCAGGTGTTGTCATGGTGAGAACCAGTCGGTGCTGGTGACCCTGGCACGTCATCTGGTTCATCTCGTTCTTCTGCAGAGGGCTTGAACCAAGCCACCAGACACCCTCGCTCACGTCTGCATGGCTCAGCTCACACACAAATACTGCATCCGCACCCGCTGTCACCGTTACATCTCGCAGCTCTGTAACAATCCGCACACGCTCTGTGGAGGAAGAGGAAGCTATATGCAGCTGGATTTTTAGAGATGGAATGGGATATATTTATGACAACTTAGGTGAGAATGGCCTATTGGTTTTATTCATGCTGCATTTCTTGTACTGTAAACAAATATATCAGTAAATGAGGGATACAATTCAACTGGAGTATCCACCTACCCCTCACAATCAGCTTGGCAGTGGTCTTTTTGCCTCTGGTGATACAGCAGTACTCTCCAGCATCCTCCAGATACAGTTTCTTGATCTCCAGAGTGTGTGTGGGGCCTTTCTTCTTTAAAATGTATCGCCCTCCTTCCTCCACCACAGTGTCGTCCTTCTTCCAAGTGACAGGGACATTAGAACTGGAAACTTCACAAGACAGCAGCACAGATTTTCCCTCCATTACTGCTTGGCTCTGCAGTTCCTTCTCAAAGAACACTGATGCTGCCGCTGGTAAAAGAAGGACAGGAGACGGTATGCTACAAAAGTTGAATTTACATCTAAAATAATAAATACTGACATAAATACCGTAAAATAAATCAGGACCACCTGTTTATTGAGGAAAAAACAGGCATTCTAATTAATCAGTAGGATTAGATGGGTGTTAGGTCAATGTAATTTAGTCAGCGAACTCATGTGGAACAGCATATTATTATGCAAATAGAAGGTTCATAGTAAATGCGGAGTGTTCTTATCACTGCTTACAAGCATACACCAAGCTCAGCACAAAGAAGAATGACAATTCCTCCCTGGGTACTGCTTATTAAAGCAACAGAAATACGATGAAATAGTATTGCTACCAAAGAACACACAGGCAATAGATAAATCATTAGATATTTCTTAATTAAAAATTGCTGCCTAGTGTAAGAAGCACAAAGTGGCAGCATTTCTAATACCTCTCACGTTCACTTCAGCCGTTGTCTTCTGCTCTCCCAAGACGCAGCTGTACTCCCCGACATCCTCGGGCTGGATGTTTTTGATCTGCATCTCAGCTATCTTCCCCCTCAACGTCATCTGATATCTTCCCCCATGATAGAGCTGGTCCTCCGCCTTCCACCACTGTACCGGCACCCCGGCCCTGGACAGTTCACAGCGAAGGGACACAACGCCTCCTTCAGGGGCCTCTTGGTTCTTCAGACCCATTTTAAAGGTGAGGGGGATAGCTGTGGGAAATTTAAGTTTATGTTCTGTTCATGTGTTCAAAAGGTCATGACACCATACTTTAGTTTCAAGAGCAGATAAAACAGGTTATTTTCTCGACAATAAAAACACTTAAAAGACACAAATAATTAAAAACCAAAAGAAAGAATATATAGTATAAGCAGGTTGGGTAGGTAAGACAATATTGAATGTCTTCCCCTTACGTGTAATGGTGATGCTGGCTGTGGTCTTGACGTCACCATAGATACAGCTGTAAAGTCCGCTGTCTTCCAGCTGCGTGTTTTTGATGGTCAACTCCATGATGCTGTTTCGATTTTTAATCTGGTACTTGAAATTATTCTTCAGCAACTCTTGTCCTTTCCTCCACTCCACAGCAAGGCCAGGCTTAGATAGCTCGCAGCTCAACATCACGCTGTTCTCCTCCTCCACCTGCTGGTTCCTTAACTTTGTCTTGAATGTGATGGGAGGAGCTGCAAGGAGAGGAACCAAGGAGTGGTTATTTTCTTTGAAAATGTTATTAGAATCAGTTATTAAAAATTATTAATACTAATTCCTTGATTTATATTATTTTACTTTATATTATTTTACCAAGTTTTTTCAATTGCAATTTTAGAACTGAAGGCTATGTTAGAAAAAAAAGAGATGGCTTAGATATTCTCTAATCATACGTTCAGAGTGGGATCTCTATCTTACCTTTGACAGTGAGCTCAGCAGTTGATTGACTGTCACTGGTCTTGCAGGTATATTTCCCAGCATCACTCTCCTCTACGTTGTTGATGATCAGTTTAGTGAGACGTCCCTCCTGTTTCATCTCATATTTGTATCCAGGTTTGAGGACGACTCTGCCTTTCCTCCAGTCCACTGGGGCTCCAGGTTTGGAGAGCTCACAGGAGAAAACTCCACTGTCCCCTTCCTTCACCTCCAAATTCTCCACCTCTTGTTTAAATGTTACAGGAATTGCTGAGAAAAAAAATGACAAACTAAGCAAAATCTGAATTCTTTTTCAGATTTCATTTTCTCATTGTACAGACAATTATGACTAAATGTAATGTTTATTTTGTAGGAAATACCAGGTCTGTTTCACGGTGGTTAAGAAACGAAATCGCCACCTGAACACCGTCTTCCCATGTGGTTGTAGTGCAGCATACCTCTTACTTTGATGTCAGCTGAAGTCACAACAGTGCCAACAAAACAGCTGTACTCGGCAGCATCTGTGAGAGTTAAATTTCTGATCAGCATCTCAGCCATCCTTCCTTCTTGCTTCATCTGATATTTTTCTCCCTCTTTCAGAAGTTTAGCATCTTTCCTCCACTCTACCGGGACTGCTGGTTTAGAGAGCTCACAGCGCAGAGTCACACTGCCCTCCTCCACAGCTTCCTGGTTCTTCAACTTTTGCTTGAAAGTTACAGGGATCGCTGAGGAGTGACAATACAGAGAGACAATTCAAAATACTGCATAAGCATGTCACTGTTGGTGGGGACAATAAAAGCATTTCCTAGCGGGGGATTTTTACAAATTTGAGGTTCTGAAAAAGGTAGGCAGGGGACCAAACCACTGTGAGGCATATGAGGGGGGAGGACATAATCTTTCAAAACTCAAAAAATGCATTCAACTCGTAGTTAGAAAAGAGCTGTTAACCATTTGTGTACTAAATACATTCACTAGACACTGATGAACCATTGGACAGTGGTTGTATTCAATTGTTTTGATCAAAATCATTGGTAGGGACAATTTAGTAGTTGTTGGAACTAGTGTTGGTGGCAACACATCTTTAGGGACATACTAAATTCTACGCCCTTGATGTGCAAATTACCAAACCATAATTATGTTTTCTGTTACATAATGTGTAATGGCTCTCACCAGTGATAATGATGGTGGCAGTAGATTGTATGTCATCACAAACACAGCTGTATGAGCCACTGTCCTCAGGCTGGCTTTTCCTGATGAGGAGCTCCACGGTGGAGCCGCTCTGCTTCATTTGGTACTTCTCTCCATTGGTTAAAACACTGTCTCCCTTCTTCCATTGCACTGGAGTGCCGGGTTTGGATAGCTCACAGCAGAGTGTCACTCCATTGCCCTCCTGTACCTGAATATTCTTCAGTTCTTGAAGGAACTTGATTGGCCGTTCTAAATCAGACCACAGGAGAAATATCCAAATGAGATTAAAATATTTTCATGGGGAGATTGTCTGTTTTGATGCTCCCTAGTTCTGACTGGTAACTCAAGTTAATACAACCATAAAGCATGAAAGATTTAACATTTACATCAGGTGTCAGCTTATGTCACCTGGTGTTAGTTTAGGTGTTATATTTACTGCAGCAGCACCAGTGGTTTCTTATATAATAAATGCAAAAGATACTGTCACTTTAGCAGCCAATGGATTAAAAAGTAGGCTGAAAAAGAAAACATACAAAACATCACCATCTACAGAAATGCAAAAGTTATCAAGAAAGAGGTGACAATCCAAGACACACTGTTTCAAAGTTCTGAGAAGTACAATAGCAAATATGTTACCAAAATAAAAACAATAACAGTGGATCTTCTGGATTACTACCTTCAGAGAACCTTGTGTTTTATTTAAGTTTCCAAGATATTTGAAAAATCACCTACTGTACTGACATATATTGCATCTGTCAACCAACCAAATCATATGCAATGTATTTGTGTATGTATACTCCTACGCAACAAGTTGTAACCCAGAAATTAATTTAAACCAACAATAACTCCACGTTGTATAAAGTGTGTTTGTATGGCAATATGTAATTTAGTTCCATTGTTTTATTCTTTACTGATAAATTTGGTTGTATTTAGCATGTTTATATTTACCTTTTGAAATGCAATTTATAAATTAGATCTTTGAGAACACTAGTGTACGCAGCAGGCTACTCACCATTCACAGTGATCATAGCTTTTGTCCTCTGTTCTCCACATATACAGGTATAATCTCCAGTGTCCTCCAGACTGAGGTCCGAAATCTTCATCTCTACCTGCAGGTCTTTCTTCCTCATCTGGTATTTGTCTCCATTTCTCAGCAGCTCTCCTCCTCTCCTCCACTCCACTGCAGAGGCAGGTTTGTTGAGCTCACAGCGGAGAACAACACTGTTGCCCTCTGTCACCTCCTGGTTAACTAGTGGCAGCTTAAAACTTGGTGGTAAACCTGTCGATCAGAGAAAATCTTACATAAATGGCTTAATGGCAAATGGCTGCATTTATATAGCACTTTTATCCAATGTGCTTTACATTTTGTCATTCATTCACACACACTATCACACACTCACTGCAGCGAGCTACCATGCAAGGTGCTGGCCTGACCATCGGGAGCAATTTGGGGTTCAGTGTCTTGCCCAAGGACACTGTTAAAGGTGGATAGGAGGGCTGGGGATCGAACTACCAACCCTGTGATTAGTGGCTGAATTGTAATTCAATTAAAAAGAACAAAAGCAAAAATGTATATCCTACACCAATGATCACATTAGAATAAAATCTTCAAAATGAGAAGTATTTTTGAAGCTTTGAAGCTTCAAGTTGTAACAAGAAAAGAAATGTATGTAAATAAAGTTCGATGGAAAACCAAGATAAACAAATGACCAAGCTAAGCTATTCTGAATATGGTAGAAATTATCTGATTATGCAGAGATCTACTGAATACTAATGGATTCCATAACACATGTTCTTGCCTTCAAGAAACACAATAAATATTGCATAGAAGTTACATTGTAGCAGTGATGTAAGCGACATGGCAGGTGCTCACAAGAAAATCATGTCATGCTCATAATCGCTCTTTCTAGCTAACCATTCAGTTTAAACGGAACAGTGGAATGGATTATATGATAATCCATAATAGTTGGTGAGTTAAATGTTCCATCCCCATGTCATTAGAAACACTAAAGCTAATACTAATACTACAGTTTAGTTACAGTTTGGGTTGTAGCTATCGAATAGCAAACTACAGCCTGCAGTGACTCTACATGCCATCTACTTTATCTTTTCACCCAGCTCATGAGAAGTAATGTACAGTACACACACAGTACTGTGACATTTAGCCATAAGCAGGACAACACATTGGGTGACATGATAGGAAACAATAATCTCTCCATTGAGCTTTCAAAAGACTACATAATAGAACTCACGCAGTGCTAATACCCATTGTGTCTATTTTATTTTTTATCATACTACATTAGAGCTGACCTCTTTGACGTCTGCACTCGGGTGTTTCTGTTGAACACATTAGGAAAATTTAAATAAAAGTGAAAGAAATGTGCTTAACAACGTAATATATCCAACATGTGTTTTGACTAAAATTTTTCATACCTTTGACCGTGAGCTCAGCAGTTGATTGGCTGTCTTTAGTCTTGCAGATATATTTGCCAGCATCACTCTCCTCTACGTTGCTGATGACCAGCTTAGTGAGACGTCCCTCCTGCTTCATCTCATATTTATCTCCAGATTTAAGGATCGCCCTTCCTTTCCTCCACTCCACTGGAGCTCCAGGTTTGGAGAGTTCACAGCAGAAAACTCCACTGTCCCCCTCCTTCACCACTAGGCACTGGATTTCTCGTTTAAATGTCACAGGCAGTGCTGTTGTTGGGATATTAGAAAATCCTTTATTCATTGAGTGCATTGATTTGCTTTCTCAAATGGGCTTCCCCCCTCACTCCTAGACTATACTTGCACTATACAAAATGTACATACATATTTGAAATTGATAGGATCTGTATTGCTAAGTCGCTAAGACATATACTGACAGCATAGTCTGAGGGCAGCACCCCACAGTCTTTTAGATATTATCATCAAAATTACAAGGTTATAACCATATAGTCATTTTAAATGTACTGCAGTGCAAAGCTAATATGGGCAAGAGGCTTTCATAAACTAATGTGTTTTGATTGGTCTTTTCAAGCTTCAAACTTACGTTTCACTTTGACTTCCGCTGTGGTTTTCTCATCTCCTGTGATGCAGCTGTACTTCCCTGCATCCTCTGGTTGGATGTTGAAAATGGTCATCTGAGCTGTCTTTCCTTCTAGCTTCGTCTGATACTTTCCTCGAAAAATCTCCTCAGACAGCACCTGAGTATCTCTCTGCCACTGCACCGTGACTCCCTTCTTTGACAGCTCACAGCGCAATGTCACATTGTTCCCTTCTTCAGCCTCTTGGCACTTCAGGCTTACTTTAAATGTGGCAGGAACAGCTGTTGAGCCAAACACAGGTACTGATTATACATGTAAGCCGAACAAAACACATAAAGGGATGCTTTACAGTTAGCTCAATAAACTTCTAAAAATACGTCAATGAACAATAAACAAAGAAAAAAGAGAGTATGCTTCGTTACACACATCTGACACTTTAAACACACCAATAACTTTAACAGTAGCCTTAGTCCTCTGCTCTCTACACACACAGGTGTAGACCCCGCTGTCCCCTGGATCAGCATCTCTGATGATCAACTCCAAGGCCGACTCCCTCTGCTTAATCTGGTACTTCTCTCCGTTCTCCAGCAGATCTCCTCCAAGCCTCCACTCCACTGGGACACCAGGTTTAGAGATCTCACAATACAGTGTGATGTTGTGTCCTTCCTCCACTTGGAGGTTTTTTAGCTTTTGCTTGAAGGTGATGGGAAGAGCTGAAAGGCAAAGATAACGTTTGGTAATGAGAAATAAATGAAATCAGGATTTAAATGAGCAGGAAGTATGCTATTGTATTTGTGTATAATTGTGCTATTTTGCTTCTACATTAATGTGTGCTTTGCACCGGTGAAAAGAATACAAATAAGGTTTAGCATCTTGCTAAAGAGAGTTACAGTAGCTATCATGTTATCAGTTCAGTTTTCAGTTCATATTTCTTTTCATACAGTCGATTACCTACCATTAACAGTCAGAGTTGCAGTGGTCTCTATGTTTCCACAGATGCATGTGTAGATGTCACTGTCCTCAGGTGTTACATCAGAGATCCTCAGTTCAATCAGCATGTCTTTCTGCCGCATATGATATTTCTCTCCATTCCTGATGAGTTCATTCCCCCTCTTCCTCCACTCCACACTGTGACCGGGTTTTGACAGCTCACAGCGTAAAGTCGCAGTGTTGCCCTCCTCAATCAGCACGTTCCTCAGCTTCTGCTTGAAGGTGACTGGGAGAGCTGAGCGTGACCATATATTGAGATACATCATTTACTGATAATTATCAACTTTATTTGTAACTAAAACTAAAACCCATGAGCCTATTGGTAAATTACCAGTAATTTTGACAGTGGCTGATGTCCTCTGATCAGCACACACACAGCTGTAGAGCCCACTGTCCTCAGGCACAGGCTTCCATATCAGAAGCTCCAGGGTGGTCTCCCTTTTCCTAATCTGGTACTTAACCCCATTCTTCAACAACTCATGTCCCTTCCTCCATTCTACTGGAATTCCAGGTTTAGACAGCTCACAGCGCAACATGACGTTGCTTCCTTCCTCTACTTGCATGTTCTTTAACTGCTGTATGAATGTAATGGGAATAACTGGAAAACAAGAGTTGTGTCCGGTGAAAACAGTGAAGCTGTGCACAATAAGAGTAATTTAACAAGCAAAATAGTTTCATGATACAGACAAATCTGACAAACCAATATATAGTGACGATGTTGTATTTTATTCTGGAAGGGAAAAACTTTTCTCATTGTTGGTTGTAGTTTCAATGTTCTTGTGAACTTGCTCCATTTGCCGCTGTTCATGACAAGTGGCTAACTGGGATATCTCAAACCATGGTATATATAATAGATTGAGTTCATGTCTTTGCATCAATGTTACTGCAAAGCATAGCAGAAAAATATCGCAAAACATTTTTTGTAAAATTAGGTATGAAGGTTAAGAAAAGTTAATGACATACCATGTACATTGAGGCTTGCTGTCGTGCGGTGGTCTCTGCACTGACATGTATATTCTCCTGAGTCCTCAGGCTTCAGGGCTTTGATGGTTAGGGAATTGATTGTCTTCCTCTGCTTCATCACATACTTGTCTCCAGGTCTGATACTCTCAAAACCTTTCCTCCAATGGAACTGGACCCCAGGCAGAGAGTATTCACAGGTCAGGGTCACGGTCTCCCCCTCTTTGGCCTCCACAGTCTTTAGAGGCTGGGTGAACTCTGCTGGGATGGCTTAAAAAAACAAACAAAGTGAAAAAAAACAGGGATACAAATTTTCCATCAATAACCAGAAAAGCTAATGTTATCACACCATGTATAATCCTATATTAACAATCACATCCTTCTGGCATTTCATGTTGGGAAATATCAAGCAAGAACAATCCCTAAATAACAGTCCAGTAAAATGCTATTCATACCTTTAACAGTCACAACGGCCCGAGTTGTTACAGATCCAGCACTGCACTCGTACACTCCGGCATCATTGTTGCAGACCTCCCGAATCGTCAGCCGCGCCTCACAGCCGGAGCGACTGGCAAAATACCTTGAGGAGTTCCACATCAGGCAGCCATCTTTGTACCACAGGATGTGACATGGCTTGGAAGTCTCACAAGACAAAACCAAACCACCTCCTTCAATAGCCTCACAGTCTTCCAGGGCTTTAATGATGGTGGGTCGCCTCTCTGGTAACGTGACGTGAAGCCAAATCAAGAACATATGAAATGTGACATAAAAATACATAATAAAACTCTCTGGCAGATTAAAGCCTCACCTCTAACCAACAGTGAGGCGTACGATCTTTTGTCCCCTGCTGAAAACGAGATAGTGCCAGTGTCTTTGCGGGCAAGCTGTCTAAATGTGAGGGTGTGGTAGCCTCCAGGCACCATCTGGATCTCATTGAGCTTATTGGTGTACAGCAAAGTCTCATCCAGATACCACTTGACCCCCATGTAGTCGCTGGGAAAAATTCGACACCTGAATGTTACTGTGTCGCCCTCCAGACACTCAACATCCTCTAATTCATCCAGGATAGACACCTTCTGACCTGAGAGAAACGTACAAAAAATCCCATCAACGTCATTAACAGTAAGTACTAAAAGCCTTAATCAACATCCTAAGTATTTTACTGAGCATTACATTCAATAATGATAAACCTTGAGTCATTTTGGCAGAGGATTTTAGCCTATCATTTATAACAGCAGTAAGACACTATATTGCTCTCATGCAGTATCTGTTTAATAATATATTGAAATTCTGTTTCTATTGAGGTCCTTGAAATAAAGATTTTAATGGGCAGTGAGCAGCCTAGTATTTGTGTATAATTGGGCCATTCTTATTTAACATGTGCTCTTGGCACTAGTAGAAAAAAAACCCAACAGCTTCAAAAAATTATGGAGGGTTACAGTAATATAACATATTTCTAATTCATAAATGCTCAGCTCTGTACTTTTGTTGAGTATTTACTTTGCAAGTCAATTTATTACTCAGTTAAAGGGAATAACATATCCAAGAATTTCTCCTACAACTCAAATGACAGTTAATATAAAGAGCCGTCCTGATGTGGCTCACATGTAATATCTTATATCACAATGGCCTCACCCTGCACAGTCAACTGTGCCCGGCTCTGCATGGTACCGACATCACACACGTAAATATCTGCGTCCGATTTCTCCAGACAGGTGATGGTCAGGGACAGCACCTCACCCTTCTGCCTGATCACATACTTCCTACCAGACCTCAGCTCAAGCATGCCCTTTAGCCAGGTCACCCGCTTGGCTGGCCGCTTGGTCTCACACTCAAGGGTCACTTTACCCTTTTCCTCTGCTCGCATGTCTCTTAACTCCCTTGCAAATGTGTGCTGGAGTTCTAAAAGAAATAATCAAGTTTAGAAAATTGAGTCAAGCTTTACATTTAGCACTGCAATCACCCATCCACATTACAAAACAGGACACAACACTGAGCAGCATCGATTTGCTAAGCTCCACAGTCAAGAACCAGACATTGTATTGTTAATAGTCATCATCTAACATTCATTTTGAATTCCCTCACCTACCTCTGATCTCCAGCTTGGCACGCGAGGCAACGCCTTCGGCCTCACAGCAGTACTCTCCAGAGTCTCTGATGGTGGTATTCTTGATCACCAATCGCGCCAGGTTCTTCTCCACACTCATCTCATATTTAGGGCTCGGCCGAATCAAATGGCCATTTTTCAGCCAACGGATGGTGACTTCTGGTTTGGTGATCTCACAGCTCAGCTCTGCATCTTCACCTGGCACTGCCTTGACATTCAACAGATCCCTGAAGATGTGCACTGGCTTCTCTAAAGGAGGAGAAATGCATTCACTCACATTCAGGCTTTTTTTGTAAATGCATCTACCAAATAGCATATTTCAAAATTAAAGATACAGAGACAGGTATACCCACATACACAAACATGGATAAAACCGTGCTGATTATTTAATATAAGTATTCACCTTTAACAAAGAGCATGGTCCTACAGCTTAGGTCTTTAATTGTGAAGACCACGTCTCCAGCGTCTGTCAGTATAGCATCTCTAATGGTCATCTTATACTTGCAGCCATTGTTGACAACCTGGATACGGCTATTGGTGACCACCACTTGGCCATTGATGGTCCAGGAAGGCTCATCATCGAGGTCATGAGAGAGGTGACAATCAAAACTGCACCTTTCACCTTCCTGGACAGATATTGTCTTCATTCGCTGAACAATAGTGATGTGTAGGTCTGGGGATGAATATAATATCAAAGCAGACTTACAACAGTAAATATATCTTAGCTACAGAGTAACAATACAGACAAACACTTACAGAATGTCATGAACAAAAGAATGACAGAATGCCTCATTGTCAGTTTTAAGAAAAATGTTACCTCAAGTTCACAATTAAAAATGCTTCAAAAGTTATTATATCATTCTATCAATCGTTTTGTGGCACTGTTGTCAGAAGACACACAGCTTGCTGTGAACACTTGATTTTCAATGTGTAGAGCTCTTCCCAAATAACCAACAACTTTGTTCCTACCACTCACCATGTACAGTAACTTTAGCCTTGGTTTGGCTGGTGCCCAGGTCGCAGGTGTACTCTCCTGCGTCGTCCTTGCTCAGGGAATGGACGATCAACGCCATGGACTTCCCAAACTGGAGCAATTCGTGTTTATCATCAGCCGTCAGGACCATACCATCCTTCCTCCAAACAGGGGTCACTGTCTCTTTGGAAATTTCACACTGCAGGCAGACTTCTCCTTTTTCTTCTCCTACTGCATCCTCCAGAGACCTCAGGAACACTGCCGGGCGCTCTGGAGTCAAGAATATCATTCATAGTGTGCATGTTTCTCAGAAATGAATAAATAGAAATTTAAGTATCAGAAGAACACCTGGTCATACACTTCATTTATTCCCTTAGCTGACCTTTGACCTTTAAGGTGGTTATCTCAGAGAGAAGGCCTGCTTTGAAGGTGACCCTGCTCTCCTGTGGGCGCAGCTTCTTGATTGTGAGGCTGTGCATAGTGCCCATGTGCTGGATCCTGTTGATGGCATTGGAATAGAGGCGAACATTGTTGAGGAGCCACTCCACATTGGCGACCACATAGTTGAGCTCACATGAGAATGTGGCAATGCCATCCTCCTCAATTTCCACTGGCTCAAGGTGTTTAACCAATTTCAGTGTTCGCACTACAGTAAAAGGGGGAAATAAGTTATGTCAATCATCAACTGAACAAAAAGAGGCAGTATAATAAAAAACAGAAAATCATCAATATCCAATACAAAGAGTGTTAATACTGTACCACACTCTTCAATTTTCCCTAAACCATGTTTAACCTACCTTCTACCTTAACATGCGCTGTGCTCTGTGCACCCCCAGCCATGCAGCGGTACTGTCCTGCATCCATCCCCGTCAAGCCATGAACAGTCAGCTCTGCCCGTTTCCCTTCCCTCTTCATGCTGTACTTGTTTGAAGTTTTCAGAGCTGTGCGACCTTTAAACCACCGCACCACCCTGGGAGAGGGTGCAAACTCACAACTCAGAGTCACAGAGCTGTTCTCCTTCACCTCTACATCGTCCAAGTGGTGGGCAACCTGAAGAGGTCGCTCTAGATGGGAGAGATGGAAAGTTGCTTTATGAGACACTGAGACAAACAAATTATAAATGTATTCAATTTACCCAATTCATCCTTTTCAGGATCATGCAAAGCATATAGTGTTGTGGTTTGGGTTTTGTTGTGTTGTATTTCCTGTTTTATTTTGAACTTTTTCTGTTTCTGCTGTCTCGTCTGAACTTTTACTGTCTTTGTATACTTGGTTTGATTGCTTGTACATGTCTCGTTTACCTAATGTGTTCCACCTGTGCCTCATTTTGTCACTTCCCTCTTGTATTCTTAAGTCTCTGTCTTTTCTTCAGCTGTTGTCGGTTCGCTGTTTTACGTATGTTTCACATATGTTTCTGTGGATTATTCTGTTGTGTTTTGGATTACTTTTGGATTTCATGTTTTATTTTTTTTAATTTTATTTATTTTAGTTCTTCTTGATCTATGGATTTGTTTATTCCATGTACTGCCTGCTTCATTATTTTAGTAAGTTACTCTCACTAATGTAAAATAAACACTGAAACTGAACCTGCTCAGCTTTAGTGTGTGCATTCTACGTTCAAATCCCTGTTTCCTGTGTTTTCACTTCACAGTCATAACAGTACAATCAGACCAAATTATGGACCTAGCAGACATTAATTTGTTACTGAAGGACCTTTAGAGAGTGATCCTCCACTCTCGAGGGATTACATTCTGCCATTAAGAACTCCTTAAAGCGCAGGCTGTTTGTATTCACTCATGGAAAAGACAATTCTCTCCAGAACCAGGCTTTAGAACTATCCACATACCGCCCGCCCCAGGTCTCGAGCTATGGTTCACTCCCCCTCTGTCCTGCCTTCAGTTCGGCCTGCCTGAGGGCGCCTGCCCCTCTCCCGAACAGCCCTCAGGCCATCTGCCTAAGGTTTCCTGCTCCGCGCCTTGCTCCTAGTAAACTTACACCTGTATCCCTCTTCTGAACCTCCCTCCACCCACCCTGGCTCGTTTTGGCCCTTTTGTCGGCTGTTCCATTCCCCTGTTCCCTGGACCATTGCAGATTGCAGGGCTAACACTGAGAGCAGGCACTTACAGTTCAGAGCCTGCTTTGAAACATGGCCTTTTGAGATAATCCAAACTGACTGCAAAACTATTTTGAAGGCATTTTACTGAGCTATATGTTCAGTTCTATCCTGACTGCTAAAGCCATGCAACTTATGTTTCAATGCTCAGAGATGCTCCTTGCTGTAGCAATGCAGCAATACGTACATAAATGTGTAATTCATGGCAATATGAATAAATAAAGACATGCATAGACATGTATAAATTCCAAATAACCCAAAATAAGCAGATATTAGTGTTTATTATTCTAAAACACTTAAATACTAACATATAAAATGTCTTCATAGGAGAAGTTATTAGTTAGTAATTCCTAATGACTTTTACATTTTTACTGGTATCTGGCAACTCACCCTTGACAGTAAGCTGAGCAGTGGAACGACTCTTGCCAGCTACAAAGAGCACGGGACCAGTCATGGAGCTTTCTGTGGAGGTGAGACAGAGGCTGTGGACGGTGCCCTCCCTGTCGATGTTCACTGCTGCACTGGGCTCCAGTACCTCACCGTTCAGGGTCCACCGGGGGGGCCTCCCTGATTTCAGGCTGGTCTCCACTTGGAATAGCGCTGGCTCTGGCTCCATCACCTCCACTGAGCTCATCCCCCGTACTATGCTGATAGCCTGTTCTGCATGCACAGTCGTAATACACATTATCACTACTGACACTCCTGACTTAAAACATCACAAAGAACACTCTTGGTTGTTTAGTTTGCACATTAGAAACACTGGTACACACTTAACATTGTGACTGATATGATTCTCACCCTCCACCAGAAGCTGACAAGAGGTCTTGTCATCTCCTGCATCACAGGTGTAGGTGTCCTCATCTGAAGAGCAGACGTCATCGATGGTCAGCTGCCTGTAGATGTCTTGGCTGATTAGTTGGTACTTCTTGCTGGGCAGGAGCTCTTTCCTGTTTTTGTACCACCTGACCTGAGCATTAGGCCGTGACACCTGGCACTCCAGCAGACCCCGGTGTCGATACATGGCTATCTTGACCCTCAGAGGACGCACTATTTGAACTGGGAGCTCTGAAGACGGCAGGAACAGGCTGTTAGCCTTAAGTGACCAAATGGGGACAGACATCGTTCTGTCCACAAATTCATGTAATATCATGACACAGTCTGCTAGCTCACCTTTTACTGTGAGAGTTGCATAGGATGAGACTCGCTCTGCTGTGAATCTGATCTCTCCAGCATGCTCTGGCCTCACAGACTTGAAGAACAGGGAATGAGTTTTACCTGCAGTCAGATCAAAGCAAAATGCACTGTAATGCACTAAATATTTTTACACCTACAAACTGCCTGGTAAAACCTCTATGACCACAGCTTCTTCGCAAAGTAAAATACACTATAAAGCAAGCATGTATATATATATATATATATATATATATATATATATATATATATATATATATATATATATACTCTTTTGCCTTTAGTTTCTGCAAAAACATTGTTTTGGTTTGTCTCTTACCCTGGTGTCTGATCTTGATGTTGTCCCCAGGACGAATTCGGCAGTCATCTCTGTACCACCGGCCTTCCACATCCACTTGGTTGACCTCACACAGGAAGTTCACAGGTTGACGCTCCATTGTGTCAACATCCTCCAGCTCCTTCACTATGTGGATGTCTTTAGCTGGCAAAAGATAACCAAAACAAGCTTGTAAATTCAGTTAAAGCAACCAACCAAACGGAATCTGGTTGTCAAAGTGTTTGAGTATTGTTTGTTCATTCATAAAGGTGATGAGGATCTGATGTAGCTGTTCAAAACTGTTAAGAGTCTACAGGCATGCTAAGGGCTCTTTGAGTGCATTTGTTTGAATTAAGTGGTCACATCAGCCCGCTAATATGCTTACAATGATAATGCTAATATGTTGATGTTTAGCAGATATACTGTTTACCATCTTAATTCAGTTTATGAGCATGCCCTGATGTGGAAAAGTCAGGGGATCACAATAGTCACAAGGAGGGAATGTCTGTACAAAATTTTGACATTTCTGACATGGCAGCGAGCCAAAAGACAGACAGACCTGCCACTAAACATGGCTAAAAAAATATGTTAAATGATAAACGAATATTCCACAATGTACATGTTCGTTTTTCTTTATCTTATATATGATATGTATTATTACTTATTTAATCATTCAACATTATTAAATTATTATTAAATTAACAGATATTTACATTTATTTAAGTGAATAAAGCTATTACCTGTTATACTGCAGTAAGACAAGATTGCAGTCATATTTTAATTAATTCATCCCATCATTTTATTTTTATGATCTGGTCAGGTCTTGGCTTTGACCTGGATTTGACCTGATGTGTCAGTTGTCACATGGACAAATAAATACCGCGGCCACAGAAGTAAAACAGCCCATTGTACCTACTTACCTCTGACAGTGAGTCTGCCTGAGGTCTGAATGCCATTGGTTTGAAAAGAGAAGAGGCCTGCGTCTCCCAAAGCCACTCTATTCAGTATGAGGGAGTGTTTCTTCCCATGTGTGCTGATGCGGCAGTTGGGCTTGGACTTGAGCTGCATCCCATCTCTGGTCCACACACCCTCAATAAAGGCCAGGTTGAGGGTAACCTCGAAGGAGCAGCTCTCACACTCAGATATCTCAACATCCTCCAAGCCCTTCACCACCTGCAGACGGTTCTCTACCACACACACACAGCATTAGAGACTCAAAAGCTTATTTGCATTTGTGAAAACTACACTGAAACGTACAACTTTGTGTGAGAAGGGGACTTACTTGCAGCAGCTACTATTCCTCCAGGTATATTGTCTCCCATGCCTCTTGCTCTTCTCTTGGTTATCACAGAAGGGCTACAACTATAATATCATGTAAAAAAACATATGCATCAGGCAACGGTCTGGCTCAGAAGATAACTCAGCTGTATCGTTGATATTCTGCCATAAAAACTCATTCACACTTACTGCCATTCAGCTTCTTTCAGGTACATAACATAACATGTTGCAATGTATGCCCTGTGCTTGTTTTGGAGAAAACTACACATCACATACCAAACAAATTCCTCTCAGACTAATAATGATATAAACCACCACTTCCAAAATGGCAACATAGTATTGCATTGCATTGGATACAAACGGCATCACCCTCACATGTTTGATCCCTGTGATGGCATGCCAGTCCTCAGTAATGAAGACCAGAGTAATCTCTGTCACTTCACTTGGCTGAGCTCAGCACCACCAATATAGACTCAGCTGCGATGCCACCTTTATAAGATAGCATGCACTGAACTGAAAAGAAGGGGAAGCTTTAAAAAACAAATGAGAGGCCAAATGAGAACTGCCAATTACTAAACGGATTGATGTGATATTTGAGATCATGAAACACTTTTCAGAGGCTGACTCCTCCCACTATCATTGGGGGCATTATGTTTTCTGTGTGCTCTATGAGGGGGGGGTCAGCTTATCTAAAATGACATTTCATAATGCGTCACACAATAACAATGAATTTGCCAACCATCATCCAGAATAAGAAGCTTATTATGAGTCCTTAAGTTATGACTCCTGTAAAATCCTTTCCAAGATGTCACGCAAAAAAACTAAATTCAATGGAAATAAAAAAAAAAACACCTTTCAAATGAGTTGAGCAACTCAAAACAGCAGTGACTGAAATACGATACATACACCCATTAAGACATTCCTAAGTAACCTTTCATGAAACTATCTTAACACAACTGTGCAGTGTTTAACTAATTTTCCATAAACACCAGCTTCAATAGTGATTGTCCTTTGGTTATATCAATGTATACAAAACAGTAATGACTATAAAAACTACCAAAATAACATATCACATCACATGCAGCGATCGACCCACCTTCAACTTAGACAGGTGTTTTCTAGATAGAATAAATCCTTGCATGCCCTCTTGTTGCACTGATGACAAAAAGCAAAACACCTTCACCTGAAAAAAAAACTGGATAAAATATCCACCATGGCAACATATCTGTCTTGTTTCTCCCAAAGCCTTTATGATTAACAACAAACGTTTAGCCAAAGCAGAGCATGCCCAGGTTTGCAGGCTGCGTCCCAGTCCCCAAAGCAGACAGCCTATAGCACTTTTTCTCTTGCTTTGATGGAGTGTAGTGCTGAACAGCTGACATATCTCTCCCCACATACTAACCTCCAAAATAGCCTTCTGTCAGTATGAGGGCAAAGATAGCTTTGGTTTCAATGATGTGAGGCAACTCATGTCCAGCATCAATAGAACTATGAAAAACAATCAAAATGTAACAATAGGCTTTGTGTGTTTGATGGTTTTCTTGTGTGCATCAATGAGTGAGAGGCAAGCTTGGTGCAAATTACTTGAAAGCCTCTCAGTAAGTGAAAGTCAATTTACCGTCATGTAGCATGAGGATGTAGGTGAGTGGTCTACATAATTTGTACTGTCTTCACATGAATGTGTTGTTTTATACACAATCACACAATTCACTACCAGGTTGATCTCTTCCACCAAAATGACTGCTCCAAGAAAGAAGTACAGTAGTACAGCATTCTGTGCATTATACGGCTGATGAGGTTTAATCATGTGTTTTTTTACAATACTGACCCATAGCTAACAGTGTGCAAAACCTCAGGTTAGAGATCAAAGTCCATGGATCTCCACATGTAGTTTCCACCACTGCTGAAGTTTAAAGGTCACAAAAGATTAACCGATATTAAGACACATATCCTCTCTTAAATAACATCCTGATCAGCATTCCCTTATGAGGTCATTTACTGGCATCAGAGTTAAGTCATTAGCCATGATGCTTGAGCTCTCGATAGTCACACTAAACAGAAAACATTCAAAGTAACACAGCAGCCATGCAATGCAGACATTAATTCCACATAGCTGGGAAATGCCACTGCACCCACCTCTACCTTCACCTACTCCAAAATATGTTAGGCTAGGTTTGTTTGCATTACAACAATAAGGTTGACATGTGTGGGGTTCCCTCATCCAGACAGCAAGACAGAACAAAGCCAGCACTACCCAGCATTGTGGTTGCCTCAGTTTGACAGACAGCTCCATGTGCCACTCCTAAGTCCACTGAAACGCGACAGGATAATCTCTGTGGGGCATAGAAAACAACTTGTCGTCACGGAGAGGGGAATGATGGCCTGCAGAAGCAAACCAGTCTCATTTTACAGATCACCAGCAACCCATTCATTACAAAACTTTTAAAGCTTTTTTGGAAATTGGAGTAGGGAATGACAAAGAGTCCATTAAGGTTCCCCATAATACTTTTTGCTCAAGTATCCTCAACAGAACATGATTTTATTTGATTAAAGAAAATCTAACAAAAGGTCCTATAGGTCTTGCCACAGTAAAGACAACCAACAGATCTTGAAATGTGGACCTTAATGTCTGTAGCATCCTATTAATGGTGCACAGGATATAAATAGAGTAATGCTAAAGGAACCAAGGCAATGTGAGGATGTGTTGAGTGAATTTTAGAACTCGACAAAACAGCTGAACACTCCACTTAAGCCTCTGGATCAGTGTTTGGGAACTCTCCCCCTCCTGTGTGTCACATTTCCTCTGGTCCAGACCCTCTTCACCTGACAGCCATCATAATAGAGGTATATAGAAATGTTCAACACATATAGTGTATCGCAAACATGTGCCTACAGTAGTCATCTGATCCTCATCTCAAGGTGTTGTGTTCAACATCATAATATTAGCATGTAATTTCTGTCAGCAACATCCCAAATGTAAAAATCCTAACCATGTGCTATGTAAATGCTCAGTATTTTTACAGCACCATTCTAGTCTTCCGACCACTCAAAGCGCTGTTACACTACATTACATTCACACAATGAGCCTAAGTTCTCAAACAGAACTAACATTCATACATACACATGGAGCCTGGAGGAGCAGGGGATTGAACTGCCGATCAGGGGATTGAACTGCCAATCATCTGATTAGTGGTCAACTCACTCTTCCTCCTGAGCCACAGTCGCTATAGCCGTACAGTAGAACATTAGATGCCCATGGCTGAAGCAAATAAACGTATAATCTTGGCATGTGGCAGCGTTGGCCTTGGGTCTGATAACTACAGCTAGGCCATGTATTTCAGATCATTTCATTTATGTAGAGTATGTAGTTCGGCATATTCAGGAAAATATTTCAACAAGGATCAGTCATCCAGTGGATCAACTCCAAACATAATCACATGCAGAAGCAGATTACAAGGTTTAAACATGAAGAAAACATTGAAATGGAAAACAATGCAGAGGTAAAAGCAAAAAGAGAAAAAATATTTATGTTCTTTGGACAAAATTATCATTGTATCCTACTTAGAACTCTTAATATGATTGGTCACAAGACAGGAGTAAGCACCCTCCCTTATAGGCTGTACAAAGTCCTATTTGACGTTTGGGACCTGTGGCAGAAGAAGCTTTCAATGTGACATGGCATTATAACATTGTAACATCAAACACTAGTGTAAGCATTTCACTGCTAACCATTTCTGTTGCATTCTCAAATACGTAACCTGCAGCCACAATTAACTTAAAGAAAACACTCAACAAAAAGCTTAATTTTATTTATTTATTTTGTAGGGAGTAAATGGGATAGCCATCAGAAGGCAATTTACATACAAGCTTCAATAAATATTTAACTACATTTAACTACTTATTTTTTCCCTTTCTTCTTTGCATCTTTGCCTTTAGTTGGTGCCTCTTCTTCCTTTCCTGTGGCAGCTTTAATCCTCTTCTTTCCCAGGGGGGTCCTCGCATACCAGCTCTGGTGATAAGCAGGAAAGAAAAACAATTAATCAAGAAATATAAACTATACAAATATGATCCTATTATTAAAATTAATTTACAATTTACAACAAATCAGTTACACTCATGAAAATGCAATTAAAACTAAATATGACATATCCACTATACTTTAAGGGCCTCTTCTTCTTCCTGAAACACTGGGTCAATCTTGGCTAATGGGGCGACAAACTCCGCAGCAGTCAGCGGTCTGTTTGCCTGCTGTAGGATGCGACGCTTCGTGACAACGCTCTGGATCACCCGGACCATGTGACCTGGTGTGTAGCCATCAGATATCTTCGCAAGAGAGCTGAGGTCCAGCGCCCTGGTTACCTTCCCTCCCTGCTTTTTGATTAGTTGCTTCCACAAGACTGAAGGTAAACAGTCAAAGTTCATTTTTCAGATCAACAACCAAAGATATCATTAATATGACATTAAAAATTAAAATGGTTTCTCAGTGTGTCTATTCTTACTGTATCTTGAGCCGTAGTCGGGTCTCGGGATGAGGATTATTTTGCTGTACATTTTACACAGTGACTTGATATCAGCACTTAGTGGGTCTTTAGTCGTTCCTACTATCAGAACGCGATCCTCCCCTTTAATTAACTTGAGAGACTTGGGCAAGTCTTTCTTCAAGCGTTTGGGATCCAACTGTAAACAAAACGGTTTCAATTACCACGCAAATCCATAACTGAAACATTTAAACAACATGATAATGCTTTTATGTTGTTCAGAGATACCTCTTTTTCTTCCTTGGGGACTTTTTTGTAGAACATTTTTTCTGCGTCCTCAATCCATATTACCGAGGGTTGCAGCAATCTTGCAACCTGTGCGAAGATGACGATGAAGAGCTGTATTTTCACTTTCTGGCCAAACCAAAATGTAAATACCTGCGAGAAGCACTTCCTCGTGTTCCACCAAGTTCAAAATACTGAACTTAGCCAACTGCACTAGGTACACCGTGACAACATACTGCCCACACATACCACAAACCACAGTGGAAGAATATTCACTGTCTGCATTATTTGCAGAACAATTTCTAAAGAGGTTTGTAGGTCAGCACTAGATTTTTCTACCATCATACCAGTGTGTTACCTTAAACACCATGTGAAGCATCATGGCGAGGCCACTCTTGCCTGGGTACTTTCCTGCCGTGTTCAGGGGAGACAGATCAAACAAGTTGGCACCCGCCTCCTGGCAGATTGCATGGACCAACATCTTCTTACCTACACCTGCCGGTCCAGCCATTAGGATGGCCTTTATCAGAGGAGCCTTCTCATGTACCACCTGAGAGCCTACAGAAAACACACTCCTTATTTTCAAACCACAAACATTATTTTCAGATATATTTATTTTAAATATGAATTGAAGAATTTTCATACCTAGTGGTAAAACTGCATACAGAGATAAGACCTGTCGCACATCAGACAATGATGGCATGGGCTCAATGTCATTTTGCCTCAGTGTTGTCCCAAGGTAGCTATAGTCCCCTAGGAACAGGAGGGAACAAATATTAGACCAAAACCAGTTATTAATCTACACTGTTTAAAATCAATTTCTTTACCACAAAAAATAATGTGCCAATAGGAAATTGTTTATTGCGATCACAGTGTTTTGGCAATCACAAACCAGAAGAGGGCAGCACATCACCACTAAATTGTTTCCAGCTTCCTTGGCTGAGAGTTATGTACTCTGTCTAAGGGCTGATTGCAATTAGGTTAAAAGCTCATATTCAATTATGATCTTAAGAACACAAAGAGTTCTGAAAGATGGCACACCAGTTTACACAAACAAAATACAAAGTCTTACCCAAGTAATCCTGCAGCCTAACATTATTTGCCTGTTTCAACAATCCCTGTTCCACCAGCTCCTGACACAGAGACCCTAGAGTCCTAGTAGACGTGGATAAATAATGTAATCGTTTTCTCCAGCATTTCTAGTGACTAATTTATTGTCTTCATATAATTTATGAATAATAATTTCAATAATTTTGTTCCTAAAATCATATACTTTAAAAGTGCATCCTCTGTGTGACCTTACCTATCAGATGTCAAATCTTTCTCCTTTTTTTTCTTTTTCCCACTCTTAGATCCTTTCTTCTTCTGTGGAGTAAAATAATCAGGTACATAAACATGACATATACAATGTGTGGATTGTTATTTGTCTTTCACTTACTACCTTGGGATTTCCTTTGGTTTTACCACCCTTGTCTTTGTCCACAGCTAGCTTCCATTCAGCCAGCTCTTGTCTCATCTGCTCATCTACCTGATACAAGCAGAACAGACCAGTGTATCAACTACAGGTGGTGCTGTTACCAGTTTTAAACACCAGTGAATGAGACACTAAGCTGTTGAAGTTACAGCATTGGTGCCCGATTTCCTGTTAGTTTGGTTGTTCTATTCCTAGAGTGTTGTTTAAAATATGTAATACTTTTATCGTATTATGTAGCTAGCACCTGTACTCGAATCTCTGCTTCAATGACTTTCCTCTTTTCTTCCTTGATCAGCTCCACCTCATGCCTCTGGTTGAAGTTTCTGGACTCACTGCGGGTTTGCCAGAAATCTGAGAATGCCCAACATTCAGTTCAGGCTTTATTTATGTTAATAAGTACCTATTACATTACTTTGCACTGATAGTTGTATGGTAATGCAAAAAAACAGAAACAGAGGACACTGGTTAGCAAGGGAATTTATAATACATTTTAAGCATGACAAGATGTGTTCCCTTTTAACGTTAAACTTGGCTATCTTTACCCTTTTTTATATATATATAAACATACCTACAAAGGTTTTGTTTCCCAATTCCAAGTCTGACAGAAAAGCCGAGGGTAGCATCTTCAACCCTGCCTCCTCTTCCTGTGGTTCGGAATAAAATTACATTAGTTCACTGAGTGCGGCATTTTTGCCTAGCTGCAGGTGACAAGGAATGGTTTTAAAAAGTGAAATCATGCTTACTCCATTTTCATATTCATTTAAATAGGCTTTAAAAGAGCATTTAAATTAGCTTTAAAATAGCATTTAAAGAATGACATATATTAAATCAATAAAAAAGAAATCAATACAGCTGTGAGCCCTTACTTCCTCAGCATCCTTCCCCTTGTCCCTTTTTCCCTTTTCCTTCTTCTCCTCTTTCCCTTTTGGTTTGTTGTTGGATTCATCCTCTTCCTTTGCAGCAATTTCTTCCATTAACTGAAAAAAATGTGTGCACCCCAAACACATCCTTTATCCTGCAAAATACTAATATTAAAATAAGTATAATAATAATAATATATCTTTTGTCTCAGGGTGTATATTACCTGTTTAGGGTCCTTTTCAGCAAAAATCAGGGCTGAGCCTCCATCATCTTCATCTGGGTAGTCTGGAAATGACCCTGTAGCATCACTATTTTTTTTAAAGAAAGAAAAACAGAAGAGATTTCATTGTGACATTAATTCCACTCAATGTGGAATGCCCCACTGAAATGACAAAATCATAACAAGCCCTTCTGTTACCGGCATTCAATGAACCACTGTCGGATTTGGTCTTTCATGGTCTTGCTCATATCATGACCCTCCACATCTCGTAGTTGGTTCGTGACAGCTTCTAAAGACATCAGATAGTCTCTGTCATGCTCCTCCTGTTTAATCCGTGTGCAAGCTTCACTGGCCTGGGCAGTGATTTCTGCAGGGCATGGCACCTGGTATTTTGGATTCATGGCCTAACGTGGGAGTGACCAAATATACTTTATATGTTACAAGTATATAATTAAAAATGAATACAGTAATTCATCAAAGGGGACATGGAAATATCACAGCTTTCTCGAAATAGTTGCTCCTTTTTAACAGAAAAAAATCCAATGCTTAAATTAATCTCAAGCAAGACAAAACATAACATAAGATCTTAAAGTATACATATGATTCAGCTTTTAGATTAGTTTAATTAGTAGTACTGGTGGTTGTGTAACACTATATGGATATATTCTTAGTTTAAGACAAATTGATGGCAAATTTTACTCACCATTCCCAAAAAAATCATTTCTTCGTCACGAGCGATCTTTGCCCTCTTCCTCTGTATATAGCCCCTCCACACCTGCAAATCATATTCAACCAAATCTTTCAGCATGAAAGATGACACAAGCCAAAGAAACAGGAAAAGAAAGAGGCATGCAGGATTATGTTGATAACAGAGGACCTTCTGAATGCAAACCGCAGCCAACTCATTGCTGGCTGATCCAGGGTCCTTGGTCCTGTACATCCTGTTCATATTTCTGCTCTCTTCATTCAACTTTGCCCTCAGGCGTCCTTGGCGGGCCCTCTCCGCCACTTGAATGATCTTAATGGCCTCCTCTTGACTCATGTCCTTGGCCATTAAAGGCTGTGAGAAATGAAATATTTGATCTGCTTGTCATTGATTTATTAAATATAACAATTAATGAATTAAAATGAAAATTTTGTTTCCGAGTTTAAGGGTTAAACTTTTATCCTGATATGTTTTTTGTATGTAAAAAAAAAAAGAAATTATAAATGAAATTAACAAATTAAGTCAGAAAATATCAAGTCCTGCACAAACAAGCTTTAACTAAGATGTGGCTACTTTTCAACTCACTTCTGGCCTTTCAGTAACCACCACCATTTTAAGGATATCTGTCAGCATCGTCTTTCGTTCTTGGAGTTCTTTGCTGCGATCACTGACGAAATAGTGAGGGATAGGGATCTCAAGGTCTGCCTAGAGTGACAAGAAAGAAATTAGGTATTGCGTTATGTCATTATAAAAGGTCATCCCTGATAAAGCCCATGCCATATAATTTAGTTCAGGTCATTACATTAATCCAATTTCATCATTCTTGCTCTGAAAAATTTTACTCACAGGTTTAAGTTTCAAGTCATGAAGGACATCATCCATGTAGTGATACTCTGAAAACTCTTTTTCCACCATTTCATTCTTCAGCTCTAACACCCTCCCCATCACACCATCAAGAATGGCCCGAATAACTCGTCTCTTCTGAGGGTGAACCACCTGGTCATACACCTTCTCCAGCTGTCTGAAGACTTGGATGTAGCGCACATAAAGCATGGCCAGGCGCTGGAAGAACACTACTCTGTCCTTTTCTGGGCGAGGGGGCTCAGCAGGCAGTTCCTCAGTTAGCAGACGGCTCAACTCTAACTGGGCGTCTGCCCACAGCTGGTTGTATGCCCTGAAACAGTACAATGATGAGCTGAAGGCCAGGCTGGGAAAATGGTATCTGTATCTTTACCTTATTCATACAAAAACAATAAAATAAACACAAAGATGGAAGATGGGCTTTTTTGTTCCCTTTTGTGTCTATTGTGGTATTAATAAATAAGTTTCAGAAAGGTCATACGTTACAAATGCTAAGGGTAACAAAGCTAGGAATTTAAAGGGTGAAGGACAGAACTGTGCATCAGTCAGTGGAGCAGCTCTGTCATGTAGCCAGCAGGAGTCATTTGCTAACAGTTACTGGGGGGTCCGTGTCTAGATTCATTCAGCTGTAGGCACCTGTCATTATTGTTGCCATATTGTTAGTCACAGACCTTCACATTTATTATAACGTGTTGCCTAAATTATTGCTATCTGTCGTGTTGTCGGGTGCTAACTTCGGTTAATGTTAACGTTAAGCCAATTTAACATTTCCTAACTAAGTCAAGTGTCATTACTGGAAGTCAGGCTTTCAAATGTACTAAGTTACTTATTTACAAACTTAGTATTATAAAATGTATTTACACTCTTTACGTTTTATGCACAGCACACTGTACAGCTTTTCTTTAACACTGCTAGGGTTATTTGCATGACACCAGCTAACTTAGCTAAGTTAGCTAACTCAAGTTACATTTGAAGCAAAACTACGGGAGCCGCTGGCAATAACGGCAGAGGCTACAGGGACGTTTACCTTTGTGACATGTCTCTGCCTCCAGAGTGTTTCTTAAAAATTAACAAAGCAAGTTAAAAGCAAGTTTAGTCTAAAACTAAACTAACATTAGATAGTGTATCCAACATGAGGTCAGCTTTCCTATGTTTGACACAGTGCTTGGCCCGTCTCCATAGAAACAGTCATTCAGGAAGTAACTCACCTATTTGTCACATAGTGGAGATCATGGCGGAAACTGCGATGTGACAAACGTCCTTTACACCGATGCCTTCCGGATAATAATAATAATAATAATAATAATAATAATAATAATAATAATAATTTAACCTTTGGGTTTTTTCTTGCTTAGCTTTTTTAAAAGAAATCCGTATTGGACGAGAACATGTGCGACGCCACTAGGTAACGTCCTAACTTCCTTTGGGTTTACAGACACATTAAAAACGCATTTTTCATCTAATATACTGTATAATGTAAAGGGATGCATGCAAAGTGCAAATAAGGTACCAGTGCCGTGATATGAAGCTGTAGCCTAATAAATTCCCACTATAAATGAGATTTCATGCATTAATCAATTATTACACTCATTTAGATTATGTAAGAACTACTGTTTAATTGTCTTTAAAAGGGGACTTTATAATTCAGACAGCTGAGCTAGCAGTCCACTAAGTTTTTTGGACTCCCTTATATATTTTTAAATAGACCCTTATATTTCATAATTCTTAAAAGCTCTATCACAATTATATATTTTTATTCAGTAAGGCTGGAAAACAGCCGGATGGCTGCTCCTGGAGGCATATTCTCTGCAGCGCTTAGGTGGTCACAAGACTTGGACATCGGTGAACAAAAAGATCGACACGCTGACAGGTCAGCTAGAAGCTTACATGACCACAGATTCTTCTGTTGTCTGCATCCAACACCCAACAAGTTGGTGCATTTGGAAAACTATTTTCTTGCGCACTGACGCGCCACAGTCTTTGACGTTTGTTTTTTCAATGGAAATTTCAGGGGGGCTCTTTTTTTAGATGTTAAACCGCTACTCCGTCTCGAAAGGGTTCTTTTTATTTGGAGTTTAATAGTCCAATAAAACTACAACTAGTGATGTTTTGGTGCGTAAAGGAGGGGCGCATGCCAAAGTGAGCGAATGCCACTGGATGAAATGCACCAAAGATGTCAACATTGCTTTACCACCCACTCGAAATCGATTGTATTACCTTCAAGAAGGTGGCTCCTAGTATAAATAGAGACGCATTATTTCAAGAAAGACGGTGGTGAGCACAATCTACTGGCTGTTCTCTCTCTCTTTCCGGGACCACAGACAACGCCTGGAAGAATTTGCTGAAGACAACTGTGTCCACTCTCCAGGACATAAGCATCTTTTACTACTAAACTAGTAAGTGTGAAGTTAGATTGACTGCATTTGTTTTACCCTCGTATTGAACTAGAAGAAACGCGACTGCTGCGTCAAGTAGATTGCACCAGACCATATCTGGCAATGAATTCCACTTTTAGAGGCTATGCATGTCACCTCTGACATGGAGTTTATGAAATTTTGGGGATGTGAAGGAGCTCAAATGACAAGCAATGGTGAAATATCCGTAGGTGTTAAGAATGACACAAAGTGTACTGCTATCTTTCTGGTTGTTAGAATTCCAAAAATAGTTGAATGACTCAACAGAGTTAATCTAACCTCTGTGTAACAAAACTTGTTTGCTTATGTTTTCAGACAGTGAAGTCATGCAGGTGGAGAGGAAATGGCACATACTGTTGACTATCTTCTTTCTGCTCATTACCTCGGGCCAGTGTATGGACAGCAAGGATGTCAAGCAGAAAGAAAGAAGGACCCTGTTGGATCTAATCTTACAGGTTATCAGAGACAGCCAGCAACAGGACAAACCCGTCTCCAGGCGCTGTAGCAGTGGACTCTTCACTTCAGCCCAAGACATGAAGTTCTCCTCCCGTGAAAAGCCTTTCTATGTTCCTAGGCTGGATAACAGTAGACTCATAGGTAAGCTGATAAGATTTATTTTTAGGTCCTGATGATGAAAGCATAATCCCCATTTTACCGTGGGAGACAGCTGTCATTGGTCTGGTCTGGGCTGTACACCTTATTTAGTTTGGCTGAATGGAACGTGGTGTAAGCATGTTAGTTGAAGATATATGGAAAAGAAAATTAGGTTTGCCTTTTCATAAAAGCTATTTGGCAAGAGTATGCTTAAAAGGCAGGTTACAGTGTCCAGATCTTTCTGTTCTCAAATGTCCAACTCAATTTAAAGTGGCTATATAATGCATGCCATGCAGGTCGGCTTCATCTGCCGTGGACAAAAGGGTTATGCCACATGTATCAAACTTGGTATTCTTATTTCTGAGAGATGCCTTTTCACCACATGTCTTGAACAAACCGTAGCGCTCTCTCATTCAAACTGTGATTGATTGACGGACAGAGACGTGGATAGGTACTATGAATTCGCGTAGGAGGAGCATCGTCGTGCCAAACGTGTGAATGATTCATTCAGTATGATTCATGGTGGAAACTAAAACATGAATGATGACCACCCTGCATGTACACAAAGACACTATGATGTGCCAGAAAGCATCTCCAATCGGGAGCATCTCCGCAAGACATATCTGACCAAGACTGGCTGTGCTGTACCACATTGATGTAATTTATAGAGCTTCACCAGAATCACTTACTCAAACACTCCATTTGACTGTATTACAGAACGATGAGACTCTGTGAGGAGACTATATAAAGACTGCACTTAATTTATCTGTATAGAAGAGTCCAGGTCATTTTACTGATTTGTGTTTCTAAATCTTACCTAAACAAATTCAATTTAAATGGATGTTAAACTGTACCTGTATTATGCCCAGACTGGAATTATGCCAATAAAGTAAATCTTTGATACATATCTCTTCAATTATCTGAGATCCAAGACAGAAGGTTTGCCCAGGTAAGACTTTAATAAAGGAAAGGTACCCAGAAAATTATTTTATGTATTTTACGGTAACGGTTTTTATTGCTGCAACAGGCAAAGTTAACTTGGAGTGTGGTCTAGGACTGTGCGTCATTGGTATGTGCAGTGGGAGTTTATTAAGTGTCAACTGAACATTATGTGTTGTTTATCTGCAATTTCAGATTCTCCCTACCATCACTATCAATTAGATCATGTTTCAGAGACAGTGCGCAGACGTTGCAAAGCTCAAAGTCTCAGCCCCAGCTTATGCAATTGGAAAAGTACCTTTCTCAGACCACTGACTGGATGGAATTTATCTTTTGAGGATATTAAAAGCAGCATATTAGCAACTGGTGCGTGCATCCATGGTCACGCAAAGATAGATGTTTTGAACATAATGAGGAGGAAGAAGAAACATCTGTAAAGCCACTAATGCATTCACCCTCTAGTCGTCTCTGTGTGTTCCTCAAAAGCCATCGCTGTGTCATCAGAATGACAGCTATGGTGAGACTGACATAATGTAAGGGAACACTTTTATTTTACAATGGGTTTTATCTGTCATGGTTTCTCTTTTTATATGTGTGGCACAAGAAACAGACTGGCAGCTTAAGACTTTTGTATTTTATTCTTGTTGACGTGCATTTATTAATGCCCAGGAAATACAGTACACAGATACAGTACAAACCACATTAGCTGACTTTGTGTAATCCAAGCTGCCATTTTCACTCTTCACACCTGGGTTTTGGCTTGATGGCACAGTTGGCTTTTACATGTCCAACTCTTTTTTTGGAATAGTAAAATTTGTTTATCCTTCTAATTAGGGTGAATTGGGTGGTTTGTTTTGTCTTTACTGTATATCTGGACTTTCTATGCTGGCTCAGCTTGTCTAAATTGTTATCATTCATCCTCCTCCTGTAGTTACATGCAGTTACAGCATTGGGTACTGGGTCTGGGGGCTAATGTAATGTTAGCCCAGTAACTACCAGCGTGGACTTATTCTGATGAGCATTAAACTGCAATACAATAATCTCTTTAGCCTGTCAGCATGGCTAATGTGTTATCAGACACTTACATGTGTGGTCTGCATGGACTTGAGCAGAAAGGGGGGTACTCTTACACCTATCTAGACGTTATGAAATACCCCCTCCAACATGAGATCTCCGTAGAGAATAATGTAAAGATATAGATTCATCACAGACATACTACATTTGCTGCACTGCCTTTGAACAGTATTCACAATTAATAATTGTCATTTAGAATTATGTAGTTAGAAATTATGTTTATATAAGATGCAATGAGTGCAGCAAAATTACTTTAATAACCAAAATCACCAAGGATTTTAATCATGAATAATATTGTGCAGCCTCACGTTGAACTGAACATTTATTTGAAATTTACTGCATCAGTGATAAACAATGATATATGCAGTGGAGGGGTGACTTTGACAATGATAGTCATATTCATCATGGTCACTGTGTCACTAAGAACGGCTCAGTTGTTGTAAAATGCCTGTTGACTGACAAGCTAATAGTGATTTTATTTTCCAGAAATTGTTCCTAGAGATGTAAACATGAAAGGGAAATTCATTCAGCATTTTACAGGTAAGTGTCACAGGTGAACTGCCATCACAGACAACATCATGAGAGCAAAGTTTCAACGTTGAATGCATTTCGTTGCTGTCCTTTCCAGACGTTGCAAAACAGTTTTATCTGGAAAGAGCATAGTTGGCACTTTTCCCATGTAACCCTTGGCTGGAAATTCTTAGTTTGCTGAAAGCCAACATACAGTATGCTTAAGTCATAGAAAGCATGTGAACATTGGCACTGATGTGGTTCAGAAGAAGGTAGCCTGGCTTATGTGTAGTGCAGTGGTGCAGAGAAATAGTACATGGTCAGAAGCCGACAGAATTATGTTGTAGGCAGTGTGAGGTTAAGCTGATTATTTGTCTCAGGACCTATGAGTGGAGTTCCTTATTGGTGTGAAAATCTGGAATTTTAAAAGGTGATTATGACTCAAGACTCAGTTCCTCTGTCCAGCTGAACCCTGACTCCTTAACCATGTCTGTGATAATGTGCTGTTCACTTTTACATTTTTACATTTACAAATTTATTGTAGGCTTAGGCATGGTTATACTAGTTATACTTTGGATATAGAGGAAATAATGAAGTCCTTGAAAAAATTTAAAATTTTTGCCTGATCAGACCTTTTCCTTTAAGCAGGACCAGTCAAGTTCTCCTCGGAATGCAGAACACACTTTCATAGAATTTATCACAACACAAGGGATTGCTCGAGACCAGCACGTATGTATGCCTTTTTCTTCTCATGTTGCCCTTTTTACAATGTGCTCAATGACTGTTGTGCCTGTATCATCACAGGAATTATATTTTAAAGGCCCTGAAAATCTGTGTTTCCAATCAGCTTCTCACTGTGAGTGATTTGTTCCCACATGAACAACAACACTGTCAAAGTTGGAACAGTTAATGTCATGCATCCGCGCAACAATCAGGATTTAGCAACACTTAAATCAAAATCCAATGGCAGTTGGCGGGATGTTTGCCACAGTTTAATCAAATCAAACCACACACACACACCGTCCTGATGAAGCAGATTAGCTGAGAGTTAAACTAACAAATAAAACGTGAGGATGTGTTTTCTCCAAACTTAATCTTTGATTGTTGCTTATTTAGTCATGAATACTTAAGGATATAGAGAAATACTTAAGATTCTAAATCAAGTTTTTAGAGGCTTTCAGGTACTCTTAATTCATGCAAAAGCATTTGCAGATTAATGTTATGGATTAAAATCGATTAAATATGGATTTGTAGTGAATGTGAACATGGCTGGTTCCAATGCGATACGGGATTTGACAAGCTGAAATTGTCTTTTAATTGCCTTTTCTAAATAGATATGGATCCATGTATGTGTATATATATATATATACATATGTATATGTATATATAAAGTAAAAAAAAAATTCTGTGCTTTTCAACCAAAGAGTGATATTCCTTTCTTAGATTGTTTAGTTTGAATAGTTGAACAGTCATGAAGATTTTGAGTATTTAATAATAAAAAATTCAAATATTACAAATATAAACATAGTTTGTGTAGCAGTATAATGTTATATCAGCTCACGGCCCTTTAGATTTATCCTGTGACCTCTTGGAGGGTCCTGAACTCCCGGGTTGGGAAGTGCAGATATAGAAGCACCACAGTTTGCAATCTGAAGGATCAGTCCTTGCATCTGGAATATGTACATTTGGGAATTAAGGAGACAGGCAGACGTCGGAGAATGATTGCAGATGATGCTCCAAGTTACAGATGGATATCTGTTTAGCCATAGTTGCCTTTATTGTGGACAGAGTGAATAGGAGAAAGAAGCCCCTCTTTTAGCGTTTCTTTTTTCCCTTGTGATGCAGTCAAGTAAGCACAAAGTCAGACTTGAAGCAACGAATAAATTTCCTGTTAAATACAGTAGGTAGTTTACTTTAAGCCAGACAGGGAGACATGGCGGACAAATACAGATGGCAAACTGGTTCACACTCAAGATTAATTTGAATGTCTGTTGGATTGGGATGATGCTTACTTTTGTCGACAGCAATATTTATGGCTCAATTCCTATGCTAATTTTGATGATGATATTAGAAATCATGAGTGATTGTGCACTTTAAATGCAAAGCTGTTCTGTTAAAGGAACATTGCAACTTTATCGCCTCTGATGTCAATTCTGCGTCTTGTGTCTTTTTCATTTTCATTTCACTCTCACTTTGACACTACTATGTACTGAGTACTATTTAGTACCTACTGTCTTTAAATGACCTGCAGTATATGAGTATTTTGAAAACCCTGGGACATTTGTTGTTGTTCAAGACTCCGGCAAGATGAGAGGAGGTGGACTCTGTGTTTTACATTGATGATGCTTGATGCACAAATGCAATAAACGTCTGTTTATTGTGAAGATGAAACTTTCATATTATCATCTGGTTGCTGCTGTTTACATTCAAACCAAAAGCAAATTCAAAAAATGTACTGTGGAATGTTTGTGGGGGGGGGGTATATGTGTAGGCCTATGTATATATGTATATAAATAACTGTATTGTTTTATTTTAATTTATATATTACCATATTTTAATATAGGTCTACACTTAGTTATATGCTGTGTTTGTAGCACAAAATACTAATAAACAACCTTGTACCTTGTACATTGAAAAAAATACCTGTAATGTATTACAGTTAATAGCAGAATCATTTAGTTCCAATTTTCAATAGTCCAGCTATTAAGAGAGACACATTTTGAAGCATTAATTACATGGGTGGTATGATGTTGTGAGGTACCCCAGGGTTCAATTCTTGGCCCAATCTTGTTTTCTTTATATATGTTGCAGTTAGGGAGTATTATAGGAAAGCACAACCTGTCCTTTCACTGTTATGCCGATGATTTGCAGATTTATTTGCCTTTAAAACCGAATGTTAGTGTTGCACTAGACTCCCTACTTAGTTGTATTAATGATATTAAGTTGTGGTTGTCACAAAATTTTCTTAATTTAAACAAAGCAAAAACTGAGTGTATCATCTTCGGTAACCCAAATGGTTCAGCTGTGAATTTGGGGGCTCTGGCTTCATACCTTAAGCCTGCTGTCAGAAATATGGGGGTTACTTTTGATTGCAACATGAAATTTGACATGCAAATCAGTAATGTTGTCAAAATGAGTTTTTTCCAGCTTCGTCTTCTATCTAAAGTTAAGCCTTTTCTTAACAGGCATGACCTAGAAAAAGTGATTCATGCCTTTATTAGTTCGAGGTTGGATTATTCTAATGCTCTTTATGTTGGTTTAAATCAAAGCTTCATCTTACGACTTCAACTTGTACAAAATGCTGCTGCTCGGTTTTTAACAAATACATCTAGGCGTGCTCACATCACTCCCGTCCTCTACACTTTACATTGGCTCCCAGTGCAGTATAGAATAAATTTTAAGATTTTGCTGTTCGTTTTTAAGGCCCTAAATGGCCTGGCCCTGGAGAACTTAACTGAGATTTTAACCTTCGTGAGCACAGCCGGTCGTTACGGTCTTCAAACCAATTGGTTTTAGAAGTCCCATGGTCGAAGTATAAGCGATGGGTTGATCAGGCGTTTGTAGTTGCTGCTCCGAGACTCTGGAACACGCTACCCCCTGATATTCGCACAATTGCAGATGAAACTATTTTTAGGTCTAAACTTAAAACACACCTGTTTAGAATGGCTTTTAATACGCAGTAGTGGTGTGACAATTTCCTTTTTCTTGTTTCTTTTTAAAAAAAATTTTTTTTGTTATATGTATCTATTGTATGATATGCTGTTTTATTATATTCTATGATGTGAAGCACTTTGGATACCTGACGGTTGTTGTAAAGTGCTATAGAAATAAATGTTGATTGATTGATTGATTGATGTTAACATGTTTATCGCCTCTTTTCCCTGTCTTTTTTTTTTTTCAGATTACAAAAGATGTGCAAGATTGCTAACACGATTAGCAATGAGTCCACTGTGCATGCAATCTTAGATTATGCATGTGAGTAAAAGAGTTTATCTCTTCTTGGGTGGGGTTCAGTCTGTTGGGCATACATGATAACTCTCCATCCTGTAATGTATCAAAGTAAAAATGGTTAAATAAGATAGACATATATTAGTTCTGCATGTGTGTATATATTTATATAATTTCCTCGCAATGTGACACAGAGGAATTTCTTTGTTGATGATAGTCAGATTCATTTTACTGTGTCTGATGTGAAACTGATGCTCATAATCAGAAACAAGCTGCAGCGCATCTGTTCAACATTTGTACGTTTCAAGAATATAGTGTTTGTTGGTGTTGGACACGTTGAAACACTTTCCTACCAGAAAGAGTCTCTTGTGTATTTAATCTTAATTTACCGGTTATTTTAAGGTTAGTGCTGGTTGGCTGAAGTTGCACACAAATCTATTCCATCACAGGTAGGAGAGGGATGTATATTACAACGTGTAATAACATAACTGTAAATATGTTGTCCTGGCACCACGTTTTTGAAAAGAAATGCTAGGGTGATTATGTCTGAACTGGAAATGTTCACTGGAAAAGTTCACCGGTACCACTGAATAGCATTCGAAATGTCTTTTAATGAGAAGCCACTCACAATGACATACTATGTTCTGGTCAAATGTCATGAAAAGTAATTTTTTTGCCCCCATGTGCAACAATATTTCAGATATTATATATATTTCAGATATATATAACATATCAGAAGGTGGATTTAAAACAAATTATTTTGTTAGGCACAGTCTGAGAGCAAAGTAAAAGACTAGATGTAAAGAAACAGATCAGGATGGTTTTCTTAAAAATCAGCACTTCAACATGTTTCTTACACTAACCTTAAACACACTAAACCTCAACATAGCCATTTCAAGACAAAGGTAAGACTAGCTAGACTACCGTCGGTGGAGTAATTTTGGATAGCCATAGTCATCTCTTTGTTAAGGTGATCTTTGATGACAGCAGGTCTGATGTGTTCACTGCCGTCTAGTCCTAAATCCAACATGGGTAAAAGCATGTGTTCTCAGTGAATTAGCAATTAGCTCTAGCTGGTGAGTGACTGCCGGGAGAGAGTTCATCTACAAAAGTGGTCATTTGAGTTTTTCGTGGTATGGGACTTCTGGTCATTATAAAATTGAAGAGGCTGACACATCTTCAGGTATTCAGTTTCTCAAGTGGATCAGATAATAAGATCCTGTCCTCATTGTTCTGAGAAAATCTGACAAATGTATATCACAATCGAGGGGCCTTTGAAGGCATATTAAGTGATTCATTATTTAGTCATCCTGATCATTTCTGAATGAGCTTAGACATATGATCGAGGAATGCCAGTAATAGCAGGCCAGTAATGACCCTCTTTAGAAGCTGACAACACGACTTTCTCAGGAAGGCCAAGATGTCAAGATGTGTCTTTGCCAAAACTGGACAGAAAAAAAATCTCAGTACAGCTCTAAGGCATGCAGAAACTGAAGCTGATGTCCAGCTCTAATCAAGTTTTTTTTCTTATTCCATTTCAGGTCCCCAAACAATGAAAGAGGGATTAATGAGTTGCCAAGGAAGTGCCTTCAAATCCACAGCAGTCATATAAACATTGTCGTTTTTATGGTGTTTCTATTTTTTTGTTGTTGTGGTTGTCATAATTGAAAATGCTGATGGACATTGTTGGTTGTTTTTCAATGGAGTTGCTTTTTATTTACCTGTGTGTACCATATATTTGTAAGGATTAATTTAATATTAAATACACCTATTTATTGAAAGGGTAGGCCTATGTAAATAATAATTTCACAATCATTCAAAATCTGATTATTTTGGTTATAAAAGTTATAACGATTGAGAGGAAGCATTTCTTTTTTTTCCTCCTTGTATATGAACTCCTCTTTCACTTTTTTGGTCTAAAAGATTTGTCATGCTCCGTCTCTGTCTTCATCACATTTTATTTGGCACTTGAGTGATTGCTGAGATCATATGGAAAGACAACAGTGGTGATAATGCACTGCAGTACTGAACAATAAAGAATATTGAAGCACAGTATATTTTGATATTATTGGGTTTTATGGGGATAAGGGAAAACATGAAGAGGCTTCAGTGTTGGATCAGCCATGTAGAGGCAGGCAGTGTGATGGGTGTGACTGCAAATGGAGCCCAAGGGAATGAACTACTTATTATTGAAAAAATGCAAATTGTGTGCAGCTTTTTGATTACAACACAGCATTCATCCCAGTCTCTGTAGTTTTATCCCCTGGTCAGTGTCATTTGGATTTGTAAAAAGCACCAAACACAACTGGATTTCATTACTTCTTGCTTCAGTGGGAATACTTGTTTCTTCTCTTTCTGGCTCAAACTTTCTGTTTCATTATTCAACACCTTCACTGATGCAGCCTCCTCCATCCCTGCTCCTCAGAGCAGGTGTTACCTTCTAACTGGAGTTTGTTGCAAAATGTCTGGCAGGTGTTTATGTTTGTCTCTGGCAGTCACACACTAAATCATAGCTGTCAAATATCTTGGACTCAACGGGAAGTTGTGCAATTCAAGCTCACTAGAACGAGATATACTCTGGGTAATACCAAACAAAACCTTAGCAAACTCCTGAAGTTATCACATATGCAAGGCATTTTACATGTTTGCAGTTTTATATGGAGATGATCTAAACTGCATGGCTGTATTTTAATGTAAGTGGATATTACTGGTTTTATTTCCTTAAAGAGACCATATTTATGCCCTTTTGGAAGGCTTGGCAAATTGCTTTCTCTAGAGTTTCTTATAGAGTGGATAAATGCATTTTAGGAAGCATAACTATTTTGAGCGAAGTGGTTCCTGATCATAATCCAATGAATGAAGTGTGCCTGGTATTATGGACCTGGAGCCTCAGCCCACTTGTTAAACGTTTGTGTAAATTGGACAGTAATGTCCAACTTGACTTATCTTCGTGCCAGACAATAATAGTGTCTGGACTCTTTTAAAAGATCCTGCTTGTTTGCGTTTTAGGCTTCATAAATGGGAAACAGCATCAGCTATGTAAGAGAATTAAAACAAGCTGTCACTTCCTCACAGTGACTTTCTAATGGTAGACAAAGGCATCAGAGCTGCCATTTAATTAAACTCTTGATCGTTGTGTATTTCTGCAGGGAAATACATACCCTTACCCTAACAGAGTGCTACAAAGTCCTGACCAAACAAACAGCATCCAACATTCTTCTTCTTGTCAAGTTGTATCATCTTGTGCTGAGATGTGTGCCTGGGGAATAGTTACAGTGATTGTCTGCTGTTTTTATTAGGGTAGTGAAATAAATTTTGAGCCACACACACATAGGGATGCTGATAGGCAGGGTTCTGAAGAAAACATACGCTAAGCCAAAGATTACAACAGCTCAGTTCTCACGCCAGCTTGTCTCTACATACTCAGCGGCAACAGTTTGTTACATTGGATCATGTATTATTCAACAAAGTTTGGCTTGTTGTGAGATCATTAAAAAAATCATCCATGGAAGCTGTCAAAAGTTTGTGAACTGCAATTGCACTGAAAGGACCTGTTTTCTTTGGACGTGCTGATCCTATCAGTGTGATTGTGATCTCAATGCATGCAACATGTTTCTAACTTGATATGAGATGGCCTTGTTCTGAAGGGCCATAAAATGGACGGTTGCACCTCTTCCACAAATCACAGGCTCCTTAGTCCATTTTAGAAATGTATGCTTGAACAAAATTCTGAATATTGTCAAACCTGATAAAACGAAGTACTTCCTCTGTGGCATATTGTGTCATGATTACCTGGGACAATTAATAGAAAGGGGCAATGTTTTTATGCTGGAGCTATAAAAGGATTAGGCAGCTAAAAATAAAGCCTGCACCTCATGGGGATGCGCTAGGGATCCCTTTCCCTCCAGCCAGGCAGGGCAGAGACACCGGATCCTAATCTGAGGAGGATATCACTTATCTGGAGACAAACAGCACAGATTAGGAGAAGAGACAGAGGATGCACTGGGGACAGCATGTGGGAGGGCTCTAACACAATTACACACAAGCACCAAATCCTTCCTCTGATACCTCTGAGAAATGCTGGTGCGATAAATAGTAAATAGAGACCAAAGCCGGGTCATTTCCTTCCTGTCAGACTACACCCGGCTGCACCAAAGCTCAACCGCATTGAGAAGAAGAGCTATGAGCTAGTCACCTCCAACTGCGCTGTTGTGTTCTTTGAAACAGATAAGGTAAAAGTTTACGGTGTTTTTTTTTCACCTTAATTCTGTATGAGGAGGCAGTGATTTGGACTGACACACGTCTTGCAGCAGACCTTTCAAGAAATCCCAGTTCTGACTTAATACAAGCTCACCAAGTAAATGGATTGTCCGGTTTCCTGTCTTTAATTGACGTTGAAATCATACACACATTTGTAATTTGATTAGCACGTTGGCTCTTACTAAACTGTTTCATGTGCCAGCTATTCAGTGGAGATTATGACTAGCATATAACCTAAAACCTAAACATGGTTGCTTATGACGTGTATCAAACTCCCCCCATCCGCAGACAAATTCTGTGGCAAAAGTAAACACTTTAATCCAATTGCTTAGACCCCAAGGCCTCATTCAAGCAAAGCACCTTATTTATAGTGACTGCAGTAACCGTGATGGCTGTAAAATTGTTGTAGAGGCCTCATTGATTCACTCCACATCTCATGATTAATTCATGGCTCTTCCTATGTCTTTTGTAGAATGCATAAATCCCTACATGAGTCATAAATAATATACATTCAGATAATGCAGCCTCCATTAGAGATTTAACAGTTGAATTGTCATCAAAGTGAGGTCTTCTCCAGCATTTCCATTGCACCAAAATGTAAATGTCATGGATATGAGTGACAGATTTATTTAAGAAAACAGCTTGTACTGTTCAATTGTGTGTGGTTGCCAAGATGGTTGACCCCTGCATTGCACTGATCTTAAATGGACTCTGGTCCAAGTTGCACAAGACAGCTCGATGGGAAGTATGTTGCTACAGCTCTGTCTGTGCGCCAGCTGCAGTGTCTTTGATCCCATGTGCTGGAGGTGTTGGCACAGGTCTCCCTGCCACCCCCTCTGCATGCCCCACACCGTTTGCGCTCTGACGCCTGCCATGGCTAATACTAAACACTCTGATTAACTGCAAGGCATCTTTCAGCTGAATTTGTTTTTGTTTGTTTTTTCCCCCTGACATGTGACATAGTTAAGAGTTAATTCACAATTAGCTTTGAGTTTGTTTTCTTTATTTGGAAGAACGTGTAAGAATTACATAAACGCAAATTTTTTATGCGTTAACAAAATTAAATGCTACAAAGGCACAGAGCGGCAAATAAAGAAAGTCTTATTAGTCTATTATGGAAGTGATTTGTACATCTGAACAACCAAAGTGATGTTTCTAAAAATGTATTTATTAGTCTTACATACCCAACAGCTTTTAAAAATAATTTGCTAGTCACAGTGAGCTTCTTAGTTTAGAAAAGCTGCAATGTTAACACCATCCTCACGCATCTTCTGCAATGTCAGTATGGTAAGAATAGAGAACTTTTATTTACAATTTATTGTCCTTTTCAAATAGTTTGTATAAACTGAAAATGATGTTTGCAGGAGCACTAACATTTTCAAGTTAAAAGCCTTATGCTCTATTGTATAAGACTGATCTTTTCTCAACAACAATATACAGTATAACTGAACTTAAGTTACACAACAGTAGTTTTGCAGTATTTTTCTTATTTGATTGGCAGTTAAAAGCAGTTTCATAAAACAATGTATACAAAAATGTTTCTGCTTAGCGACAGAAGGTGTTTATGGAGCCACAGTTACAAAGAGACGCAAGAGAGTGACACAAAAAAAACATCACTGTATGGAGACAGTTGAGGTATTGAATGGTTTTATTTTCTGTTCCAGAGGAGAGGTCTGTCAAAAGTGAACATTTATCAAGGCAGTTTAGTATAATATACTGCACACAGTATAATACTCTTTGACAGAAAAGACATACACACACACACACCTACACACCTGTATTTATTTAATCTAATCTCATAACAACACATCAGAATTATTACTGAGGCAATGAAAACAAATACAGTACAACCTTTCATATTATCTCACTTATAGAGTGCACACGTAATAAGGCAATTTGATTTTGGCCATTTGAAAACCAAACTGGTTATCTAGATTATAAAAATAAGTTAAATGGACCGAAATCAGTTAAATCGTGGTGTGAAATTAACACATTAGTCATTTTTCAAGATTTCTTCAATATCATATGTTCATTTAATTTCTAGTAAGCAGGGAAATCATAATACATAAGTGTAAAATATGGATGACAATCGGTTATATCGATGTCTGTGAAGATTCTCAGTCATCCAGGTCATAGTTATCTAAAGAAGGTTAAAGTCAAGGGCAACTGGACATGGTTGAAGATTCTTTGGATAATCGGTTATATCTTTATGTGAAAAGTACAGGTAAAAAGTAAAAGGCCACTATGGTGCCAAAAGTATTTATAGAGTTTTCCTCCAAACATTTTTGGAAAAAGTAACCTTATGCTTATAGCTAAACCTTTCAAAATGTTATTGCATTCTCTCAAATATAATTTTGTAGGGAACTTTATGGCTAACATGATATGCCATGTGCCAGCTCTATCTGCACATACATTGTGTGATAAATAACATCCAGGCCATCATGTCATTTAAACAAATTGAAGAACAGCACTCTCACTATGAAGAGAAAACAATGGTAACGCTAAATTATCCGGATAAATATGAAGAAAACGTATCTGTCTTGGACGATGCAAAATGTCAGTCAAAGAATAGGCTCTGTTTCATTCCAATTGACTAATGCATCTTTCCACCTGAAAAAAAAAACCACAGTTTAATAAGGTGTTAAAAGCTGACCCAGGTACATAACTAAACCACCTGATCTTTTAGAACTAAAAGCATACATTTGAACACCCCTTGACTTAATAAATAGCAATAAAAGCATTTTATGGATCTGAAGACATTACTGTGCACGCCAGTCTATGTCTTTGTGTTTGAAATGCCAGAAGATCCTTACCTTGTTCGGATACAGTGCTCCAGTGGGGGTATGAGATCGGTGTCAATATCTTGACAGCTCAGGGCCGATTTGCCAACAGCTAAAAATACGAATACTTAATTAACATTTTTAATTAAGGCATACTTACAATTTGCAAAAGCAAAATAACTAAACACTACTCAAGCACCAACATGATCACATTATAACCACAGAAATTTGACCCTAATGTAAAGTTCTGGTCAATACCTGAGGTGAGGGGATTATAAAGAAACAATTACAATCAAAAAAGGACATGCAAACTGAGTGATGCTACATACAGACAGTGAGGCAGATCTCCTCCTGTTGATTGGCCAGTCCGTCATAATAGTAGAGGTCAAACTCCAGACAGCTGTCCTGATTGGTCAACAGCTCCCTCTGCAGGCCAAACAGCACGCTGAAGTGGCTTTCACTACACACCACCCAGATGGGATAACGGGGAGTCTTCAAGTAAGCTCCTACCTTAGATAGAAGAAAGTAGAACACAGCAGAGCAAAGCAGTGTTTTACATAACCAGAACCTTGAAATCAAAGCAGCTAAATGGAGTTCAGACATCAATTTTATAATGTTTAACAAATTAAAAAGTGTTATCCACAATCTTGAGTTGTCACAAACTTCAGATTCCGGCTACCAGGGTGGGTGAGGAGTAAAATCAAAACTCTGTCATGGTATTTGTTTATGCATGCTTCCTGAATACACACAGTTTTTCCAGGTTGTAGGAGTAACATGATTTTGATTGGAATAGTACACTTTGTACATGCCTTGGTATTTACTGTACATGTTAATGATGTGCAAGGTATTTGCTAAAGAGCCTTAAACCTTTTTTTCATTTCCAATTAAAAAACCTTGTTATTAATCTATGGCAAGTCATTTTAACATTTATTCCTTAAAATTTACTAGTCGCTATTTAAAAGCTAGTACTTATTCATTAGTCACTAGTAACCTTTCCATTAGTTACTAGAAACTATTCCCGTTTTAATAGTAACAATTGATTAGATTCTACTACTTAATTTTTAGTTACTAGTTAATATTCCATTAGTTACCAGTAACTACTTTTTAGTTACTAGTAACCAATGAATAGTGGCCAGTAGTAGTAGTAGTAAGTTTTGAGGAATAAATGTTAAAACAGCTTGCCATAATTAATCACTGTTTCCTGGGAGAATGAGTTTTACATCAGCTTCAACAGGCCATGTTCCTCATCAAAACATATCCACATGTCCGTGATGTGATTGACCTACTAGTTATATTTCAATTCACCTGGTCAATTTAATTTGTAACTATGCTACGGATTGAGATAACCACAGAGCCTGTTGCTTCACATTTTCTTCAGCCAGTGATGCCCCTCACCTTACAGATGTTATAATGTTCAAACAAGGACAGCAGGCCAATGTCACAGTGGCCCTTAATTCCCTTTAGAAGAGTCAGGTTGCCATTGCCTGAGTCCAACTCCATGTCATTGTCAAAGACATTAGAAACTGCTCTGCCGCAGAGCAACAGGTTGACCAGTTCCTGGTGAACACAAACACAAAGAAGCAATCTTAGTAACCAGAATTTATGTTCTGTATACAGCAGTAACAGTATTATTGCTTACTATCTGTATTGTGTGTTGTACTAAGATCCCTTTATTGTACCATCAACATAATCTAATCTTCAGACTGCAGGCCAATGTGAGGCAAATCTGATTTTTGATTTTTTGACAGTTTGAACAGCCCAAGTAGCATGGAATCTGATCTTTTTCAGTTCAGATTTGCCTCTGATTGGTTAACCCTAACCCTAAACCCACCCTAACCTTAAGTAGCCCCGACCATTGGAGGCACAGCTGTCAAAACTCTGGCAGGAAAAAAAAAATAATTGTGTGACATCGTATTATTCTATTGTGCAATCAAAAAAACTGGATCTTCCTTGGAACTGACCATTAAGGCCTGCAGTGTGAACATAGCCTATATCACGCACAAACTTCTGTTAGTTCTTCGCAGCATAGTATTTTCATTGCTCACTGGAGATGTGCTTGTTCACTCATAAGGCTGACATGGCCTTGAGGCAGCATTTCAATGCTGCCGTAAACATTAACTATTATGCGATAGACTTGCATGTCCCTAAACCAATGCCATCAAGCCCAATTAATTTTTTATGTCAAACCTGAGTGCAGTAGCCATGGGCTCCGATGAGCGTGTTGGTGGGCACATCCATATCCTCCCTTACTCTAATGAAAGAATAACAAGTAAGCACAATAAGGGTGATGTTTCTTCATTTAGCTAATAGTGATTTTTTTATACTGCACATCTTGTTCGGTCACAGAGCTGGAAAAGGCATAACGTACTTTTCAACGGATCGAGAGAGAACAGCAGATATGGTCAACAGCATGCATCCTAACTCCTCAGTCTCAAACTGTGAAAAAAGAAGACAGATTGGAGCAAAAAAGGTTGGCAATCTTATGTCTCTTGGCAAAATTTAACTGAGGAAGTTGATATCTCTCACCTGCTCAATATGCTGCTCCAGAATCAACTGCAGGTCCTTGATGTTATCCACCGTAAAACATGTTATCTAAAACAAAAGGTAGTTCTATCTATCAAATCTAGACATAGTAATATTCCACAAGTCGAACCCAATAAAAATTAAAATGCTGTTGAGGAATGTTTGTCTGATGTAAAATTCTTAATATTTTTTAAATATGAAACTCCTCATCTATGTGCAGCTTCTATCTAATCTATTTAATCGACTTGAGTATAATATTACTACCGAAATTTGAGCAGATGTGTATGCAGTGGCATCCCTTTACCTTTTCAAGCACTCCTTCAGATTTGTAGTGTCCAGTTGGGGTGAAATGATTTCTCCCTGAATTTCTGTTTTAAAAAACAGAGATTAGAAAAAAGCTCTGTGGTACAGTATGACCCTGACATAATGAACCACCCAGGCCTTCCAAAATCTAAGCCAGGTATTCACATACATTCAACCTAGCTAAACACTGGTCATGAGGTTGTGTAAAAAAAGAGGATTAAGTGGATCTTACATTGCAACTGTGGCTTGTTTTTCCTCACCAGCCCGCCACAGGATTTCAGACGCAGCTAAAACAAGACACTTTCTTCTGGCAGTGTTGGAAGGTCTTAACCTCCTGAGAACAAAGTGGCATTTGAGTGCAAAGCAGGTTGTCTGGGGTAATAATAAAGCTACTTCCAAAATGCAGGATCATTTCTTAACAGTGGTTAGAAAGCATGCCTTGATGTGAATTAATGGCTGTAAAAGGCATCCAAGAGATTACAATAGGGCACATAGAGGTTAATATTATGAGCCAAAGCTCTGAATTGAAGGATAACGCACTGAAGGCCTGTATCACTGCTTTGGATGTTTTCAAACAGAAGTTTCTTTAGAACAAAGGATTGGATGGATGCCAGAACGCCACAAGGACCACCCTAGAAAACAGAAAATAGTATAATAACAATAATAATAATTATAGCATAATATCACAAATTAATAAATCATATAAAATCAGTTGACTGGATTACTGAATTTTAGAAAGACGGCACAGTTGAGACAACCTTTTTCTGCACAATTCCGTATCTCAGGTCATGCGTTTCTGAGAATGTGAAACTCTGATTCCTCCACTCAACACTAAAACAATTTAGGCTGGAACCAAGAAGAATCATTTTCAATTCCTGGGGAAAAAAAACAAATGCAGAAAACAAATAGAAAAATCAAAGGCAACCGCAGAAACTATCTCCAGCATTTCTTGAGAAACACAGGCATAAATCACCAACCACAGCAGTGTGTTGGTCCATCGGGCGGCCAGCATAGCTGTGCTCTGCGATGGTTCTCTGAAAGGAAGCTTTCAAGAGTTCTCGGAAATCGTCATCATCATCAATGTCATCTAGGAATTGATTAACACACCATCAGCTTTGACAAATACAAGGCAAAACATAAAAAAAAAAAAAAAGAAGACAATGGGTGCAGTCTCTTTTTTCTGTTTACACAGTACTTACCTAAAACCATCTCAGACACATCCAAATCACCCACATTTGACCTGGGCAAAGACTTTACTCTGAGAAACAACAGACACAATGCACATAAACCTTTGAACAAAAGGAAGATAGGAAAACCATTTGAACAGTGCAAAACTGTGAAGTTGCCACAGACACACTACTATTAACATCTTATAATTATTTACTTTTTAGTCTTCAGTACGTCGTGTCCCACTTTTTCAAAGGTGTTTTCCCTCTGCATTCTCTCTGGTGCACTCCGCAATGCCTGTTGCCCTCCTACGCTACACTTAGCTGAGCTGATTTCAGTTAGGCTGCTTTTTAAGCTTTTTTGATGTAAGCCAGTTACTAAAAGTCCATCCGTTAACTGTCTTTTTTCATCTTCTTTTCTGAGCAGTGGCTGAAGCGCTTCTTGCCTGCGATTGTGCCTTTTCTTGTTTGATTCCTAAAAGGAAAAACATCAGTAATGGAGCAGAGAGGGATGAATAGGAGTAGCATGATGAAAATGGGATTACTATGTTTTAAAGAGGTGTATCAGAAGTTCAGTACCTGAGGCGTGCTAGCTATCGGTCCAGCCATCATGCCACGTCTAATTCGATTACTTCTGCTCCTTTGGGTGCTTTCAGTCTTTTTTTCTGGTTCTCTTCTGACGCAGCCCTCATTGTCCTGGAGAGAAGCCACGAGTGGCTGGCCTTTTTGCTCTTCTGAGTCATAAGCCCAGAAACCAGACTGATTCTGACTGGATAGTCTGTCGGTCTCAGGCAATGACGTGTGTATATGCTGAGATGGCCAGATTTCTTCTACATCAGACCTGTGAGAGAGATGAATCCCATATAGGTTTTAACCTATTTTCAAAAAGTTAAAACGGCACAAAATAATGTATCAAAATGTCACTTGTAATATAGGCTACCTTGATTTGATTTTTTTGCTACTAAGAAAAGCTGTTGCGCTATCCTCTGCCTCTGTGTCGTTCATCACTGTTGGCGGGGCTGCAGGAGAATTAACACTGGAGCCGATAGACTGCAGAGAATCACTTTCACTGCTGGTGATCTGGCCATTATCAAGGTCCTTGATGTGATGCTTTACAATAATCTCCAGTAATGTTTTCAGGGGGGAGTACTGCATCTGCAATATCAGATTGCAGTCAGATACAGTCCTTTTAATGGTATCCACTTGCACAGCAGCCAACCTCCAAAACGTCTGCAAGACGTACCTTATTCTTTCTATAGAGTCCCTCAATGTTGAGAATCTGCATCAAGTGTGATCTGTTGTTGATACTGGCCTCTGTGCGCGGATGCTCCTCATCCATACAGGCAATTGTCCTCTTGAGACCCTGCACAACAGTGTTTTGCACCGTAAGTTCTTATGTCACCAAAATGGTCACATTTTAGTGGCTGTTATCACGGGTGGCGATGCTAGCAGCTTTGACAATTTGACCATCATCCATACTAATCACAGATGTCAGTGCAACACCTGAATAACGTTAAACTCTTTACCATTACTGGATTGCTAATGCTAGCTAGCTGGCAGCTTGCAGAAAAGTTTAGCATTGAGCCCGTTGACCACCCTATGTCAACACCTCACAGCGTTAGCGTTTGCTAGCTTACCTTTCGACTCAGATATTCCCGTACAAGGGACGAAGAAACCTCTTCAACTGAAACGGCCATTGTAACGGGAACGAGTCCAGCTGTGACGACCTTCTTCCAACATAGATACCGTTAATCAACAAGTAGCTGTTCTGGCGATGGGCTTTAGCTAACCGTGTAGCGAGCCATTACAAGGCTGTGGGTTGTTCAGCGCCATTTGTGCTAGAGACTTGGTGTAACTGCGCGTCTTTTACAGTTGTTGTTCGGAAGAGCGTGTTTCCATGGTGATGCCAGTTGCTCCGCCCTCAAAATGGCGGCCTATTTTTATTTTTTTATAAATCCTTTTGTCATTTTGTTTTCTTTCATCTTTTTCAGTATACGTCTTTAATGGAAATGCTCCCCCTGCGCAACTTTATGTCGCTAGTGCTTGGTTAGTGGTTCAAAACTATGGGTCTGTACATAGTTTTAAAAAGGAGGTCACAAATAGCCTAATATCTAATATTAAGAAACACGAAAACAGGTTGTTTTTTCAGAATGTGTAATAATCTTTACATTTTACTTATGAGGTATGAATTTTACCCGTACAAATTACTGTTTTTGTCTAATTTCAAGGATCACTCTTTAATTGAACTGAACACAACTTGTATAACCTTAACGTTACATGTGCAACCGAAGAGGCACAATTCCGGCAATCTTTTAAGGGGCCCAGATATAGAATTTGCTGTTGGGCCACTATTGATCCTCTACCCATACATGAAGGATCCATGGGCTACCCTCACTTTGAACCTTTAAGAGACATCCAAAAGCAAAGCAAGTAAAATGTGCAACAGATCAGGCTTTAGGACTTCCCCACGCAACAATAAAAGACACCACAATATTCAGTTGTTTTTATTCATTTTATTAAAACATTTTCATTTATAATGTATGACAAATATTCAGGTTAGCCTATATTTATTTTTCATTATCAAACCATGAAACGGTTACCTACTGTTTAGCACAACTGTATCAAGAGTATTACATTTAACACAAAAAGAAATGTGGGGTAGGGTAGGGGGTACATGAAAAATTTGACTTATTACTGTTTTTTTAGAAGTTTTAATCTGGACCTAAAGAGTTTCATTGAAAATCAGGATGTACACATGAGTTCAAATTGTTTTGTCAAATCATTGCCAATGGATCCTTCACTGTGGATTTCCAATTAAGTGATGACTAACATGTTACTCCATAATATAATACCAGGAAAGTATCACAATTCCATTTACTAATATGGCAAAGAGTACAGAAGATGAAATCCTGATTAATACTGATGAAGTTGTTGAGCAGTAGTGGAACACCAAAGCAAGCATGTGGGATGTTTTACTGATATTCCCATATCTTGTTCTTCAAAATGACCACACAAGGATATCTTACCTTTCACATTTCAATGCCTCCAGCATAATGTTTGCCATGTATGGACCATAAAGTGTGATATTTACAATACAGTGTTATGATACTTAAAAAAGGCTGGTATCACAAATATCTTAAGGGCCTCACAGCGAAGGTACTTTTGAAAAAGACTGAACAAGAGTGGTGTCTGTTTTTGGCACAGGTGACATCCTACTCTAACAGGGAGTGCAGCTTTACATTTGAACAATACGTAAACAACATCTTGCTATTTTTTTTTGTGTGTGTGTGTGTGTGTGTGTGTGTGTGTGTGTGTGTGTGTGTGTGTTGTGTATCCCTCCCTTAGGAATGCCAAGCATACTGCTATTTTCTTCCCTCTGTTGTTTGACCATACCATGAGGGACGAAGTTATACAAAAGGAGTGAGAGACAACAGGGAAAGTTTCTTGAACATGGAAGGGTATCAGTAGTCATAAGCTGCAAGAAAGAAACAGAAGAGCAGTTATCCACATCTGCCACACAGCTTGAGTTCACGAGGAATTGGAGCATGCGATCCACTTCATAGGCATGCAATCACACCAAGGTGGCCTTACTTTCTATTGTGAGGATGCAGGTACTTGCTGCAGTGCCTCTGCTGTTCACAGCCTTGCACATGTACTCTCCCTCGTCCTCTGGGAAGGTCTCTGGCAGGTAGAGGCAGTACGTCTCTCCTCTCTCTATATACTGATAGTCTTCACAGTCCTGGAGCATCTCTCCTTCAAACCACCACGTCACCTCCGGCTTGGGCTCCCCGGTGATCTTAACGGTGAACCGAACTGGCTCAGAGTCCACCACTGATTGATTTTTAAGGGGCTTTTTAAACCACGGGGCGCCTGACCTGGCATGCTCTTCCTCATCTTCATAAGCTGCAGAGCCATTGATGATGCTACCCTCGTCCTCCACATCATCCTCCTTCTTCTGCAAACAGATGAAAAATAAAAATGTCTGAGGGTCAAAGCAACCCTTATCCAAACTCTTGCTGTGTTCTCATGCATATATTTTCATGAACGTGGGAGATTTACTTTTTGGAGGGCAGCATCAATCTCTTGCTGCTCAAACTGCATTCTCTGCAGCTTCTGCTCCTCTATTCTCCTCCTCTCCTCCTCCTCTCTGGCTTTGGCCATTTGTTGAAATCTGGCTCGCATGTCCACCTTCTGTTTGAAAGGTGACTCCTCTGGCCTCACTGGAGTCGTTTCTCTTTCATCATCCTCCTGAAAAACACAGCAATTATATCTTGATTTATTGATGGCTTGTTGGAAAATTCACATCCCTGTATACCATGTGTATACTCTTACCTCCTGGAACCGCTCAGCTTCTCTCTCTTTAATTTCATCATCAATGGCCTTCCTCCTTGCTCTCTCCATCTCAATCTTTTTCTGAATTTCATCTTCAGTCAGCTGCTTGATCTTCTCAAATTTGGACTTGAGGTCTTTGGCCTGGATGGAGCCAGTCCTCTTGAGCTTGGTCAGTTCTTCATACTCATTGCTCACAACATCTGAGCTTTCGTTCACTTCATCCTGTGGGATCAGTTGTGTCAGAAGTCCGTAAACGATGGAAAAAGTAACAACAATGTGGAATGAAGGTTACATTTATCATTGCAGTAAGATATGTAATTTATGAGAACTCAAAAGGTGTATTTGGAAAGATGGGCTACATAAATTTCCACCTGTTCCAGACTGACCTCGCCCATCTCTTGTCTGAGTTGCTCAAATTCCTGCTTCTCCTGTTCCATTTTCTTTTTGCGTTCCTCTGCCTTGCGTCTCCTCTCAGCCTGCTCCTTCTCTTTCAGTAGCTCTTCAAAGTTGATCTCCAGTTTTCTAGGGTGCAGTGCTTCTTGAGATTCACTCTTCACCATCGCTTCTTCCTCATCTAGTGCCTGTACTCACATAGGCAGAGAGCTTGGTTTGGGAGTGAACTAACTGACTGTATCAAGTATTATGTCCATGTTGGTCAGTGGTGGCTTCAGTTTATAACAGAGCACCTTGTCCAAATACTTACCCAACATCAAAAATGTCATAAAACCAGCAAACAGTAAGCAGCAGCCATTCTTATTGTTGCACATTTAAAGACAACATGCATTAAAAAAAAACACAAAATCTGTAAACCTTTGTGCATTTGTACAAACGGGGAATACATTCATAATAGCTTACTCAATGACCAACTGTTTCCGTGTACTTTCATGTAAAATATATACGTTTGAAATTGAAAATATCTTACTGTTTCATCTCCATATGCAGACCTTTCCTGATCCAGGCCAGGGCTCTTAAAGAAATAATTTGGACAGGGGAACAGCAATGCAGGTGTACCATTTGAGCCCATCACAAAGATATACAATATGTGAAAAAAAAAAAGATGCATCCTCATCCAGAGTCAGAATAAAAAAAAAAAAAAAAAAAAAAAAAAAAAAATAGAGTTAAAACAGGTGTTACTTTGATGTACAATTGCTTTGGTCATAACTAATTTTTTTTTTTTTTTTTTTTTTAACTAATGCTGTTGAAACTACACGTAGACATAATGATAAAATATGAATAAGGTGCATCTATGTGCTGTTTGTATGTGTGTTTGGGCAGACATTTTGTTATAACGTAGGTTTGCCTATTCTTTAAAAAGGGAAGACTCAGCAGCTCAGCAGCAGCAAATTAATTGAAAGCCTACGCACCAGAACCTACTGACATGTAAATGATCAGCAAAATACATGCAGAGTATAATTTTTGGTCACTGAGCCATGTAGACTTACCATGTTCTTGCGGGCCTCAACAAAGAGCCTCTTTTCCTCTTCCAGTCTCTTCTTGGCCTCTTCCTCTGCCTTCTTCTGCTCTTCCTCTCTTCTCTGCCGTTCCAACTCCTCAAAACTGGCGCATATCTTCCCGGGCTTACTGCCCTCCAGGTTCAATAAGGCCATTAGCACCTCATCGTCCTCATCTACAAGCTGAGTAAGAACACAACAAGGTAAGCATCATATTTTGCCAATTTCATGTAACTTTTCAAAATGAGGTTGCTCTTATTTGTGGGACGTTTGCACAAAGGACCGCTAGCTCAGGTGAAAACTACCTTAAATGAATAGTCAGACATTTCACGAAATTGGCTTATTCGCTTTCTGAAAGAGACTTAAATGAGAAGATTGATTCAACTCTCATATGTGTCCAATAAAGCTTCAGCTAGCACAAAATCTACTTACCAGCACCTCTACATTCCACTAATTAAAACGATATGTCCTGTTTGTGTAAACTGTTGAAAACTAAATTTCAAAAACAACCTGTTGTTTTACAAGGGGTTATGAGCCAGACTATTACTTTGTCTGGCTCAGAGCACCCACGCAGATTCCAGGAAGTTACTGCTTCTAGCCACGAAATAGTCCAGCACATAGTGTAGCCCCCTATAAAACGGTGAATTGTTGTTTTTAAAACTTTTTGTACAGATTTAAAAAAACGAGATATAACTTTTCAATTAGTGAGGTTTAAGATGTGCTGGTAGGTGGATTTTGATACTTTTCAACAGAGCCAAGTTAGCTAGCAATTTCCCCCTGCTTCCAGTGTTTCTGCTAAGCTAAGCCAAGTGGCAGCTGGCTGTAACCTTATACTTAGCATAAGGCTCATAAAGATATTAGTGTTGTCAATCCTCTTATCTAACACTCCACCAGAAAGCAAATAAGCGTACTTCCCTAATTAAGGACATATCTGATCTAAGATATTTCAATTATAATGATCTTGCCACCAGACATGTTTACAAACTGAGATGTTTAGAATTTTCATAATCTAATCATCAAATTTTTTGTATTGAATTTTGTATTTGTTTATGGGTAGCGTATTGACCATGCTCTTCCTGGCTTCAGCAAAAGCTCTTCTCTCCTCCACCATTCGTTTCTTGGCCTCCTCTTCTGCTTTCTTGCGCTCTTCTTCCACCCTTTGCCTTTCCACCTCTTCAAAGCTCAACCGCAGTTTTCCAGGTCGATACTCCTCCTTGTCTTCCTGAGCTGCTTGAGTATCCTCCTTGTCTTCTCCCTGATAACACGTATTATAAGCACTAATTAAGCCAGCTCAACAACAGTTCAAACATAGAAATTCACTATACAACAAATGCATATATATCAATTATGAAGTGTAAAAAGGAATCCGAAGACAATAATCAATATCGCTGCTTGTTAGTATCAGGATACAAAGAAAAAAGGGGAAAGTAAAATATTTTACATGTATTATTATTTCTAAAATGTAGTGTATTGCAAAACTAAAGTGATTTACAAAAGTTGCAACTTTGCATTTAAATGTAAAAGTAACAGTTTGTTTACCATTCCCAGCCTGGCCTCCTCAAAAGCTTTCTTCTCCTCTATCAGGCGGCGTTTGGCTTCCTCTTCAGCCTGCTTCTTTCTCTGCTCCTGTCTTTCTTTCTCCAGCTCCTCAAATGTCAGCTTCAGCTTTCCAGGTGTCACTAGAGCCTTCTCCGAAGGCTTCTCTTCTTCTTCCTAAATCC
>NC_060154.1:16642232-16707940 GCF_021292245.1 Micropterus dolomieu | reverse complement strand
ATGTGCTGTTTGTATGTGTGTTTGGGCAGACATTTTGTTATAACGTAGGTTTGCCTATTCTTTAAAAAGGGAAGACTCAGCAGCTCAGCAGCAGCAAATTAATTGAAAGCCTACGCACCAGAACCTACTGACATGTAAATGATCAGCAAAATACATGCAGAGTATAATTTTTGGTCACTGAGCCATGTAGACTTACCATGTTCTTGCGGGCCTCAACAAAGAGCCTCTTTTCCTCTTCCAGTCTCTTCTTGGCCTCTTCCTCTGCCTTCTTCTGCTCTTCCTCTCTTCTCTGCCGTTCCAACTCCTCAAAACTGGCGCATATCTTCCCGGGCTTACTGCCCTCCAGGTTCAATAAGGCCATTAGCACCTCATCGTCCTCATCTACAAGCTGAGTAAGAACACAACAAGGTAAGCATCATATTTTGCCAATTTCATGTAACTTTTCAAAATGAGGTTGCTCTTATTTGTGGGACGTTTGCACAAAGGACCGCTAGCTCAGGTGAAAACTACCTTAAATGAATAGTCAGACATTTCACGAAATTGGCTTATTCGCTTTCTGAAAGAGACTTAAATGAGAAGATTGATTCAACTCTCATATGTGTCCAATAAAGCTTCAGCTAGCACAAAATCTACTTACCAGCACCTCTACATTCCACTAATTAAAACGATATGTCCTGTTTGTGTAAACTGTTGAAAACTAAATTTCAAAAACAACCTGTTGTTTTACAAGGGGTTATGAGCCAGACTATTACTTTGTCTGGCTCAGAGCACCCACGCAGATTCCAGGAAGTTACTGCTTCTAGCCACGAAATAGTCCAGCACATAGTGTAGCCCCCTATAAAACGGTGAATTGTTGTTTTTAAAACTTTTTGTACAGATTTAAAAAAACGAGATATAACTTTTCAATTAGTGAGGTTTAAGATGTGCTGGTAGGTGGATTTTGATACTTTTCAACAGAGCCAAGTTAGCTAGCAATTTCCCCCTGCTTCCAGTGTTTCTGCTAAGCTAAGCCAAGTGGCAGCTGGCTGTAACCTTATACTTAGCATAAGGCTCATAAAGATATTAGTGTTGTCAATCCTCTTATCTAACACTCCACCAGAAAGCAAATAAGCGTACTTCCCTAATTAAGGACATATCTGATCTAAGATATTTCAATTATAATGATCTTGCCACCAGACATGTTTACAAACTGAGATGTTTAGAATTTTCATAATCTAATCATCAAATTTTTTGTATTGAATTTTGTATTTGTTTATGGGTAGCGTATTGACCATGCTCTTCCTGGCTTCAGCAAAAGCTCTTCTCTCCTCCACCATTCGTTTCTTGGCCTCCTCTTCTGCTTTCTTGCGCTCTTCTTCCACCCTTTGCCTTTCCACCTCTTCAAAGCTCAACCGCAGTTTTCCAGGTCGATACTCCTCCTTGTCTTCCTGAGCTGCTTGAGTATCCTCCTTGTCTTCTCCCTGATAACACGTATTATAAGCACTAATTAAGCCAGCTCAACAACAGTTCAAACATAGAAATTCACTATACAACAAATGCATATATATCAATTATGAAGTGTAAAAAGGAATCCGAAGACAATAATCAATATCGCTGCTTGTTAGTATCAGGATACAAAGAAAAAAGGGGAAAGTAAAATATTTTACATGTATTATTATTTCTAAAATGTAGTGTATTGCAAAACTAAAGTGATTTACAAAAGTTGCAACTTTGCATTTAAATGTAAAAGTAACAGTTTGTTTACCATTCCCAGCCTGGCCTCCTCAAAAGCTTTCTTCTCCTCTATCAGGCGGCGTTTGGCTTCCTCTTCAGCCTGCTTCTTTCTCTTCTCCTGTCTTTCTTTCTCCAGCTCCTCAAATGTCAGCTTCAGCTTTCCAGGTGTCACTAGAGCCTTCTCCGAAGGCTTCTCTTCTTCTTCCTAAATCCACATGAGTGTGAGAATGCAGTAGACTTTGTTCAACTGTCGTCTACAATTGTTGAGGTGGTTGCAAACAGCCCGACACGAGATCTAATTTAAGCAGAAATGTTTGTTTCTTCATATTCCTACCTGTTGAACAACCGAGAGCCGCTTAGCATCCCTGAAGGAGCGTTTGTTTTCATCATAGCGTCTCATCTTCTCTTCCTCTGCCTTCTTCTGTAGTTCCTCCTCTCGATTCTTTTCCATGTCTTCAAAGTTCACCTTGATCCTGCCCGGAGGTCGTGATGACTTTGCTGGAACGACCCGCACCAGGATTGTGTCATCTCCTTCCTAAAAGATATTTGATGATGAAAGATTATCCAAGGTTATTACAAAGGCAAATAGTAAGGAATTCATTCAATTAAATGAAAGATGAAAAATAGACCATATTGGCAAGTTATGTGCAAGAGTTTGACAGCAGTGGAAAGTAATTATTGTCTGTATTGAGTATGTCCATTTTACTGCAACTTCTCCACTTAATTTCGGAGGAAAATATTAAACTTTTTACTCCACTTATCTGACAGATAAAGTTAATAATAACAGTTGCTTCACAAGTTTAACATAATTAAGACAATAAGCGTATAAAATACAAAGCATTGTTAAATATTAAACCAGTGGTTCCCAGTGTTTTAGGCTAGTGACACTGAAAAATTGTCTGACTAGGCTCCCCTTGTCACATTTCATCTTAGCAGTTTCACCAAAGAAATATCTCCCCTCAGATGGTTTCATTTAGTTTCATTCACAGTAAAAATATCCAAAGATTTCACAAAAAAATCAAAGATTAGAGGATGGTCAGGGAAATTATTCTGCATAATGAGTACTTTTAAATCTCTATTCTCCTAATATCACCATTTGCAGTAGGTCAGAGTATGGGTGTCAGTCTAAGATAGCAGAGTCTAATTCAGTCACAGCAAGGAGGTCTGGAGCTAATTTGGTCACTGGAAGGTGTGTGAAACACTTGCCAGTCATATGCTTTCTATGCCTGGTAGCACTGTTGGTGTGCTGTTCCAGTTGTTTCTAGATCATCAAATAAGTGCTTCCTTACATTTAAACAGGATCATTTTAACCTGAGACAGTACTTCATTGCTAATAAAAGATCTCAAGCATAATTTAGTTTTTTCATATATGGGCAATAAAGAAATAAGTAATAGGGCAAGATGGCAAATGGGGGTGTGACCCACTGCACCTAACAGGCAAAAAGTAAATACACATGAAAGTACTTTAGTTAATGTAGTTGTAGACTTTTTCACATTAATGGGTAACCCTTTAGAAGAAACTATGTTTGCGGGGAATGGTGTTGCTGACAGTGTCCATTTGTGTCAGTGTCCACCAGAATTTTACATACCACCACAGCCCCCAAAACAGAAGTCTCCATTTGTTGTGTCAATGGAACTATTTTCAAAGTTAGCTGATCTGAAAATCAACAATTTATTCTCATTTCAAAAGAACCAGCTAAACTAAATAACTGTTTCAAACCTTTGTGTTTATTTTCCATATAATCATTATATAGGTCTTTACAGGAAACATGCAAGGAAATTATAAGATAATGTGTAACCGTTTTATTTCCCAACATGAAGGTTTTTAATTACTGCACTGGGTTTAAAACCTAAATAATGTTTATGTTAATAATGTTTTAATTGTAGAATGTAAAAACCCCGAAATCCACACCTCGGTCTCTTCGGTGGTTTCACTGATGATGATAAAGGCAGGTTGTAAAGACATATTCAAAATAAAAAGCTGAATAAAATCACTACCATTACAACAGTGTATTGTTCAAGATTTTTGTACAGCATTGCTAACGTCATTACAAGTTTGACTGTTCTCATTGTACTAGAGCAGAATTAGAGCAAAGAAGTAGCAGGTAATTGCTTGTAATTGCCTATCTGGCACAAGAATACTTACGTAACCATTCCCAAGAAATACACAGTCTGAAGATGTAATAAGCCTCAAAACTCCTTTCAACTCATTCTATCTGTGCTGTACTGATTGGAAATATCCATTTGATTTACATGACATAATTTTCCAAACTCCATTACATTACATTCTCATTAGAAAGGCAGAACGCTGTCCATGCTTTCCCACTTCCCAGTGAGACCATGTACAAGGAATTCACCCCAGGTTTACTAACCTCAGCTGCTTTCTTGGCCAGTTCCTTCTTTATTTTGGCCTTTTCCATGTTGTCCTGAGCTTCCCTCCTCTTCCTCTCTGCTTCCATCCTCTTCCTTTCTTCCTCTTGTCTTTGTTTTTCCATTTCTGCAAACTTCCCCTTAACGCTACCTGAGGATTTCACAGAGCAGAACACAAGCCATCAGCCTCCTCTTTCTCCCAGATCCCTCCCTGAATATCCATCAGTCCTACCCTTTGCATGCCTTTGTGTGCCTTACCTGTAATTTTGGGGACGTAGGATTTTTCTACCTTTGCTGGCTTCAGCTCTTCTTCCTCATCACTGGAAGCGAGTAGTTCTTTTATCTGTGGCGGATCAGAAGGAGAGCGGTGGTGAGGTTACGGTTTAGCTGGGATCATCTCCTTTGCCACTCAGGAGCCATGCTGGTCCCAGCAAGAACATGGGCCTAATCCCTGTTAATAGCCTGGTCATGTGACCTGCAGGTGGACCTCTGATTGGACCATGGTGTTGGTGCACAGAAAGGAGATGAGCGTAGGTGTCCGAGCCTGGCCAGCTATGGCACGGCAGTGCACAGGGAGGTTGTTCTGTCTTACAGAGTGTCACTGATAATCCACTCACATAACACCATATCACTGCATTTGTTTCACCACAGTCGATCTCAAAGAAAAGCTGTCTTAACCTTGAATTCTTGATCTCTGTCCATCCCCTTTAAAGTTTGCTGCTACTCAGTCACTTAAATATTTGTCATTATCACATATGTTCATATTAGTTTCTTCTGATAAAATGAAAAAAAAAATTCTTTTATTTATTTTATTTATTTATCATTTTATATAAGAGCTGTAACTAAAGCTTATTTTCATTATTGATTAATTGTCTATTGATTCACGATGTGTTGATAAATCAACAGTCCAGTGCGGTGTGTTCAAATTACTTGTATTGTCTGATCAACAGTCCAAAATGCCATGGTATTCAGTTTACAGTGAAATCATCACATTTGATTTGGAGCCAGATAACTTTTGGTGTTTTTTTTACTCCACTGGCAAATCGTTGACAAGTAAAAGAGTACTCCACTGATTTAGCATTTCACTCCTATAAAATTGTAAGACACACAATGGACCGTTTAAAAAGAAAAGGATCAAAATTGATGCAGCAGAACCAAAAAATAATGTCTTGTATTGTTTTTTTCAACACGTTCTACATTGGCAAAACCTGCTGCCTATATTACCCACAATGCAACTCAACAGTCGACAGGAGCCTGAGCTCCTAGCCACAACAAGAGATGAGGAGTGGGCTACAGAGATGTGTTGATAAAGGATAATAATGAAATGTATGGGGTTGATTGTACTTATGTTGTATGTATGATGCTTTGGCAATGTTGTTGTTACACATTCATGCCAATAAAGCTAATTTGAATTGAATTGTGGTAACCTCACTTCTCTCAAGCTCCACACACCCCCGAGATTACCTTCATTTTTAAAACTTCAGCACCAACCGCAACGATTTCATGCAGCTCCCTCTGGAGCCACAGAAGGCTCTATACAAGTTTTTGTGCCAGTACTAATTTACATACATTTTCCTTTAATTCCACCTAGTATATTTGGTATGCGGCTTACATTTAAAAAAAAAGTTAAATGAGTTGAACAATGCTTGGCGACACATCATGCGTTTAGAATTATGGAGGATCCAGTGGCGTCCAGTCCTGTTCCTTGTGCACATTAATAGGGTTAAAACTGCAATTTTTTTTTTTTTTTTAAATAATAATCTTATGAAGTCAAGCACAAACCAACGTTGAATTTTGCATGAAATGATCATTACTGATTATTAATTTTTTTAAAAGACAGTGAATTCTCACTCAAACTGGTGGCCTTGTCACCTCGTCATGCGTCATCATGCCATGCAGGTCACGGTCGGAGGTTAGTGTGGTTTTGTGTCTTTGACCTGCTGCTTCCTGCGACTCCACTCTCTCTCCTTGATATATTGTTGCTTTCTCTTCTGCTGCTCCTCGTTGTGCCTCTGCCTGCTGCGCTCCTCCCTGGCCTTCTGCATGGCCTCAAACTTGCCTGACACATCCGCCTTGTCTTTGTTCAGCTTTGGCACGTAGCTTCTGGTCACTGGCTTTCTGGATCGGAGGAGTTTCTGTGGTTAAACAGTGAGAGGGATGATAAGATTAAATTATTTGCGGCAGCAGGGGCACACGGTTTCTGTGAAGGGCAATATTCATATGGATGAGAATCACAAAAATCTACAAAAACGTATTTATTCACTTAAATTGCTCACTCACCTCTTTCTTAAGTGTCACATCAGAAATATTCTGATCTTCATTTGTGCCAGGTTGCTCATCCTCCTGTTTCTCTGTGTCCTGTGCTACACCGTTAACTTCTTCTTTGTGTTTCACTCCGTTCATGTGTGTCTTGTCAGTCTCACTACTCGCTTTGTCATCCACGTGTGACGTCTTCTCGCTTTCATCTTCACTAACTGCCACATCATCTTCTTTGGTTTCTGCATCGCTCATGTTGTGCTCGTCTTCATTTGTGACATCATCCATATCGCGTGCAACTACAGCCGCAGCCTGCGCCACGTCAGTCATGCTTGCACCACAATGACAAGTTGTCGAACAGGCTCTGTTAAAATGTTACCTGCAAAGCAAAAGAAGAATTGTTCAAGTGTTCACTTTCTTGCTGCATCATGCACAAGTGATTGATTGTCAATCTGCTCTACACATCACAAAAGTTTAGCGTGCAACATAAATTTGGCCATATGACATCAACAATCACATTTTCATTGAGTGATCAGATGAATTTCTTTTTTAAATGCAGGATGTATGCCCCTTGAAAAACGTTATTAAGCTTCTCATTGATTGGCAATGAAAAAAAATGAAAAGGTTAAGACTTCAAATGAATGCATTTTTAAAATAGGCTGATGTATTTATTGTTTCACTGCGGGATATAAGAAGCATTCGTTGGCTGTCACCAGAACTTGTTAGTGGCCAGTGCCTACATTTGTGCACCCTTTAAATAGTCACGATGCCAGACAAGATTCACGTTTCTTAGCAAACGTGGCCATTTTGAAAGTCTTTCATGTTTTTTGTGTTCAGTTAATTTGTATAATTATATTTGTTCTGTAATTTTTTTATGTTTTATGTATCCATTTAAACGGTTGATTATCAAGCAACCAATTTACAGCCATTTGAAGATAGATCCTCTACCTTGCCATTTATATGCGTGACAAGCACTTCTTAACTACAAAGCTAGGGGCAAAGAAAGCTGCCCCACTTCCCAGTGTGTTGAGAAAGAGCGCAGTGGAAGCTTGCATGCTGACCTCTATTTATAGCCCACTTGTGGGTCCAGGACATGTGATCATGGCTATTTCTGATCAGTGATAGGCAGTTGGAAAGAGCTCAAGTTGGCACCTACATGTCGCCCCACAGACCCTTGACAAAATGGCCAGACTAAGAGCTAGACAACTGGATGAATGAGAGCTGTTTGGACTGTTAGTCATCCCACACTAAAACTGTTGCTGTTTATCAGTGTCCTCAAATACCGTTTTATATTCAGGTGTGAAGATCAGAGTGTGATCGTGGGGCTGCTCATCAGGAGCTTGACCATTTAAGTGTTGAATGGAATACAAGTATAAATGCATGGTGTGCCACAGTGTAGCTTATAAATTCCTACAGTACTGGAGAGATTTTAAAATTTCTAATCAGTCAACAATTAGTCCACCTTGTGTGACCACTATAGGCTTCACTGGCGTGGTCAGCTTAAAATGCCCATCCCATTGAAACCAGCTTTACAACACAATCTAGAACAAAAATTACATTTCACTTTAAATTAATCAACTGTGTTTTCTGATAAATCACATGTGTATTACTAAATGTCTTGAGCTTTTGTCGCTGACTGAGTTTTTGGAGGCAGAATAACAATAAAATTCCAGAAAAACATTTGATTTCATATTGTTTGTTTTATTGCTAAATCTTCCTTATGAAAGGTTGCTTATTGACTTTGTTCATTTTGAATCCCCTCACCCCCAACCTCGAGCCTAGTAACAAGGAGGTGAATGTCAGGAGGTTGACAGAGCAAACTGACAACTGTTTAAGATCACCTGCCATTTTCCTAGTGCAGCCTGCGAAAGTGTTTCTTCTATTGTGCAGTGATACACAATGTTCTGACTCAGAAGATAAGAACGTCTTTGTGACTGGAAGGGTATTAACTTTCTATACGGACAGACAGTGAAAATGTTAGGTTATTAAAAAAAATCTTTCATAAATCTTCTAAATCTAAAAGGTCAAGGTCTTTATGACAATGTCATGTCTGGAATATCGAGTTACAAGAGTAATGTTGGGTTTTTTGTGGTGATGTTTGGTTTGGAGTATTTCTGTACTTAGCTGGCACAAGGTAGCCTATCATGACAGTGTGTCAGAAACGTTTGACATATACACAGAGATTAACGTGTTAATTTATCATTCTAACTCCTATGGCCTATCAGAATGATTGAGTTTATCCTACTTGTAACTAACTACTAACGTCAGCCTGCCTGTAAGTAACTAACCACCATTTCAAAAGAAAATCTTGATTAACACTTCAGGATGCCTGATGGACCTGATATCAGCCTAAATTACGATGTATGAACTGAACTTTTGATTAAACCCATGTCGCTTTGTCCTTGCTACATAATGCTGAACAGACTGTTTATGGTTGTACATTACTTTTCCTACATACCTTTTTAGCGTGCAGTCGTCCTCCTGGTTTTGATTTAGGCCTATTATTTTTTTAATCCTTTGGGTAGATATAAACCAGAACAAGTGACACGCAGGACAATCCGTGATACGACCACTCGGTGAACCAACTCGACTGGCTGCTGGTTGCAGTTTCCATAAAAGTACCATTACTTTCTACCGGATACTGCATTCCGCACGCGCCTGCCGCAGGTTCAGCTGTTGCCTCGTGCACGCGCGCGCGCACACACACACACACACGCACCCACACAGTCTCTACCATATGCAGTCGCAGCTGCATAAATACTGTCTATAATTGTCTTTAACCATTTTGTACGATCTGATAGGGCCTATTATTGTTAACGGTTAATTTGTAGTGATTCTTTGAACTGATTTACTGTATTCATTCAGGTTACTGGCCTATGAGGTTACAAAGACCTGAGTGATATTTTTAAATTACATCACTTTAAAACCTCCACAATAGCCCCAATGTGTATTTGCAATTATTATGTTTTTACTTTATGATCAATGGTCAGTGACCAGAATTCTTCCTACAGTAGGCTTATCAATGTGAAAGGCCAGTAGTTTTTGTGCAGTTCAGCGAGTGTCATTAAAGTAGGCCTAAACCTACTGCATGTTTATTAAACCCTCACCTACCTGCCATGCTTTCATTATGCATTTGCAATTCCCTGTTTTTACCAGGAATGGAATAGCCAGATAAGCATAGCCAGATTGTCTGGTAGTACAAAAGAAACTGGATACTGTTCTGGTCTAACTAAATGCAGACAGACATTATCATTATCTGCTTGTTGGCCTGTTCCAGCCAAGATTCCCAACTTATCAGTTAAGAGGGACACCAGCTTGCCCTTTGTTTTTTTCCACCTAACCTAGATGTTGCTGCCGTTCTGCTATGCAGTGACGGTTAGAACTCATACCATCACAGCAGGAGCGTTTTTCAATATGGTCACATCTAACCCACATTTTAGGAAATATGCATTTTACAGTCTAAACTGCCAAGTTCCGATGCATTACATTCCTTTTTAACTAAGATGAGAAAGTGGTTCTCTCATTGTGGGCGGATGTAAATAGAAATCCTACAGCAGACACATTTGTCTGCCCTAATGGCTCCAAGCACAGCTGCTGACTCACTGACCAAACAGGCCTCAGGCAGAATACCCACCAAGTAAAGTTCCCACTCAAGTATTCTAGGAATGTTATAGAGATTTTTGAGAGGTGGCATGCTAAAGCCTTGATTGATCTTGCTGTCAGATATTTTTCAGCGCTGCCTAAATAATCATACCATTCGACATATACTGAAAACCTTGTTTGGCCTACTGTATAACAGGATTCACTTGAAAGCTCTACTTTACAGGTTAATGGTAAATGTCAGGATAACCAGCAAATGTTACCTAATTGCAGTGTCCAGTTAGGGGTGTTGAGGCTTTGGGAAAGCCCCCAACAAGAGGGCCAAACCTAAGGCTAATACTGTACATGGAAGTGAAATCTGAGAGGAAGAAAATCTTTGGAAGAGAAAGAAATGAAAACAATGTGTGATTCGTTGAATGAAAGAACATACAGACTACTGGAAGGACATTGCTTAGAACAACCTACTGGTGCGTATAATTCCACTGACGTGTACAAAATAAAAATGAGAATAGTTGTAATATAATACACAAACTGCCAGCCAATTTACTTCAAGCTTAGTGCTAGCATGTAGCTTCCACTTTACGTTTTCCTTCCTTACCATAAACACATTTCATTGTTTTGGAGAGGCTCTTTTCATCACGTCATTTATTCACTTCCTGCTCAGTTTGAGGTGTAAGTTGGGTGGGGGTCTGTTCTATGAACTCTCAGGGCAAAGGGGCTCCTTCCTCCTCTGTTATAAGTCCTGCAGGGCATCGGGGACAACAACGGGACTGCTTTAAATAGCACCACAGTTGTGGCAACTCATCAACACTGTAAGGCTCAGCAAACCTGAGTCAGACTAGGCCTTCGCTTCAGCTGCTGCAGCTCAGCCCTGACACCCCTGTGAATATTTTTGTGGTGGTACAACCCACACCCCACCCCCCTGCTGAAGCCCCAGTAGACTGGCTCAGCAGGTCAAAACTGCATCATGTGGTGGTAGATGGACACACCAATGCCAGCTGTCCACACCTCTACTGACACAGTTCATAATAAATATCAGACCACCACCTGCTTATTCTGTGAACTGTGACTGTCCTTCCACTTTAATACACACACTGCGCAAAATATCAGGTGAAATCATCTTTGACTCCTCTCAGTCTACTCACTACCAAAACATCCTAATGCCACTACGAGAAAAACTCTTTCTCATTAATGACATTAACATACAGTATATTCTTTAGGCACTCATATAAATCACGACTTTACGTAGTCTGCTTATTTTGAGTCGGACTAAGAAACATGATCACATCACAATCCTGGCTTACTTACCTGTTGCTTTCACAATTAGTTTCAAGATACTGATTAATTCCAAAGCCTTGAGAGGCCCAGCCCCAAGTCATTTGGCAGATCCTTTAGTGCCCTATGGCCCTTCCCACCCCCTGGAGATCCTCAGATGCGTCATTCCTGGTTGTTCCTATAGGTGCAGATTTATACTCACAGGTGATAGAGCCTTTGCAATTTGGGCTCCGAGACTGTGGAATAACCTGCTGAGGAGATCAGGTCTGCAAACTCTTGTTTTCAAATCACTTTTAACAACCCACTTTTTAAAAATTACTTTTCATTGATTTTACATAATGTTTTCTAACATTTTAAATTGTTTTACACTTTATGTGTTTTATAATGTGTTTAGTTTTTTTCTCTTAATGTATTGGAATATTAAGCTTATTTTCATCATTATTGTTAGATTCGTTGTGTCATGACTTGTTGTGTCTGACTGTCTGTGTGCATATGGTGATACTGGTGTTGTTGATTTGAGCTTACTTCAACAAAGGCATAATGTCTGCATTGTATTTTCACGGATAGAGAAAAATGCCACTGAGCTGCTTAATAGTCTGCTATTCCTGGACAACAGTCTATTTACCTGACTCTCTGTTGTGTTTTTGCTGAGGGCTAACTCAGCTAGACGCTGACCAGACCACATAGGTGATGAACTCTAACACCCTATGATGCCCCTGTCTTTTGCCCAGCAGCTGCCCAGAAGGTTAACTGAGGTTAAAATAGTGTTGCTGAAATGACTGGTCAAGCTAAAAAACAGACATTTTGTAATGTTATTCTCTTGAATACTCCGAGGACAAGCAAACAGCAGTATGTAACATTGGTGTTTCACCTTAGGATTTCTATGTATTGTTCCTTTTGAACAGGTTAATGTTGAGATACTGAATTATTTATTTAGTGAGCTTTTAGCTTTTTAACAGTTTATCTTTTCAACTACATAGGCATTGAATACAGGGATATATGTCACAATTTCCCAGCTGTTATTAAGAGAAAAAGCAACTCCACCACAGAACATGTGTCCCTGTAGACGGAGCAGGACACACTCTTACCAAGCTGCTTTAAAGGCACATTGTGAGCCTTTGTATGTGAGAAAGAAATACCCTTTTTTTCAAAATGACATTTTGCAGAGGACAATTAAAGCAATTTAATTTAATATTATATGGAAATTTACAAAAATGGATCCATATGATTTAAACATTTGGCCACACTATAAGATTGTAACTAAAAATAATACATTGGTCCATGGGTAAGATGGGGTCTGAAATGGTCCAAACTTAAAGTGCCCTGTCTGCAGTATTCGAAAACCTAATGTCAGCCCTATCAGCTAGCATTAGCATAAGTGAAACATAACTCTGCATTACTGGAGGCTTGTTGACACCCCTACCACGGAGAGACTGCTGAACAGTGGTGCTATCCACAACTGACCACAATCCCGTAACAACGCCAACTGCTACATTATCAAAGATTCTCCATAATTATGAACCAGTTGGTCACATGCTCTGGCCTCACATTCATTCCTTACTTTCATTTCATTGTTTTTGCCTTAATCTGCAGAAATTATAAGGGAGGATGCACTGGCAACCTGTCCAGGGTGTACCCCGCCTTTTGCCCGATGTAAACTGGGATTGGCTCCAGCCCCCCCCGCCCCAGTATGCAGGATAAGCGGTTGATGATGGATGGATGGATAAAGTGACCCCAAAGTCCCTTCCTGCAATTGTCACTGAAGTGTGCTTGCGCAGAATTCATGGAACTTTCACTGCCCCCTGGTGAAAACTTAGACACAAATCCTGACTTTGGTGTTAAGAGTTACAAAATATTTAATTAGATGTCCTATTGATCCCTATGCTACCAACTAAAATCTGTAAATTTCCCATCGACATACTTTCAATATTTTAAATTCAACTTCTGTTTTGTTTAAATTCAAACGTTGTTTGTAGGTAGACTAAACAGCTACTACATTTTTAATAGGCTACATGTTTACATTATGATTGTCAGTTCATGTCAGCATGCCAGAAGCAATGATGAAGTCATGCAAAATGAATGTAGGTCAAATGACTGATTTCTTCAGTTGCTTATACAGGCTGTAGACTCACACAAGCATGTGAAATATATGACATATGATGTTGTTTGAGAAACAGAAACACACAGCGAGAGGTAGATGGGCCTTTCTTTAGGATTAGAAAACTGAAAGCTCATCCTCCTCCATACATTTGGCACACTTAACACTTTGGCTCAGAATCAGAGTATGTATGTTTGCGTGAACAATGTCCTAAATTGCAAGAATTATTTGTAGGGAATTGGCACAGGCTGAATTGACACAAGAGCTCCAGTTTGTATATACTTTTTATAAGCATTTTTTAGAACTTTTTGGCTATTAAGAAATTAGTAGAAATTAATGGAGTTCTGTCACATGATTATAGTGGGGTAATAAACATACAACATTCCAGTTACACTGAAAGAATTTGCAGTAGTATTTGACACCATCAGGGACAATAATGCTTTTTAGAAATACAAACAGAGCTCCACCTATTTCGTCTCCCTCCCCAGTGTGGCTGAATGTGAAAAATTTGTTTCTCTCAACATCCTCGAAATAATAAGAACATTCGTGCCATGTTTCAGAATTTGCTTTTATCTATTCCACATGTTATATCATATTGGAACCTATTTGTAAATGACATTGATTGGAAAAACGTTTGGATGATTCATCACAAATACCTGAAACAAGATGAAGGACATGTCATGTTGTGTCATTTAGAATGATTCACAGATTACCCTGTTCATCACTGGTTAAATTTAAAAGATATCAATACAAACTCTTCTTTCTGTGAAGACCACCCAGAAACTGTTTTGCACCTCTGTCTTGGCAAAACTTCAGCAGACTCATCATTGACCATATTTGTAGATATTTTGCATTAAGGTGGGATGTGGTATTTTGGTTCTTTATAATAAATTTATAACTTCTAATAGCAAAATTCCACATTCATACATGTGAATTCAGAAGTAAAAAAAACAAACTTTGCATTTCATGAGGTTATGTCAATTTAATTTCTAAATCCAACAACAAAAAGGCTGTGAAAATTGTCAACATGGGTAATATAGGCTACCCCTGGCAAAGTTTTAATTATTTGTGTCTTATATATTTTAGACTGTTAGGTGTTCCTCTGTGGGCAATAAAGATTTGAAAAGGAAAAAAGATCGTCGGAGGGGCACGGCAGACAGGCATGCGCACTAATGTCAGCTTTTTAGGCGAAACAGTCCCCTTTACAAACGGGTTGAAGGGCTCTGAACCAACCCAACCAACGGAGACACTAGCCAATCAGAGGCAGAACTGTCGGAAAGCTGATGGGGGGGAAAAAATAAATTACGCGTCCAGCCGATTTGAACGACTTCCTGGTCCGGCAAAATCTTACATTATCGCGATATACAGCCTGTTGCGATTCAGTGGCTGGGGCCTGACGCTGGAATGCGAAACTACAAGTTATTTAGCCGAAACAATCAATTGACAGATCTCGGCGTACCACTTCAGAAATATCACAGCTCTCGTCGGGACTCAGCTATGGTCCGGGACATGAGGGACAGTCACAACATATGGTAAGTTTTATAAAGCCGTCGCTAACGCTCGCTGACTTTAGCATCGTTAGCTAGCTAAATCCATCAGCACCCAGGTTTGTGACAGCTGACCAGCCAAGAGGACCAAGCTAAGGTTAGCATTAGCAAAGTTAGCTGGCAGGCAGTTGACGAATTGAGTTAATCTTATTTGAACATACGACTTGTTTAGGAGATTGTGTTGCAGAGTAATTTACGGGCATACTTCGGACTGTCACATAGGAATGGTAATTTTGTTTCCTGTCGTAGCCACACAGCACACCGGTGTGGTGGTTTGTTTGAGTGATACGTGCACTAAAGGCTAACTGATACTGAAAACTAGCCTGCTAGCTAGCGATGGTATGTCGTTGTTGCTTGGTGCAAAAGTGGCTACAACAAACAACAACAGACTGACAGGCACCCTGCTAGCACTCGTGTGCTAATGTGAATGAGTACTGGTAACGTAGGCGTGATTTCTTTGTGTTCGTGTTATATTCCGGATGTTTCCCTTGTTTTGATTGATAAATTAAGCTGTTTTGAAAACTCAGGTTGACATGTTTCACAAAGACGATTTAATTGATAGGTTCGCTTTAATTAGTGCTGACACATTGGGTGTGTGACAGATTCTTCGCCGTGCTAATAGGATTATTGTGAGCATTGCCTTGACATTTGAGTGTTGTCTTCAGTTTTTTGTCACCTCTGCGTCTCCAGGGGATGAAACGAGATCGGTTATATCAGCATTTGCCGCTTTGGGCTCGTTGACTCTGTGGGCTGAGGATGGCGCAGGGAGGCTCTCAGCTCGACTACAACATCCTGCAGGACCTCAAACAGCGTTTCCCAGAGATCCCAGAGGGGGTAGTGTCACATTGCCTTCTGCAGGTACACACACATACACACACACATTTAGTCCTGCATATGCTCAAAAAACTGTTTGAAGAATGTTCAGAAATTGTAACCGTAAAGAAGGTTGTTTTAGGGAGAGAGATGAGATGAGAGAGGGAGGGATATATTGCTAAATTGGAATTATCTGGTTACCAACTTCTAGTTTTAATAATGTATACTGGACAAGACAGTAAGATGAGTAGTTAAAAGACTCATGGTGATCCACACTGCATGACTGAGACACATCTTTGTTACTGTCTTAGAACAATAATAACCTGGATCTCTGCTGCCACCTGCTGGCTCTGGAGAGTAATAGATACCTGTATGGAGACTTCCATCACAGTCCGGAGGAGGGACGGCTGAGCCGAAACCATATGCTACACATTAGCCTGGGCTACCCAGGCTCAGAGGCAAGCAAGGCAAATGGAGGAGCAGCTGGTGTAGGGCGCTCCCTAGTGCACAGCACCAGTGATAGTCACATCGAACCCCAGCGGCCCAGTTACCCTGAGCCACTGTCGGCCCCTGCCACCATGGCCCCCTCCCCAGGTTACAATCCTTTCTTCATGAACGATCAGAGCCGGTCTGCTAGCACTCCCACCCCTCCACCCACAATTCAGGGCATGTCTCCTACATACTCCCCAGTCCCACGTTATACTATGAACCCTATAACAGTCACACTTGCGCAAAGTATACCCAGTGTCCCACAGGCTCTGCAGATACCTCCGGGGCACTACGCTAACAGCACCCTGTATATTCGACCCTCGCCCTCCCAGAGTCCACAGCCGGCACCCTGGTCCTCCTCAGGGGCACCCGTGTATCAGCATCAGCAGTCCCCCTACAGTACTCCCACATATGGTTCTCCTTACAGCTCTCCGCAGCATCAGGTCCAGCCACCACAACCCCAGCCCCAGCCTCAACCCCAGCACCAGCACCAGCAGTATGTCTTCCTCCCGATTAGCTCCCCAAACGTTCCCAGCATGCCCTACCATCACCAGCAACAACCCCAGCAACAGCCAGCAATTTACAGACCCTACCACACAAAAAGTTCCCTAAAGAACCCAATAGAAATTACCCTGGAGGGTCCACGACCTCGCAGCAACTCTCCTGTGCACAATCCCCACTCCCAGGGAGCGCTTTACATGGCCACCAGCCCCTCGCCCAGCTCCCCTTCAAGGGGTATCGCGATGAGTGGACCTCCTGGCCCAGCAACCTTCCACCCTGGGATGTACCTCCAGCATCAGGGCCCTGCAAGGCCTCGGCCTGCCTCCTCTCCTCAACCAGGCCAGTCAGCCTACACCTTCAAAATCAAAGTGTCCCCTGGAGGCCAGGCCCAGAGGCCACCAAGCTCACCTCCTGTGGCCGAAGCAGAGTCTCTTCTGAACATAGTAGACCAAGGGGAGCACAATGCAGCCCCAGCACCCATCTTGCCCATCTCTGCTCTACCAGGGAACGTTGCCAGTCAATTTCAGCATATGCCTCGACGTTCAAGTTCAGGCTCTGATGACTATGCCTACACACAAGGTAAGGGATTCTCATTTGTTTTTTCTATTGCTCTGCGTGTGTGTGCCTTTCTGTCACTAGCCTTCAGCCCAGTGGTTCTCAAAAGTTCATGCATTTATTAAATTGTTCAGCCCCTCTACCTTAATGTCAGCATTAGGCTTGTTTATTGGTATGAAGTAGTAATGGAGAACTAAAGTGAGAGAAGGATTTACATTTTGTTTGTTCGTTTTTTTTTCCCCCTTCAGCTCTACTGCTCCATCAGCGGGCCAGGATGGAGCGTCTACTGAAGGAACTGCTGCTAGAGAAGCAGAAACTAGAGCAACTGAAGGCCGATGTCAACAATATGGAATATGACGCCCTTCAAAGACGCTTTCGACGAGTCAACTCCACCAGTTTGATACCCAAAGTAAGGACTAATCGTGTATTTGGAGTTGGACTCTCACAAACATTGTTTGCTCTTTATAATTTGATGTCTCTGCAAATCTTTTTATGCTTTCAGCTAGCTTGTAACTGACATTCTGGGTTTGAATCAGGCTTTGGACTTGGGTCATGGGTGCTGTTTAAAAGGCAGGAAAAAGAATCGTACAAAGTGATGTGTAAAACCTGTAGAAGACATTTGAAATGAGGAATGGGGGGATATTTGGTGGTCTATTTTTGTTTAATCTAACTGGGTTGTGTGTTTGCACCGGCTGCAGCCTGAAGAGATGACCCGATTGCGGAGTCTGAACAGACAGCTTCAGATTGATATCGACTGTACCCTGAAGGAGACAGATCTTCTGCAGTCTAGAGGTATACGTACACATACACACGCACACACATAAATGCACAGTCCTACACATAACCTTTTGAAGTGTGTCTCTGATTTATTTGAAAGCATTGATCTTGAAAGAGCCAAGCCCAGAAGCAGACAAAGTTGGGTCCAAAGTGATTGATGAGGCTTCATCACATAGGAGATGCTGCATACAGATGCAGCGTTCTAAAATGACTGCTGGTCCATGACAGGACCCAGGCTGTTCCATGGTTGTCCCTCATTGGGCTCGTGCGCTGTGACTGGCTGGCACATGATTGTTGTTGATTACGTGATTGATAACGGCGTTGTCACAAAATGCCACACAGTATGTGGATATTAGTTCCAGTGCTTTATATATTTACCCTTAGGCCTTGTTCACACTACACGATTTTAAGCCGATTTGCTGGTCAGCGAGCTCGGTGACCGTCAGGGTTATATCTGCGGCCGCCAGTCGTTATGTGTGAACTACTCAATGATGCATCAGAACAGTTTCCCAACACATCACTGACACATCGCAGACGCCAACTAGATATCTAGCATACCAAATATCTGGAGGAGTCGGGCAACTCGACATCCACATAATTGCTATCTTTATAATAACAAACAGCTGTTTTGCTTGTAGGTTTGCGTCATTTCACATGTCACGCGTGTTTTCTTGAAAAAACGTTGTTTGGAGACCAGCGTCGGGTGACACAGCTGCAGTCAGCTCGTGTAGCTTGTGTGACCCCCTGTTACCAGTCACGAAGTGTGAACGCCACAACGACTTCAAGACTCCCGTCACAAGACGGCAAGTTGTATAGTCTGATCAGCATGGGGATCGGCTGACACTAAAAGTCGTGTAGTCTTCACAAGCCTATAGTGGTGTTTTGAGAGGCTGAAACAGTCTAACTGGCAGCAGGCTCATGAGTGTGACTAATTTACTTGCAATCAGCCCAGTGCCCATTGGTGATTTTAGATTAGGTTCTTAAGCATGTCTAAATTAATCTCAGCACCCCCTAAAACATTTCTTAAATTGTTATTATTATTCCCCGCAACCCTATACGCAGGACAAGCGGTTAACAATGGATGGATGGATGATGATTATTATTAAAAATAATTTTTGGCCCTCGGGTTAGTTTCAGGGCTTAATTGTGCTTGATCCTGCAGAACCGGGTCCAGTACCTCCTAGAATGTAACTGGCAACTACATGATCCAGAATATCCTTTGTCACTATGAAAATCTGAAAGCCCAACATATACAGGTAAACACATCTGTAGGTGGTGTAATGCTTTTTGGTGTCTAAATAATGTTGGCATAGGATTACTGTAAGCCCCACAGCTAAACAAATGGGTGTTTTTGCTGTGAAATGAGTTTGGCTAAATTAAGCGTAATTAATGCGCATGTCGGTGCAGAGTTGTCCATAGTACTGAAACGGAGCGGAGGAGAACGACAGACGGAACACGTCACTTAGTTTAGTTTCTTAGCCTTCTTGGTTTTTGTCGTTGTAAATAAAACTTTCAGCCCCAACTTTCCCCTATTGGAGAGAGATTATTTTTTCTTATGATCTTGTATATTATTTTATCTGTGTCTATCTGTATAATAGCACAAAAAATGTTATTTTGCGCTTGCTTTGGTAATGTAAACTGTGAACAGCTGTTTCTAACCAACTCCACCTGCTGATTTTCAGTGATTTATTGTGAATACTCTGATTAAAAAATGTAAATAAATAATACTTTGTTTGTGATGACCATTTAGTTTAGTATGAGCATCACAGATGACAGGATGTAGACGCGATGTAGATTTCTGCATGCGCAGTGTGAATGTGGTAGTGGTTTGAATTAGGGAAGAAAACATTATGACAGAAGCAGAACAAGAATTGAGGAGAGCTGTCTGTCATGTTCTTTTAACAGTTGCTCAGTACACTGAGGAAAATTTTGAACCGTACTATGTTTTGAGGTTGCAGATGACCAGATAATGGCCCTTGCACACACACAGTAAATGCTTTCCTGATTCATACTGCTACCACATTCACATTTGCAAGTCCCCTGCGTATCTACTTCCCGTTGTCCGTACTAATCCGCCAAAGCAGGATTCATGTGTGCAGGAATTGACTACTCAACTTATCATCTAATAATAATTATCAATTTCTTATCATATTTATTTATTTTTATATTTCCACATTAATTTTTTTTATTCTTTTACAGATTTGTTTTTATGGCCTCCTATGATGAAAGAGACAGAGAGGCCCTAATATTTATTGATATCACAAATACTCTGCTTCATTATCCTGTTAGGCCATTTTCTAGCTGCATACAATATGATTGAGAAATTATAGGAAAGAGAGAGCGGGAAGAACCAGGTGAGAAAGTGGACAGAGTGTAGTCAAGATTGTCATGTCACCTTCTCATTAGGGGCTGAGCCCCTGTAAAGGTGTGATCCTAGAATTGCCTCTGCAATTGCCAATGAACATTTGGACCGTGGACTTCCTGTAAAAAAAATCCTGGAGCATTCTTCTGCTTTGTTTCCGTCTTCCAAAATGCTTTTTGGCAAACACTCAGGTTGTTTTTAAAACTGGCTTTCTATATGCCTGTCTTTTTATAAAGATGCAAAAGGGGAAGCGCCCGGGTAGCAGTTGTGATATGTACAGTGTCTCTCTTTTGAGCCTTTGAAAGCTGGCTTCCCCTCACCAGTGCCCTACTCACACTCAATGTGTAGAGGTTGGCCTTCTCCGTCAATGAATGAATCTGAACTTAAAGCAAAAAAAAAGTTGGATTAACAATGCTTGTTTATGCATTGTAATTCTTTCAATGTTAAACTATAAAAGCTCATGTCTTTGTTGGCAGACAATGAAAATAAATGTTCAAAATTAGGGCTTATTAGTTACACAGGTTGATACAACTATGTATTAGTGTTCCTGTTATTAATGTAGAAATATTATTTAATTATTTGCGTTCTTTGTTTTTGGTGGCTTGTAAAATATTTGATACTTGGGTCTGTGACCAGTGTTTTGAACGGCCAAAACTCACAGTTGTAGAGAATAGTTGAAAGGGTGGATGTTGTTGTAGGACTTTAATCGTGTTTAATTGTCTGGGTTTGTAAATGGGTAATTTGTGTGAGTGATCTTTGCATGCCCCTTGAAGCTCAGCTTTCATACACTCAGAAAGCAGCTTATTGAGGTAAAGAACTTTGCTTCCAGAAGATTCTATCCACTTGGGTTTAATCGGTACAACATGTTAACATCTGGCTGTAAGCCTGTAGCTGTTAGGTCTATATTTCTTTGTGATGCTGATAAAACTATGCTAGTCAACAATAAAATCAAAAATATGTTGAGAATTGTGTTATCAATCTGAAAGGGACAAGGCACCCCATTGGCCATATAAACACTCACGAAGAGTGAGTTTCCTTATGTCATGTTGCAGCAAACTTAAAAATGTGTCTCTCCTGTCCAAGTGAAGCCAGAAAGAACAAGGCGCCATCTTCTGGCAAAATCCTGTAAAAGTGTGAATTGTGGTTGAATTGGCTTATTTATTGTAGCATCGGGGATTGTCCTAGTTGTTCGGACCAAATTAAGCGCTGCATTAACGAAACAAAAGGCACTGTGTTGTTCGGTTGGGGCGTGTTGCTTCGGGTGCTAGTAAGATGATTAAATACAATCCAGGATGGTCGGTTTGAGTAATGGCACCATTCATTTTTCAATCATTGCTTTTTGGATGCCAAAACACTGCAGTGGTTTATAGTACTATGAGACATAATTTTACAACTCAAAGTTATTACAGCAATACTTCTTCTTTCTTACTCTGTCTCGACAAACCTGTGGTTTACGCCGTCACAAATTAGTCATGATTTTGATTGGCCAATGTAGTGCATATCTAAGTGATGTCTTATTACGTTAACTGTGGTGCAACTACCCTGGGTCTTGTTTTTGCTGGAGTCCCCTGCGTTTCAATGAATGAGGAGGCTGTTATTGTCGACCTGAACACGGCCGTCTGTGTCTAGTGACAAACTTCTGTGTCTGGTTTCTGCTTTCCTCCACAGGGAAGTTTGACCCAAAAGCAATGAACAACTTTTATGACAACATTCAGCCAGGTCCAGTGGTTCCGCCCAAACCTGGGAGGAAAGGTAAGAATTGTCCAACGCAGTTTATGGTGTATGTGTAAAGAAGAGGGGAAGGAAAAAAAATAAAGGTTCTACAGGGTAAAATTATGCGTTATAACTGTCACCAATATGTAGACTTTAATGCAAGACCATTAAGGTAATTACTTGCATACTGTATTTGTCTTATTCAGCTTATTATTCATGTTGAAGATTTGGGACATTTTTATTTGAAAGCCGAGACTAAAAGCTTAACTGACTTTGGTCTGTATTGACCTTCACCAATCTGTTGGCATGGAAACTAGATGAGAAATCTTGCTGTTTGGTGAAAGCCCGTGTCAATCAACATTTATAGGCTACTGAATGGTTGTTGCTTGAATGCATGCCTCACATGTCTGTTTAGTGACAGTCATGGTTAATTCCAGCCCAGAGTGGATGACACTTAAATTGTTGTTGCTTTAAGCACACTGTCACATGAACAAACAGCCCTTTTCTCCCTTGTTCTTGTTAGAAGAGGAGCAGGGCTCCAAGCCAGTACCAGGGCCCCAGAGGGACGAGGACTTCGAAGGCGCCCAGTGGAACTGTGAAAGCTGCACCTTCCTCAACCACCCTGCACTCAACCGCTGTGAACAGTGCGAGATGCCGCGCTATACTTGAGCTTAGCGCTGTGCTGTATTGCCCGCCCCTGCCCCGTCCCCTGCCAATCATTGGATAGTAAAAGCCGACCCTCCAAAATCTGCAGAATCTATCTAGAGGTCTTCCCCTGTCAATCAATATATAAGCCCCTCTTACCTGCTGAGGAAGAGCCACTATCCCTCTCTGCCCACTTGTCCTGCTCCCATCTACTACTTCTGTGCACTTTGACCCTTGTTTCCATTGGGGGATGATGATCCTTTTTTTTTTTTAGGACAGCAGGAGACTCTTCTCATGTCACATGTATAGAAGATGGAGTGACACACTGCGACTCTGGCAGTGGGTAGGATGGGGCTTCAGAAAGGTCAAAGTGATTGCCGACTGAGGAGCTACGGATTACCTAGAGAACATTCCACACAGAATGAGTGGCTGCCCTGTTTACACAAAGTACCCATTCCTGAACTCAAAATGGAGGCACTTCCACTTTATTCCAGGACCTGTAACTCCCTCTCTGACAGTGGAACAATGAAAGCAATGGTATATGTATACTCTAATGCGAAACGTAGACTGTACACTGTATCTGGCTCTGTATTGGAGCTCATTTCACTGAAGGAAGAACACTAAAGACACTTGCATATGAGTATATTCCTGGTACTTTTATGCATATTATGCCACCCTGTATTATGTGTTCGAAAGATGTTGACGATTTCCTGTGCAAATGCCTCAACTTGCTGTACTTAATAAAGGAGCTGATTCTATGTGACTTGACCATGCGCAGCTGGCACGTCTGCATAGTTTGTCATAATTCACAGATGCTCCTTTTTTTTATTTTTATTTTTTTTTCTTCCCTGCCAAAATGAACCAAACACACTTTTTTTTTTTTTTTTTTTTTTTTCTTTCCTCCAGTACATGATTTTATTATGTTAGAGTCCAACTAATGGGAATCAGAAACACAACAGCAAATGGTAGTGGCATGCATACACTGACTCGCTTTCACTAATGTTGCAAGAGGGAGTTGGAGAAGTTTCGGACCACCTTGAATGAGGTTTGAGAAGACCGGTATTAGGAAAGCAGATCAGTGCAGGTCTCCTGCCCGCATAGGTCTTACCTCTCCTCACCACACTGTCCCCCTTCAGGTTTGAAACTTCTTTTCTTGATTGAGCCATTGTGTTCATAATGCATGCATATCACTTTACACTCTGGCATCTCCTAAAGCACTTTATCATGGGCCTTAACTTGGATGTGAAAACTAAAAAGTATGCTGACCTGTTCAATAACTACAATGGTTTTCTGCTACAGCCTCTCTCCCTATCTGAAGCGGAACAATCTATCTGTTTACACTTATTGGTGCTTACTTTACTGAGAGCATTCCCATTTCCTACAGGGTGAGACGAGCAACAGGCATCACATGGTGTGTGAGGGGTGTAAACACATGCTGGGTGGTATGATCAGGCAGACATGCTCACACACTCAGCAGACATGGTCATTTGCCATCTTCCTTCCCACTGGTCTTCTTGAAATGAATATTACTTTATTACGCTTACTGCACATACTTACATATAATACAACTTTTTATTTATCAAAAAGCAGGTATAACTTGGGTTATGCAGCCAAAGGTTTTACCACTGACACTTTCCTCTCACCAGTATGATATCATTTAGAAGGTGGCTGTGGAATGTTTTACAGTCATAGGAAGCCTCTGTTTATTATAAGTAGATCTGACCCTGTAAATAGACTCAAATAGGAGAGGAACACATAAAGCTAGTCCTTTTAAGCTTTATGACATACGTTTCCCATTTTTTCTGGCGGAAGGAGGCTAGGTCAAGTTCCAGATGTAATGTATCTCTGGGGAAATGTAGCATGTCGCATTTCCTTAGGTGTGCCCTGTCTTCCATCACTTTGTCATCCTCACTTCAATAGGATGTTTTCATCCCTGGATCCGTTCCTTCCCTGATTGGCCTGAGTTTGCATCATTCTTTGCCTTCTCTGCTCTGATTTAGTTAATTAGCCCACCAATTCGTCCTGGTATGGGGTCAATCCATCTGTTCCTTCCAGGTTTTCTGCCCAAATCTAAGACCTACTGGAGTTCCACATAAAGGGGACACAGACTTATCTGAGTGGTGGCGTTCTCTCCCAAATTTAACTGGCTGCTTTTGGATTTCTTTTATACACAGCCTGGTTTGCGGCCAAAACTTCAAAGAGCATGGGGATTCGGTCCAATAAGTGAGGATAGTCTTTGATACAATAAGTATCAAATGAAAGAGCTCATTTTCCTGTCATTAAACTAACAATAAGCATTTGTTTTTCCTATTTTTCTGTGGTTGTGCACTGTGTAACAGACAGAAAGGTCCCATTACTGAGAGGACACTGGGTGGAACAGAGGTCTCAGTTTCTTCTTGTCTGAAATATTTTAGTAGTAGTCTTCATAATTCTTGGGGTTGAGGCAATAGAGGATGGCTCCGCCAAAAGAGAAGATGGTGGATCCCCAGGCCAGGCCGTAGCCCCAGTTAAACTCATGGTACACCCTCAGACTGACTGTCTCTATGAACTTGATGGGGAACAGGACCAAGCTGCATACCTGGAGCACCACTGCAAAGGAAAAGGGGAAAGGGAGTAAGATATATAGAATTATAAAGATTAAAACAAAACTGGAAGGAGAGAGGTACAAGGCATTCTGACCACTAAAATCCTTTATTTAAACAGTGCCATGGCTCTTTCACCTGACAGCCAGCCTACCATGGATATGGATGGACAATCATTGCTTTGTATTTTTGGACTATCCATCAGCTCTTCCTTGTTTTCTTTTTTAGTGTGCTTTTTTTGCATCCAATAACAGAATCTTTTTACGTACCGGCAGAGAACAGCATGACAGCCACAGGCTTATAGCAGCGACTCCTGGAGCTGAAGCACAGGGAGATCAGCGCCACGAGGAAGGAGAGCAGGGTGAGGGCTGCCCCCCCTAACAGTAAGGCCAGTGTGGCAATCTGCCAGTCTGAGACAAACACACACACACACAGGGAAGTTGGGGGGGGTAGAGGCATGAAATCACACTGAGATAGCGAGTGACATAAGTAGCTAAAACAGGGTTACTCTGGAGGGCAGTGTCTGTGCTGCTGACAGGAGGGAGGAAAGCGGATAGGCAGCACAATAGGTCACAGGCCATGTTGGTGAGCCACAGTAACACTGCCATGCTCCATCTCACACAGGAGAAAAATGATTCCCTGAGGTTTGTGGCGAATTAGTGTAAACAAACTTATTTTTGTGGTTCAGAGGCTGAGGCAACTCCTTGTGCATATTCGGGGGAGCTGGCAATAGCTCATAATGTTTTGATGTGAATCCCTAGGGATCCACGGCCAATGGCAAGAGGAAGAATGTGAACCATGCAGTGAATAACCCTCAAACCGAACACAGTGGTTTCTGGCTGACAAGAAACAAACAGATGCACACACACGCCTGGCTACGCACGGATGTCAGCAATTCAGTAATGGATCCCAGTGCAGCAGAAAAGTGATTCTGTGAGGTGACTCAGATAATGAGTATCCCTGCCTGATGGCTGATGCCAGCTCAGCAGCATTCTCAGCATTTCAGTCAGATTTACTCCAAAAACACTTAACTGGAAATAACTGTCGCCTTAATCTCGCTTGCCTATCCTTGTTGGAAGGCCAAAGTGAGAACAAAATAGTTTGTTCAGAAGAAATCACTACAGCAGAAAGGGCACATTTGAGAAAAACGTTTTTTTAGAGACTTAATTAGCCATGGGATGTTAACTGAGGATGGATGAGAGACACATACTATGTTATTGTTTAGAGATTAAGGGTCTCTTTCATAGCTTGAATGTGTACTTGCGGAAACAGGAGGTCTATATGTAAACAGGCAGAGGATATTATGATGAGGCATTTGATTACACTGGAGGAAATCATTTAAAGTACAGTGGGTGGGAAGAAAATAACATCAAAGCATAAAGGGATTGGGCCCAGCAAAAGTAATTCAGCATTACAGTGGTTGGAGACGTTCAAAATAAAAGACTTTAGAAGATGTTTTGTCTTTTTTTTTTACAAACTATACATGGTTTTGTCTATTATGGAACCCAGGAAAATAAAAAAAGATTATACATTGCAATGAATTTCCTCTATTGAGGCAGAAAATCATTAAAACATTCACCAGAGGAGAGAAAGTGACGGAACATAAGCTGCTTAAAATACAGTTCCCACTCTTGTTGGAGGGAAACTTTATTCCAGGGGCCAAGCAGCTCAAATATAAACAAACATCAACTACTCTTGACCAAATATGGCTCAGGATTTAGAGTTTAAAAATGGGCCCTGTCACCACAGGATGTTGGAAAGAGCCCACAAAAAGCAGAGCACCCGCTCCCTCCAGCTTGCAGGGCACAGGACCCCCTTAAAGCCTGGCCCCTTGACTTTCTCTTCCACTGCCTCGCTGGCTGTCTCTCAGCAAAGGGCCACAGTGACTTGACCTGTAGTTGGTGAGATATCTTCCCCAGGTCAGTTTGGTGCCTTCAGCCCAGCCAGTCTGCAACCGAGAGCCTTATCAGAGCGCCCATGAAACAGCAGGATGCAGAAAGTCATCTCATTTCAGATTTGGAACAGACCCTGTACGCTGTGCAAGAAACACAGCCAGAGTTGGGAGTGCTTAAAGGCTTTGACGAGCAGGAAGTGCCAAACTATTAATCTCAGCCTTGCATGATGACAGATGGAAAAGGAGATACAGTACACAAGATCCAATCTGAGAATTAATTACGGTCCCACGTGTGCATGTCAGAGACTGCTGAAGTGCTGATCAAAAAAATCCTTCAGGGGCCCAATTTTGTTTGTTTGTCTGAGACAATGGTGGAAGATCTGTGTCACAGAAGAGCCTTGAGTGTCTCTCTTACTGTCACACACACTAAGTCTCACTCTCAGTGAGGAGGAAGATGTTTAAGAAGCAGGAAGATCTTCAGCCACAGGTCTCTGGTTCAAGCAATGAGCAAGATGCTGAGTGTTTACAAGTTCTCTGTATCCAACATTGTGCTGTGACCTTGTGCTTAAAAGAGAGGAGAATCACCCAAATGTGGGGTCGATAACATATTACATTATTAATAGGCTATGCTTAGCGATCACTGAGACGGACTCGCTCACATGCTGGCTCCACATTCGTCCCTTCATCTCGCACCGACCTGGCACCCACAGATGCCGCTCTTGCACGACCGTTCCACATTCATAGCCCTTTGTCAAGCTTGTATCTTTTATACTTGACCTCCGACCCGATGCCTAAATGCACGTGTGTGTGAGAGAGAGAAAAACTGAGTGGAAGTGATACCCTTTGTGTCTGTTTATTTTAAACACTTCATGAGCATGTAACAAGGCAATATCTCATGCCCCCTTTCTAATTCAAACTGCATATTATTGTGGTTTCCCAGACAAGCACACATGCAGGCCTCGCAGAGCAAGCTCGAAACATCTGAGCGGCCAGCTGGTGTTTCAAACTAACAGGATTTATTTAATGCCCAGAGCATGACACTGAGGAAATATTGGGGGGCCGACGAGGGGGGGTAGAAACTGATTACTGGGATTCAAATCAATAAGCCTAGCCAAGCACAAGCCTGAGGAAATGGGAAGTTTGCTGTGTGCATTTACTGTGGTATGCTGCTGCTGCTGCTGCTGCTGAGAGCTAAGAGCTGACACGGAGACTGCATGTCTTTATATGGCACCAAAGTGCACTTTGTCTGCGCTGACAGAGGAGGATCGGGGCCAGCGTGACCCTCAGTTACTCATCTCTCAGACAGAAAGAAAACATTTTGTCAGACTAACAAAAACACAATTCACCACTCAGCACACAGGGGGAGGTCAGAGGCAGCCAAAATTGAAATATATATATAGCAACACACACACATAAAAATGAAGCAAGCTGTAGTTGGTAGTGTATTGTGAGATAAACCTAGACATAAACCTGCATAATATTATATTTGCAGAACAGAGCTTAACAACTGACAAGCAGGGACAACTTTTAGTGATTTTTAGCTACAGTGCGGGAACACACAAAAAAAAGCTCTGCGGTAAATGTTAGCTTTAGGAAGCGTTTAACTTTTAGTTTCTCTCGTCACTTTTTGAGGATTTAGTTTGTAGCATTTGTAATGGACTGGATTATAGGCCTACTGTAAAGTGTTTATGTTATTTTGTCCACCTTAAAATCCAGCGTAACCTCAAAGAGCAATGTGCCTCGTCTCAATAAAGGTAAAATGTGCCTCATGTCTAAATAACATTATAAGCATCACAAATTGAATTAGCCTACATTAGATATGTATATACCAGGTTTCATAGAACAAGGCTTAAATTAATGTGTCCCTGAAATCATGCTTGCTTCTTATTCATGCTGTTCATATAATGATAGTGGCATGTTCTCAATCATCTTCTTTTTTTTTTAAATCATTGAATGACCAGCTGTGATGGAAATATGAAATGCTTCCAGAATAAACCCTTGCAGGACTCCATAAAGAAGTTTCCTTAATAGAGAAAATCAGCATTTCTGGAGGGCTTTGCCTGTTTCCCTGGTTACTAATCTCCAGGCATCTGGATCTCTGGGGAGTTCTCTGCTCTGAGTTGCCCTAGCTCCTTGGCCGGTGAAGAAACCCACACAAAGGCTCATTTTGTGAGCAACAAAAGGCCAAATGAAACCCCAGCTGGACCGCTCCTGGCGAGGCAGAATTCCCACATCATTCAGTGGCGCACTTGGGCAAATGTTCCCGAAGAAAAGTTAACTAGACTACAAAATGTGTCTTGATCATCAGACTTTGCGACTCAAAGATAAACTTTTTCAAATAGGCTATAGTCGATTATTTCCCTCTTGGAAAGCAATGTGCAGCTCATTGTTCACTATCTTATTTCATGTAGAAAAGTTCTGCAGTTTAAATTAACCAGGCGATTGCTAATTATAGAAGTAATTAACATTTAGCACTCTCCTGGGTGATGTTTTCTAATTCTCAACCACAGAACAGATTGATTCAGTGGTGCACTAGCTGCAGGGATCCTTTGTTATCCCTGGGCGCTGTGCATCTGACTTTCATTTGAATATGAATGTGGGTGTCTGTCTGCAGCCCCCAAATTCTGCCATTTCAAGGGTGAAACATTGCTAAAACCACAAAACCCAACTGGTTTTAAAAGTTCCAAAACAACATGGTGGCGCATCACCCCATCAGCTTATAAATCAGTGTAGCTATGTAGGCGCGTCTGTCTCACCGGTGGCCAGCGTGCTGTTGCAGGACCACTCCACGGAGCTGACGGGCTTCCAGCAGGACACCCACATGGACAGGTAGAACTGGTCATCCGCCGTGACCCACGCCGGGCTCAACATGGCCCCGATATCCAGGAACAGGGCGAGAAAGACGCACACCAGTCCCACCAACTTCAGGGGCGTCAACGCCGACACACGGACCTCCTCTGTGCCGCTCACGGATGAAGCCATTATCTAAAGTATCTCATTAAAAACAAATAAAACAAGACAAAGACGAAGAACAAGTGTGTTTTCGTGGTGAGGACAGTGTTGTTCCTCAAATCCACAAAAATGAGTCAGGTTTAAGTTGTGCCTGTCCTCCCGTGCCCGTGCCCGTGCTGTGGGTAACAGGATGGGGAGCCGCCGCTCACTCCGCGTCCTGAGTCCTGAGGACGCTGTTGCCGCTGCTGTAGACCCAGCGCTCTGCGGACGGGACAGTGCTGCACATCACTGAAATAACACAGTGCTGCAACTGCTGGGTCCTAGTGCCTATATGTATTTACTTACACAGCTCTGTCTCCCTCTCCCGTCCTCATATTCACTGATAGGAGAAAAAAATAATAACAGTGTAAGCATTGAAGACAGAGGTCTGTGAGACCTGTGGCTTTTCATTGATGGTTAGTGGTGTATTTTAATTATGCTCCTTGACAACCAAACTAATTTAGGCCTACACAATGTAAGTGCTGTGGAATGGATAACAAAAATGCTTTACAAGTCAACTTCTTTGTATAGGGCTCCAATAAGCAGAAGAGCTGATTCAGCAAGTTTTAACAATTATATCTTTATTTTTTGCCTTTTCTCTTCTGAAAGAAGCCATATTCTTTAACTCATACAGTAGTTTAGTTCACAACAGCGACTGAAGTTAGCCAAGAAGGGAAAACACTTCTTACAAAATTGTCAAAAGGCATTCTGGGAAATAAAGACTGAAGAGAAGTAGAGGCAGCTTGATGGAAAATGTGGGGAACTCAATAAATTACAAAACTACACAAAAGGTCGTTTTTTCTTTTATATTATCCAGTCACATCATCCACTGTGGATGCAAATGAGATCGCTCGTTGACCATAATCACTTGCACAGCCTGTACAAACCGTGCATGATGATTTATCAGCTTTGCATTGTGTTTTATTAAAACGTATTCTTAATTTCAAGGTTTAATGTACAGTATAAGTTACTGTCAGTGGATATTGTGGTGACTAAAACATAATGATGATGGTGCAAATGCAGTTTTAGAGGTTCTGCTGCTGTAATTTGGGGGGAAATGGAAAATGTATGTGGAATATGGAAAATGCAGCCACCAAATGTAGACATCCTGAGGAAACAATATTTAATTTATCATGTTTCCTCTTTTAACTCATTATATAAATATGCATGGTTACACATTTGTTTTAGTGGGTTCAACGTTTCACTCCTGTTCTCCTGCAAAACACTTTAGCATACTTCTCCTTCACTCTTCAGTCTCTTTAGGTAAAACTTTGTTTAACATCCCATTTTCTGTCCGTCTCTCTCTCTCTATCTCACACACACACACACACACACACACACACACACATTGTGCTGATGGAAGCTTACACTGACTGCTCATTTTTTTACTAATTGAACCTAGCTAATCCTTTGTCCTTAGGGGAGAATCTCAGAAATTAATTTCAGATTGATAAAAACACGCGCAACCCCACACAACTATATGTACACACACACACACACACACACACACACACACACGACACAAGTTATTTTTGAAGCAAATTAACTTACAGAAATGCGACATTAATATCTGTGTTATACTCCTTGTTAATTTACTGGCTGGTTGGTGAAACCACTGAATTAAAGAAAATAGTGGACGGCTAAATGTGTATTAGCACTTGGGCAGATTTATATTAGAATGGAAAAAAATCTCTGTTTCACCCTTTCACAGCAGGTTTGATTTGACTGTGTGTGTGTATCTTTGAGATACAGGAGTGTAGGTCAACTGTTCCTGGCGGCAAAGTCTTCCCAACATCATTACTGATGATTACAGATTGTAATCATTAGAGGCTCAGTGGGTACAAACAAGAACACACACACACACACACACACACACACACACACACACACACACACACACACATGCACAGTCCTGGTCTAACAACAATTAATGTTGTAATGTTAATGTAACATTACTGCTGTGGAGTTGCTGTGCAGATATTTGATTTAAATGTGTGAGGCACAAAATGTCGCTGCTTAGATTTAAATCTTCAAATTGACAGACAGACAGAACGTTAAAAAGTGAAAAGGTGTGAAAACAAATTGATTGTCTCTTCCTCTGCCATCAATAACTGGCCGACATAGCACTACAGCTGATTTGTTCATGTGAGCAAAATACAAAGTTAAAGCAGGTGAGTAGAAATCTTATTGAATCTAATACCATCTAATGTAGTCTAATCCAAAATATGTATATTTAGGATTTAGTTTCCTGTTTATGTTACCAAGGAAATCAACTGTAGCCTAATGAAAATGAATATGACAAACATGAAATAAAGATCATTTGTCTGTCACTGTATAATTCAGTGCGTTTTAAAAATAAAAAAACTACCATAAAATTTAATAACAAGCAAAGAGAAGATTCGGGAACAGGAAAAACATAAATACAACGGAAATTGATTTAACTGATTTCCTGGATTTAAGTTTAAACCAGACAATAGAAATACAATTTGGTGGAAATATGCACATCAGTCAGAGACGTTGATGCAACTGTACACAGTTGAAATAAATGTCCAGTGAAGAGTAACTTCTGGTGGTTACAAACACTTGCAAAAATATGAACTCTTCCCATTTAATTTAAATGCTTAATCCGCATGCATTAACACATTGTGTTAAAGTACGGTGCTCAGATTATTAGTAGCAATATTTGAATCCCGTTATTCCTCAATTGGCATGTTGTAGAAGATTATTTTGTGCTATTTAACGTGATGATGTTAGCGGTAATGCGTGTTGAACTTTGGACTGTCCCTTTAACTCAGGGGAAGGGGCAATTTATGGGACCGCTGCACGCAAGCACCTATGAGCGCATGCGCAACGTGGATAGCAACACTTTGGAGCAGCAGGAGACGGAGAGGGATCGTTTTATGCGCTTATTGGGGACGAAAAGAGGTGAGCTGATGTGATAAAGTTTATTTCTGTGCTAACAGACGGAAGCAAAAGACTGTAATATTTATCTGATGGCCTTTTATCGACCTCTGTGTGGGGATATCTGGCCTTTTCAATCATGTGTCGCTCGTTAAATCGCATCCGAGGCTGAAGGCGCACTGATCCCACAAATCGTCCCCGCTTGTCAATACACGGGGCGCTAAGCAGCTCCAGACCAAACCGACACATAACGCTACTCAGACGGACGAGAAAACACCGTTGGCATCCGTATTGAATCTGACGTTGTATCTATGAGTCGTTGTCTCTTCTGTTGTAATTTGTACAACAGGGCGGCGGCGCTTTGTTTGTTTCCGCTGCTGGTGATCTATTCTGGGTAGCAGGGAGCAGGATTCCCGTAACACATTCATGTGTGACACTGGCCAGCAGCCGCCATTGGTCACTGTCACTTTGGTCAAGGATGTCTCATGTTCAGCACAACAACGCCCTTGAAACAATATTGTAATTCATTAATTCTCTCTATAATATAATACTGTTGTTTTATTTGTCCCAAAGCATGTAGTAAAACTTAGTCTACGTATACATGACAAAGGGATGGGATGTTTTCATACGACTGTGTTTTCATTTAACTCAAATCAACTTTTTAAAAGGAATTTCCTTTTAAGTGAGAAATGTTATAAGGGACCTGGCTAATATAGCAGATATTCCTGCCATTACAGTTCTTGAAACTGTGCGATTAGGATATTGTTTCTGTGTGGGATTCAAATTATTCTGTAAATAAACAAAGGTGTAATTTTTGAGAGGGAGTCTTTGTTGATTATTGTCTGCCTCAAATCATGTATCAGCAAGTTCAGAGTTGTTCCTTAATGTGGGTTTGGTTTTCAACAGATAGATCACTCCAAACAGACTTGCAGGAATCATGGGGAGTGGTAAGTGTATAGACACAATGCCTATTCTTTTATCTCACAGGCAGAGACATTCACACAAACCCTCCTCCAATGTCTTGTTTTTGTCTTTTCTGTGGTGTTGATTTTCAAAGTTTTTTGTCAAACACGAATCAGTCAGAATGTGGTTCTTCAGGGTTTCTATTCTTTTGTCTTTCCCATTTTTTCATAGCAAAATTTCCTGTTTTCCTGTTTCGTTTTTTGCTTGCCAAGTCTTGTGCAGATCATATCCCTGATTTTGTGAGTGACACGTACGCCACGCCATTACTTATTAATTCGGCAGCACATCAAGACATTCCCAGGGCATGCTGTGGCATCCTATGTGAAATTTTTGTTTGAGAGTTTATGTTCTTGTCCTGAACAGAGAGCCACTCTGTCTCTCTAAGTTCATTCCTCCAGTTTCTCTTATATAGCCCAGACATGGATGCCTAAATCAAAGGAGCTTTTGTTTTTATGCAGAAATGTGGGCACTAGGCACACTGGGCTTTACTCTGCTGCCTTTGTTTCAGTTCCCACCTCTCTCCCTCTCCTGCTTTTTTTCAGGATCTAGCCTCTCTTCCTCCGTCTGCCCCACTCATCTCTCTTTCAATACTTTTTTTGCTTAAATACTCCCACATGCTGTTCCGCTTACTGACTTTCCTCTTTTTCTCTCTCATTATCTTGCCTCTGTTTGTTATCTTGATTTATGCATTTTTTTTCCTATGACATCTCTCAGTTTTACATCCTTTCCCCCTGTCTGCCCTTTTTTGTCTCCCCCTCTACTCCTTCCCTATTGCCCGCCTCTCAGTGTTCCTGCCAGCGGATGCGGCCCACTCGGTGCTGCGCCGGCTGCGCAGGGCCAACTTCTTGTTGGAGGAGATGAAGCAGGGTAATATCCAGCGGGAGTGCCGCGAGGAGATCTGCACCTATGAGGAAGCCCGCGAGGCTTTTGAGAATGACGAGAAGACGGTGAGAGGATGAGAGACCCATTACATCAGACCTACAATTTTTTTCTTCTTTCTTCAAGGCTAAATACACAAAGGAATAGAAAAGTAGAACACATGAAAACACCTGCCACAGTTTGCGAATGGCTACATGAGGGCACCCACATACAAAAAAAACACATGGATAGTTGGTGGTTTAAATTACTCACCAGTTGTAATGTCCATGCAAAGATATTAGCTCCAGCAGGGAGTCCTGTGCTCAGAGATTTCTCAGCCAGTGACTGCTGACTGTGACTGGTCAGACAAAATTTTATTACAGCTCATTAAACAAAAATGACAGGGAACAACACCATAAACAACAACACACAATTATCCATAGGGGAGTACATCTTTCTGCTGCTTAATTCTCGTAATTTTCTTATTCAGCCTATAGCTGGCTGGCTGGAAATCTCTCAACACAGGACACCCAGCTGGAGCTAAAGCCCACAAATCAATATTACTACTGCTGAGTATCTCATACCTGCTGCCCCATGTAAAAACATCCAACATATCCTTTTAAAGTGCTGTTTTGTAGGGTTCACGTGTCCAGTAGTGAAATCCTATGCCAAGAGTGGTAGCCTGTGGAATGTGGGTGTTTTTTCAGGAAGTGATGATTATCAGCAGGAAGAACAGCCGAGTGTATGCTAGAGAGGAAGGCGTATTTGTAAAACTATTGTCAGAGGCCAGAAAGCAAAGTCACTCAGATGGACGTGCACAATCATGTGGTTGCTTTCTGTTCGGGTGTTGTCTGCTGCTTTTGTGTTGCAGTTATCCGGATGAAAAGTATTCATAACAGTGGACATTGTACTTTGACCCTGTGTTTTGGAAACAATCGTGTGCCATTGTGTTTACACTGCAGACTGCATGAATGTAGCCGAGTCTAATCTTGGCAAAATATTTTTGATCTTGCATTAATTTTAAGAAGACGTGTCTGTCTTCTGATTGGCTGCAGAGACGGTTCTGGGAGGAATATGTGCGGGAGAGCAGTCCATCTGGAGGGCTGGAGACAGTGGTCGGTGGAGTCCACTCTCTCTACTTGATCGTCCCATTGCTGCTCGTTGTGCTCATCGTTGCCGCCGTTGCCATCACTGTGTGGCGCTGCCACTCCCGCAAGCGCTCACAGCGCAGCCCCAGCCTTGGGCACTCACATCACGACCACGTCCTGTCAGTGGTCTCTATGGACCATTGGGGGAGGGATTACCATGGTGACCAATCAGAACTCAGCATCCACAGCAGCCCAGCTTATCCAGGCTCAGAGCTGACATCAGGGAGAGGAAGCGCTGGAGACCCGCCACCATCTTATGACGAGGCTGTGGGCCATGCAGACGTCCAAATAGAGACGGAGCCACCGCCAAAATATGAGGATATAGTCAACACCAGCACTAACCTTCACTAAGGCCATCTAATTGTTTAGCAGCGCCACTGTGTTGGTATCACCAGCCTTTCCCATTCAACACACTGAAACACTAACTGTCTGGTCAATGGACTAAAGCAATCTTTGCCGGAGCCAGCGCTGTTGAAATATGCACTAACCTTTCATCATTGCGGTGAAGTGATAGCAGGAAGGAGCAAATGATACTGCACCAAAACCAACCAACACCTCTGCTGATTTTCCTCAAGTTGCATCTATGCTGTCACACAGTAGCAAACATTTAACTCAGCAAACATAAGAAATTAAGCATGTGGTGTAAAGAGGAAAAAAAGGATTCTGATTGCCATAATGAGAACTGTTCTAAAAGTTTATGGGTTGGACCGATGCTTTAATGAAGGTTAGTACCATTTTTTTTTTTTTTTTTTTAATTAAGTGGCCAGAAGCAGAAATTGTGCTATTTTTAAGTTCTATACATTTAGAATTTTGTATATTGCAAAAATGTTGATTTGCAAGATTCAGAAACAGCATTTAGACCACAAAATAATTTAATGGAAACCCAGACTAAGGAAAGTAGCATTAAGTGATTTTTGAACACCAGGGGCAGAAAGAATCAAAAACAAACTACAATCAAGTTTATAATTTCCTTTCACTAAGCTGTAAACATGTATCTACTCACACACCCAGCAGACACAGAGCAACAACATGTTTATCCCACTGAAGTTTCTTCCCACTGTTTGCAACCAGCTGACTTGAGTCCGATATTTAGTTGTTAGTGGTGTTGTTTGTTTGACTCCTGAGAGAAATATTTGGGTCTCAAAAAGTTTGTCACCACTCATTTACTTCAACTCTTTACTGTTTCATGCTTGGCTTGTTAGCTGTAAATAATAAATAAATGTAAATGGCTGCCCCCAGTTTTATATTAAGGGTTAAAAGTGGGGACCAAACCATTTAGTAAATGATCAGGCTACAGGACCGAACCAATTAGTCAACACTCTGCTCAGTTGCATGTTAATACTTTCAATATTTTTATTTAAATTTTCATTGTCTGTATCAAAAATATCACTTAATGCAGATTTAAATAGTCAAGTTGCCAAACAAATGCATCGGTCCAACTTCAGTATACACTTGCGATTATTTTGAATTTCAAATGTTCCCATTTGCGTGCGGAAATGTGTTTTGTGAATGTGTGTCACGTGCAAATATTTTAGTAATGCTTGCATCTTGGTCTGTACACCTGAGGTTGGATCTGGTTCTGCACCGTTGGTTGAGGGTCAGTGCTCACTGGGCCACTGACGGTTGCTCAGCGTCCGCTTTAACTGTGAAAATCTTTCCCTAACTTTTCTCTTAAAGCAAATGTAACCACGTTGGATATGACTACAGAGTCTTCTGCTATGCCACTTTCACTAAAAGCACACAATTCTTCTAATAGGTTTGCAGCTACACTATTAATGTAAGTTGTGGAGTGACTTGCACAGGAAAGTGGGACAGAAAGCATTAGAAACAGAACCTTTGAGAAAAGTTGTCAGAGGGGAAAGATTCTGTATTTAACGTCACTATGGAAGAGTTCATGTTAGCATGTGTGATGTACCTGTATATAAATATGTATAGTCTGTGTGTGTGAAAGTAAGTTACAGTTTGTTTTTTACTGCACAGGATTGCGGTGAATGCATTGATACTAGTGTAACTATTATACTGTAGCTCGTGAATAAATGATGGCACTTTGTGTTAAAGCTCAAAATGAGCTTTTTGATGGAAACTAGGACAGTCGGGTGTGACACCTTCAGTGTCACTCTGAGCCATAATAATGTCACTGTAAATGAAAAATACTGCTCATACTCTATATGCAATGTTGCTGCATACTCTAAAAACCAAATATATCTAATGTTCATGGATACTGATAAATGTTACACTTCCTGTCTACACCTCACAAACTTCAAGCACTGATTATTATTCTGACCTGTGAACCTCAGCACTTGCTATGACCAAGAGGAGTTGTGCTGGTGGGAGTAGCCATTGTGGTTAGGTCAGTTGTAATGTTACTTGCAGAGCCCTTTTTTTTTTTTTTTTTTTTTTTTTTTTTTTTTTTTTTTTACAATGCCTTATTAAACAAAGTGTTATATAACATTAAATGCAAGGGAACTTGTTATAAATCCTTTATTTGCAAAAGCTTGAATTAATTTGTAATAAAACATTTAAAATGTGCAACGTATTTCCTTAATTTCACTCTCTCGTGAACGTGATCGCTAAAATACAGATTTCATTTTACAACTGCATGATACGTTGCTGTGCTTTGGCCTTTCACTACTTGTAGATTGTAAAGATTCAAAGGTATATTTAATGGTAAATTATAGGTAAAAATGTACTGAAGAAATTAAGAAAGAAGCCATAAAAATTAGGTGGATTGAGTTGTTGACTTAAGTGCTGGAACAAATGGAAAAATGGGATTTATAGTGGAAAAGAACTTTAATGAGCAAAGTTTTTATATGGAAGATTAGGTTCAAAGGGTAATGGAACAAACAATTTATCATAATTTTTAGTTATAAATTTTTATATTTCAGATGGTACTGTGTTTCCAAACATTATTCCTTTTTCACGGAGCCACCTGACCTGTGATTCACATCTATCCTCTGTGGAACATGATCCAAAATCCAGGTATTGTTTACTGCTGTTCAAACAAACCAGCGAGTGACTCATTAACCCCCAATGAACGACAAACCAACATAAAAATGAGGCTCAAGAGGGATCAGTCCATTCTTACTGTTTAGCTTTGATTGTCAAAAATAACCCATTGTTGTGAGCGGATGCACTGAAACATCAAAACCACATTTATTAACATTTGATACCAGTGGTGGCACACATATATGCATACATACATACGGTGGCTCAGTTTGTCCCTAATTTCCCTTTCAGTACTTTGTTAAAGAAGAGTAGAGGAGGGCAGAGCTCTGACAGCTTCCAAGTAGAGCAAGCAGCATTTAGCCCAGGCACAGAAAACAAAACGCCAGTTAGCGTTCGACACAAACACTTCTTAAAAAGGAGCGCATCACTGGGAGATGGCTTAAAAGCAGGTACATTGGCCACCTGTGAAGTTAACACCATTTGGTCTCCCTTTTAGTTTTCTAGGCAGTAAGCAATGGCACAAAGCTCAGTCATCAAATTTGAAACACAAATGTCTAATAATTAGAAATGTAATCCCAGTGTGATTAAGTGTTAACAAGGCTGATTTGATAAAACATAGCAAACAGGAAAGAGAGAAAAGTACCAACGCAGATTTAAAAAGTCTTCAGATCAGTGCAACTCAACCCTCTATTATTTTGGTAAACACAGTGTCACTGCTGATCTAGTCAAACAGGTCATACCTTTATAAAATACAACAAAGACCTGGATGTTTTGTTCATATTGACATATAAACCCGTTAACACTGCGGTCACACCCATTCCTTGGGGTTTCGCAATACCTCCAGCATCTCAGCCTCCTGGGTACCTTTAGCAGGCTCGTGCATGTACTCCCACCTGAGAATGAAGGGTCAGTCAGTTCGTTAACAAGCAACACATAACAAGTCATACATGAGCAGCACAGCTAGCACTGCTTCAAACCGGTGTTATCTTACCTAGCAGTGAGGGGCAGGGACATGAGAATGCTCTCAATCCTCGAGCCAGGCGTGGCCAAGCCAAACTTCACTCCCCTGTCATACACCAGGTTGAACTCCACGTATCTAAAACATAAAACACACAAACCCTGCTGTAGACACCTGGCTTCAAGTTATTTACTTAAAGGGTACGTTACGTATTTTTCAACCTGGAACCCATTTTCCCCTATCTTTGTGTCAATGTGACTAAGTGCGACAACATGTTTTGAAATTGGTCTAGTATTGAGCAGCAAAATGGGGAAGCAACGTAATCCTTTCCCTGTCAAAGTACGTTCACTTAAGTGTTTGTTTTTGCCACCTACAGGCTTGGATTGTTATTTAAAGAGTCTTGACAACATTATGGAAAGGATCCCCATAGAGACTGAAGAAGAGTAAGATAATTTTTGTTTAACAAGAAACAGTCACTATACAGCTCTTGTCAAAGCCACCAGACTCTAGGGGTGGGAATCTCTGGGCACGATTCGATTTGATTACGATTCAGAGTGCTGCGATGTGCTTTTAAACGATTATCAATGCAATACAAAATAAATATCTCCTTATTAGCTTAAAAGGACTTGCATCCCTAATTTTCTTCACTAACCTCAGCTCCATGGTCCTTCATTTCTTTAACAACCAGTTGTCAGACTCCTCTGAAAACTGAAATATAATTATCACGTTGTACAGTATACAGGACAAACCTGTACACCAATTTTGTCTAGCATTGAGTGTCAACATGCTCGCACAGTGTGCGAGTTAAAATCATCACTTGCGCATTGATATTAATGATGGTGTGACATTTTAATAGGGTGGTTATTCATTCCGCAGCGGTGGTGTGCCGAATACAGGGGGACCACTGGTCTCTGTTATGTGCACGCCACAGACGTGCTGCACTTCCGCGAGTTCTGCCTTTTGTGTTCTCTCAATATTACATTATCAATTAACATTTAAATAATTGATTTTTTGACATTTGTTAATCGAGTCAGAATCTTCCACGTCCGCATCACAATGCATCTAATTAGAGCATAAGAATTTCTTCCCACACCTAAAGACTCCCTTGGTAAAAATAGTAACTTTACCTCTGTGGTCTACGCTGCATCGATCAGTTAGTCACATTTATTTTTTAGTAAAAGTTATTGTTGCATAATAATTGCAGCCTTCCAGGTAGGTGCTGGTGAGCAGCTCTGACATAATGGCCGCAGTGCATGAACCTTTCTAATGGCAAAAAGTAACCAAACTCACATTATCCTTTTTGCTTAAGTTCTAATTAATCTGCACTCCCATCTGCATAACCACACAACTTCAAAGTAATTGTAAAGTTTACTGAAGTTCATTGATGAGACTGAGACCGGGGCTCATTCATGCCATTCACTCTAGTCCTGCCTCTTCTTTCTCCTCCTTTATCTCACCCATCCAACCCCTGTCTGAGTTTCTAGCTCACTGTCACGCTTCTCCCCATTCATAAACAAGCTCTTCAGCTCATTTTATATGTTGTAGTCTCTCACTAAATAATTCAAGACTCCCTGCTGGGCCAGAGAGATGTGCCAGCTCATCTATCATAAGCAAGTTTGGTGTATATATATATATTGTTTATTCATTCGTAATTGATTGACATTTGAAGCCGCAATGGTGTGTATGGATAAATCAAATCTGGCCTTTCAGTTATGATCAATTCTGATTTTAACAATCTCCTATGGAAAATTCATTTATGTATGTCAGTATCACCCACTGGTTATTTTTTGTGCTCACCTTCCTCTTCGTACCTGCTGCCAGTGCTTCTCCTCAGGGGTAAAGGAGTCGTTGAGGTGTTTGTATACGATGGGTAGGTAACAGGGCACAACAGTGCGGGCACAGCTCTTGACAAAGTTGAATGCCTCCTCCTGGCTCGGGGCATCCAGGTCATCGAAGAAGATCCCTCCTATACCCCGAGTCTCTCCTCTGTGCCGGACGTAGAAGTATCTGTCACACCTAAACACCAGAATAATTAGACAGGAAAATCTTTTAATTTTAACGTCTGGCAATACATTGTGCTAACATATTTATAGATAATTGTGGAAACAGGTTTGAGAACAACCTGCACAGGTATATTAGCAACTTCATTTAAACACTACACAACAAAATGTACAAGTAGACCCAAATACATAGACCAACAGCTTTTCCCATTTTTCTTTTCTGTCTTTTTTTTTTAACCAGGGCTGGACTATGGGAAATGCACATTTTATATTATTAAAGGCACTCATAAAAAGTCAGTAAAAGTTACGACAAAAGGAATTAAAAGTATGGTCAGGTGAAAGCTATAGTGAATTTAAATGAGAGTTAAGTTAAGTTGAACTCTCACATCTGCCTGTCCATGAAGCTAACGCCTGTAGATAATTAGTTTAGCTTAGCATAAAGACTGGAAACAGGGGAAAACAGCTAGCCTGGCTCTGTCCGTAGGTATAAAGTCTGCAGCTTCATATTTAAGGGACAGATATGAGAGTGACGTTAATCTTCTCATCTTAACAAGAAAGGTATTTCCTCCCTTAACTATTCCTTTTAAATTTAACTTCAGATTAAGCTGACCAAATGTACTTATTGCAAGCGACAGATAAACCACACCCATCCTTTTTCATATCCCCAATGGTCATTCACAGACTAATGGTCATGGTGCAACGGTTTTTCTGCAACTGCAGATTTTAGGCAGATATCCTCTTATCATCACCTTACACTGAGTCTACACCCATTGTAATCCACACACACACACACACACACACACTAATACACAGAAATCAGGCCTACAGATGTGCACGTGCTGATGTACACACCTCAGGACTAATCTTGAGTCAAACTGTACCATTTCTTAAAGTCGGGGTAGTACTGCGGGTGGTGCTTTTCACAGGCCTCCTTCAGGGTGTTGTGGAAGTGAAACGCATCTTCTTTATTGATATAAACTGGAGTCAGGTCTGTGCCTCCACCAAACCACCACTGCTTAGAGCCTGGGACACACAGAGACAAGGAAGAAAGACACAAGGGTTATCATTCATTCATGTACTCAATAGTGTCACTGACACCAAGACGCAGCTGCTGACGTCAACGACTGACCGTCGCACACTCACCATCTTCCTCTTCGATCTCAAAGTATCTGTAGTTGAAGTGCACTGTGGGGATGTGAGGGTTCTTAGGGTGGATAACAGAGCTCACACCCATGGCACAAAATGGCAGCTTACCTGGGAGAAAAATGTGAAACTTCATCCCTTACTCAGTTACCACACCTCTAGTCAAGCTTTAAATCTGAATACAAATATCAAGTTAGCAGAACTTACCATCTTTTCCTTTGAGGACTTTCCCTCTGCTCCTCATCTGCCTGGCGGCCTCCTCGGTCAGGTTTCCAAACACAACTGACACATTGACCCCTGCCTTCTCAAACACCTTTCCATCTTGCATCACACAGCTGATTCCTCCGCCACCTCACACACACACACACACACACACACACACACACGGGAATAAATTAAAATAGGTTGTTCTGTTTCCTGGCAGATTAGGCCTTCTGCCCCTTTCTTGCATGCATCTGTGGCCATGATGCTTTCAGCACAAAACACGTCATGCTGTTCAATACCATGCGAATCTTAATAGGCATTTTGCAGTTTCAGTGTATAACATATCCCCTCACCTTCCTTCCTCTCCCACCGGTCCACCTTGAACTTCCCACCGTCCACCTCCTGCAGGGCTTTGCAGAACTCGGCCTGCGTCTCCATGATCAGCATCTCCATCCTCGTACGCATCTCCCCTTTCCTCTCCTGCAGCACACCGATGTCGGTCACCGGAGGAGACATGAACCCCCGGCATCTTTCTAGGATGCCCCCCTCTTCCTCCTTTTCCACAGCGGCTTGAGAGACTTTCGTTGCCATTTCAGCACGCCGGAAGTGGTCGGCGTTGGCTAAAAACCCCACTGCTGCTGCTGTTACTGCTGCGGCTCCACAGAGCGCCAGGGCTCCCCTTCTGGTTCGCCCGGCTGCGGATCTGCCTGCGGTCCCATGAGACATGAAGCGCACGCTGAAACCCTTGAAAAACCATCTCGTCCCAGGAAGGAAAGACGGCGGCGTGCTGTAAGTGGAGGATAACGGCAAATGAGACGTTCCTGGGCTAGAGAGTCCCTTTAAATGAGAAATCAAACATCGTCTCGCGGTAGTCCGAGCCGTTTTGTTTACACAGCAAAAGACGATGGTGGCCATTGTAGGAGAAACAGCCGCTCTTCCCTCTGTGCTTGGCGCCCGTTGTCAGTTAATATGTAGCCTTCTTACTCAAAACATTATCAGAAGTTGTTGCTACGTGCTATCAGTCGTGCGTCAACTCAAGGGGCGTGTAGTTCCCACTGACTGTAGGTAGTTCCTCGGTAGTGACAGAGGCAACACGGAGAATGTCGTTCTTTGTCGTTCGCGGTACCGAGCTCTCCGAGCAGTGAAGGTCTACAGCGAACTCCAAGACCCAGAGGGCAATGCGCCTAAAACAAATGTTGCCTTCAAGGATTCCTCATATGCTCCGTGTTTTGTGCTTACCATGTGAAGACATTTTACACACAAACAATAAAACATGTACAAGTTAATAGGCTACTCAACGCTAAAATTAATTATTTTGTTCACGATGTCAACTGTATGTCATTAGTAAAAACAAACAAACGCTGTGTTGTGTGTAAATCATGATTCGTTACATAATTATTTAATTGTTTTGGATTGTAACTTTCCCTGTCTTTTTTAAATTTTAACTTATTTACCGACTTTACTGATTTACTGATCTACACTAGGAAACAAAAACGGCAAACGAGTTACTTTGGGGCTATAACAACTTTGGTGACACAGTGTCCACGGTACCCTTCAGGCCCTGCTGTAGCCAATGTAGAGGTGGAACAGTGCCCATCTGTGGGCGACACCAGATGAATGTTTCACAACGACCAGTAGCCTATTTAATGTTTTATTATGTATAACCAATCAAAACTCATGTGTAGGCTAATTAAGTAAAACAGGTCGGGACTATTTCTGCCTTCATCTGTTGTTCTTTGTTTTGAGTATTATTTTATATTTGGCCTGATTTTATCTATTTGTCTGCAACTATTTATCATTACTTCTCTACAAGATAAGTTATGTATATAAAAAAAGATTCACTTTAAGGTCTGCGTTGATGAGTTTTCAGTTGATATGGTGCTTTAATAGTGCACACACCCAAACAAACAGAAGTAGTTTTCTTCTGCGGCTAAAACATTGACATGACATTTTTATTTTAATGCTTTAAATCTCTTAGAGCAAGGAAAGAGAACACTGGTTGAATTCATGTGAATGTCATTTTATTCATTTTGAATCTCCTATGATAGTGTAACTGGCTATTCGTTTTTTTCTGGAGGGTTCCGGGTACAGTTTGGATGTTTCCCTTTGTTTATAATGAGTAGGCCTACATGGAGATTTTTATTGTGAGTTTTGTTATGCGCGTGTTCAGTGTGCGCATGCGCAAAGTAGTAAAGCGTGTTGTAGGTCTCTATGACGACGGGCCTGTTAAACCTTTCAGGGCTGTAGAGGGACTAGAAGGAGATTATGTACACAGGTGTTGCTCTGCAGACAGCCAGGCACTATGTGGACCAGTTAGATGGAGTGATAGTCACAAAACAACCGGGGTGTATGTTTTCTTTCACCGCTTTTAACTCAACAGGAATCCTACGCAAGAACCAGCTGTGGTGAGTTTACTATCTACCATATTGGCACCATTTCTACTGCTTTTTAATTCCCATTTGCCAAAAATATTGGGTTATATAGAAGAAATGTGGCAAGAAGTGTGCCCTACAACTCTCCCTCTTAATTCTGTCTCTGTCCTGTTTATTTTTATAGCTCACAGAGCATTAAAATAAACTGGATTAGAGTCTGTGTATGTTAAACTGTCTTGAAGCCAGTGAAACTGGCTCTGACAGAACCATAGCTGCAGTAAACACAACCTATATGTGTGCACACCATAGACTGTATATAAAAAGGTACACACAGGGCACATTTCTGACCACTACCTTACCACTACCTTGTATAATAAATTTATAGATAACTTTATGCATTGCTTTTATTTTTATTCTATTTTAATTCAAAATATTTGTATTCATGTTCTGGTTGTGTAGCGTGAAGGGGGACTACAACTTTAATTTGATTGTACAGCCCTGTGTTGGAGAATGACAACTAAATGTACATTGAACCTCGAACTGAAATTTAGAGCACACACATTGTTTCTGAATATAATAATAATATCTATATCCCAGCTATATGTGTCTTCAATTGGCAGAGTTTAACACAAAATTTCATACATTTGTATTATTATTGACATCCAGACATGTCAACGATGTCATTAGTTATAGATAAACCAAACGCCTTGTACTAAATATTTGTAATTCTTTTAAGTAAGAGTGAGAACTGAAACTGCAGGGATGGAAATTCGGTTGTTGCCCTGCCCTTTACTATGATTAAATAAATAATTAAAAATTGAGTTTAAAAAAGGTTTTAGCCCAGTAGTGACCTACAGGTATGGCAGTCATCGTTACAAATGTGAGTTTTGGCTTGAAGTTGGTACAAGAGGACAAGTCTGGAGGACATCAAAAACATTAAAAATTATCTTCTGGGGCCCATGAATATCCATATTAGAGACCTTATCATGGACCATGTGTGCGTCAAGAGGATAGTTGGCCCAATGGTGGCGCTAAATTCAAAATAATTAGTAATCATCCTTTTGGGAACATGAATATCCAGAACTAGTTTCTGGGTTATCTGAGCCGTAGATATTGAGATATGGGCCGATGATCACTTTCCTTCACTAGCTCTGCTGCAGCAAGAATTATGTCTGAAATTTGTGTCTGATCTTCTTCTAGTGAAGATAATGAGTGAGGTGGTTTGCACAAAGTCCCAGGAGGAATATGAGGACGATTTTGAGAAGGATCTGGACTGGCTGATCAGTGAGGAAGGCCGGGGGGAGGACCAGGTAAGTCGGGCCTCACTGTACAAACTGCAATTTATAGAAGCTCATTGCACAGACTGACCTATTTTAACTTTCTGTTTTCTACCTGCTTCTTTGTTTTATTGTGTGAAACTGAGTACTGCTCTATTTACTGCAGACTGTATGCTGCATGGGTCCCTGACCCCGCTCTGTGAAAGTGTGACAGTGAGTAGTGTTGAATTACCCGAGCTGGAACATCTTCCTATTCCATGTGAACCAACTCTATTGACATACAGTGACATACTTTCACTGTGCCGCCGCCGGATGCAATATTGATGAACACACTTACACATGTCTGTTATCACACCAGCACGCCTATTACCTGCTAAGTTTTGATGTTGCTCATTCATTTACATTCAAATGAATGAACGCAGAGTGTCTGCCTTTCCACCCCACAGGGTCCTGACTTTGAGGACATAGAAGCAGACATTGACAAAGAACTGGAGAAGGATGAAAAATGGCAACGAATGAAAAGAAAGCCGAAAAGCCACAAGGAGGAGAAGAGAGGCAACAAAACAGAGGAGTTGGAAGAAGATGAAGAGAGGTGGCCCTCGCCTATGGAGCCATTAGAGTTTGACTCAGACAGTGACAGCCCAAATAAGTCATCGCCATTAGTCCCTCCTCCTCCAGGGATGGATGACCAGACAGATGAGGAGAAGAAGTACATTATGGAGAAGATCCAGCAGGCTAACCGGGAGCTGCAGGACCAGGAAGCTCCGGATATGACAAGGCGCAGGCGGCTGCATTTTAAAGAGAAGCTGGTGGATCTGGTGGTGCCTCCGCTGCAGTTTGAGAAAGATGGCGGCAGTGGTGAGGTGGACGGGGGGAAAGGCAGCAAGGATAGAGCCATGGATTCAGAAGCAGAGATTGAAGTGTCAGGGAAGCTTTCGGAGCTAAAACTTTCCCCTCGGGAGGAGAGTGTAGGATTTGGAGGATCTGACATGGCTGGGGAGAGCAGTGAGGGAGGGCAGGCGGTCAAGGAGGGCAGAGTCCTTGTAGAAAAGGATGGTAAATTTGACCTGGTCAGCCTGAAAGAGGTGGAGAGTCAAGGCCTTCTCCCTCCAATAGCAAACAACTACAGTGACTACCCGCGGTCCTCCCCACGTCCCCAGGAGCAGACTGTGAGTGGCAGTAAGATCAACAGGTCTTCCTCCTCTCCTCGTGCCGACTCTACCCCCTTCCAGAAAGGCAATGATCACCTCTGTGCCCCCAGACCTCCAGCTCAGCCCAGGAGCAGGCCCAGCTCAGCCAGCCACAGCCAGAGAGGGGGCCAGAGAAATGGAAGCAAGCGGCGGGTGCAGTCGGCCACCGGGATACCCTGCCAGGCCACCTACACCCTCTCCCCACAGCAGAAAGAGCTGCTGCAGAGGATCCAGGAAAGGAAGGAGAAGCGGGCCAGAGAGGTGGGAAAGAAGTGATATAGTTGGTCAAAAAAAGTTCTGAACTCTCACCAGTAGTACATCAAAATAGCACATGCGTTACATTTATATTTCCACTTTAAGGCTTGCTGTTAATGATTTAAATCACTGTTTAAATCACTCCTGTATCCCATATCAGGCAGAGCAGATGAAACGTGAGGAAGAAGAGCAGAAGAGGCAGGAGAACGAGGTGGCGTTTAAGGCCTGGATGATGAGGAAGAGAGAGCAGTTTCAGGAGGAGAGGAGGATCCATCGAGCCCAGGAGATGGAGAGGATGAATTCTAAGGTGTGGCCACAAGGGGGTATACCAACCTAACAGAGCATAGATGTAGAACACAGCAGTGATATATAATGGGCTTAATTCAGAGTGAGGATTCACTGAGGGGACTGTTTGGGCTCTAGTAGGAATTATGCTCTTACATATATGTTGTGATCAGACATTACTACTGTCTTTAATGACTAGTCAGCCACTATCCAGTATTAACAAATATCTAAGAATTATTCTAAACTCAAAGCAGGAAAACCTCTGCATTTTGTGCATTTAGACACTGTAGTCAAATTTCCAAAATTCTCCTCTGCAAAGGAGAAAAAATGTTTTATCCGAGGTGGTGACAGTGGTCTATAAACAGAGGAAGGAGAATCACAGAAGAGCCAATTCACAAGCACTGCTCTAATAAGCATTTGCAACTGTTTCCACTTTATTACTGGATGCATTTCTGCTTCCTCATGCAGAGAGACTCCAGCGACCGAGAGGAGTCCTTCAGGCTGTGGCTCCAGAGGAAGCAGGATCAGCAGCAGAAAGAGAGACAGCTGGTGGAGATGAAGAGGCTTGAGGAGGACAGTGGTTACCTTTTACGCAGCCGCGAGGAGTGTGAACGTGCCTTCAAACTGTGAGTTCACTTTTACCTTTTCACTCATTTCAAGGCCTCTCACGTGTGTATCAATATGTCTCTCTTGATGTTGCTGTCAAAATACATTCATGATTATATTAGGATAATGGTGAAATTTTTACTGATAATTTAGTAATGGTAGTATCAACAATTGTATCCTCATGTATGCAGTATAATGCTATGTTTTTTTGCGTTGTATGACAATAGAAATATTTGAGAATTCACTCAGTATGAATTGCTAACATTAAATTCACTCCTGCTGTTCTCCATCCTCAGGTGGCTGAGGCGGAAACGGGCAGAGAAGCGAGCGGAGCAGCAGGCGGCTCGAGAGCGGTCCCGCAGGTTGGTGCTGGAGGAGCGACGTGCGAGACGCATGAGGGACCTGCTGTGTTCAGTCAACGAAACCAAACCGTTCAGTTTCACAGAACAGCTGGCCTACCGCTTCTGACCCAAACAAATCCAGCACGCCTCTCACATGGCCCTCATCATAAGACTAGATTAGATTGTATTTTGATGCTACGAATCTCTTGAAGACTGACATAAGACAGTTTATTATGTGTTCAGTTGTTGCTAGGGTTTTCTTTTCTGTTACCGCAGTGACCTCTACTCAGTGTGAACACACCAGGGTAAATAACTCATCCAAAATAATGTAATGGGGAAATGATTTTTACTGTATTTACTTTGTGTAGTGGCAGATGCACTTTACTTTAAACTGAGCTCTTCATAAGTACAAGAGCTGAACCATTTGTTACTGTATGCCTTTGTCAGAGTGTTTGGTTACATAGCTATAAAAGGATACCTTTTACAACAAGTTACTTGTATGAATTAAACTGTAAAGCAATTAAATAGATATATCTGTAAGAGGAAAATTGGTAAATATGCCTACGTTTCTTCATATAAATTCTTATATGAATGTAAATTCTTTTTGGATACAAAAGAATGATGTTGAATTAAATAAAATAAATAAAACAAAAATACACCAATAAATATTGATATGAAATATTTTATTTTTTAATTTATAGGCATGTACACATACTTGTGTGCTACAGCATTTCAGAATTAAATATCAGTGAGACAAAAGTGGCCAACCTCATAAAAATGACAAGATTAAGTTTCTGGTTAGCAGTTTTGAATCTATGTAGGAAAAAAAGTTATTCTTTACATGACATGTTTCTTTCCATTGGGTTTACAGTGCAAGACTCGGCCTATCATCTGTATCATCAACACAAATACAAAGAAATAAAAGACCGAACAAATACGTATTCCTTGAAACAGGAACGAATGACATCTTTTCTGAATAAAAGTTCCTCATATTAAATGCCGACAGCAGCTGTCTATTATTAAAACACATAAATAAAAGTAAACCATAAACACGTACACCATGTTCTCATGTCAATGAACATGTAAACCAGTATTCTGCAGTGTGTGCCCAGAAAGGAGGGGAGTGATTTATCACGCCAACAACAAGAGGGAAAATCGCCAAAGTAGTGACAGAAGACATTTTCACACACAGAGAAGGACAGAGTGCATGATCATTAAATATTCAGCATGTTAGAACATCCATCCATCCATCGTCAACCGCTTATCCTGTGCACAGGGTCGCGGGGGGGCTGGAGCCAATCCCAGCTGACATCGGGCGCAAGGCGGGGTACACCCTGGACAGGTCGCCAGTCCATCGCAGGGCCACACATAGACGAACAACCACTCACGTTCACACTCACAACTAAGGACAATTTAGGGTAACCAATCAACCTAGCCTGCATGTCTTTGGATGGTGGGAGGAAGCCGGAGCACCCGGAGAGAACCCACGCAGACACGGGGAGATGTTAGAACATCTCTTTCTTAATTTTTGTGCTATTTGAAAATCAGAAACACAAATTAGAAAAACAGTGCACTGCCTATATTGAGAATAATTCTTATTGGCACTGGAAACCCCCCCCCCATTATTGAATAAGATAATGTTGTTAGTAATAGCAAATGTAACTGTACTATTTGTGAAGATTGAATAAAATATTATTTTAAACCACTGACATCTGAAATGAAGTTAATAATCTGTACATAGTGTTTCTGATAAAAATAAAAAAACCACTGACTATGATGTCCAGAAGAAGAACAAGCACATATGAAGGAAAAATTCTTCACAGTTCATGAGATTATGAGCAGTCTTACATGAAACGTCTACTTTGCCAACACACCAGATACAAAAAAACAAAGTAAACTGGATTTTTTTCCCTACTAGAGGCTGTTGCTGAAAGGAAAGACAAAAAACCAAAGGTAAACTCAAGTACTTGTGTGTAGAGAAACATGGGAGAAAATAAAAACAACAACATATGACTGACAACACAAAAATGACAATATTATTAATCTTGCACTTCAAATAGTACAAAAATAGAAATGTTCTCATCCAAAGGTCAATTCAATAAATAGTTAATTAAAATGTATAGAAGGATTTGACAGAAGGAGATGGGATGGGGGTACAGCTGTTTTTCTGCTCCTACAGTTCATCTTTAGGGTTAATGTTGAGGCCCTGATCCCACACAGACTGTGTGTCCAACGCCTGGATCACCTCATCCGCCTGCAGTCTCTCCTAGGAGAGAAAAAAAGGCAAAAAACTGTGAATCTCTCCTCAGCAAGCTAGAGCAATAATTATACTGTAAGTAAGCCAAAGCATAGGGGTTAACAAAGAATTCATTAAATGGGTTGAAGCATGGGGTGACTGCTGGCTCATTGCTTTCCAAGGGTGAAAAGGGGGGTTCATCATTTCCTGTTGTTGGTCTGACAGGATTCATCCTCTGGGGAACATGAAAGTCTGCACAAAATTTCACCTTAATCTATCTTAATTATTGTTGAACATTTCAGTCTGGACCTGTCTGGTGGACAGACCAACATTACCATCCGTAGATCCACGGCGTCAGCATGGCTAATAATGTACCACTACATGAACACGTCTGCTTGGACTCCCTTTGAAATTTAGAAAATAAATCCCTGTCATAAATCCATGTTGTTTCTTTTCAAAGAAAGTTTTAACCTGTGTTTGAAATTAATTAGATTATTGCACAAAATCTCCAATTTAAAACAACACTTATTTACTTACTTTACTTAGTTTTACAACTTGCATTTAATCCAAAATTAGGATGAACCTAGAAGCAAAGTGATTATTACCGTATGGCTACCAAACGTTCTTAAACGTTATTAGCTTACCAGTTCTCTGAATAGAGGGTCCAGGGTGAACCATAGAGCAACAGCACACCTCTGCCCAGTGGTGACGGCTTTCACACCGTGTGGATTCTCCCCTCCTGATGAGAAACCCACCATCCTGCCACACTTGGGCTTCACTGATGCCTGAAGAGGATGGAGGAGACGGAGCAGGAACAGGGGAGAGGTTAAAATTACCATCATCTCTTGATATTAGTTAGATCCTTCAGTGTAATCCCAAGTGAGCACCAAAGCTGATCATAAACTAGTTTTATGAACATCCTGTTGTATTTTTCCTTTTGTTTGTTCTTTCTAGCCACATGATGTCAAATACAATGCACATGGCCGTAGAGAGCTACAAGATGACAAATTTGATCCTCCCTTTCAATATGTTATTTAGCTCTCATATAGCCTCCTTTAGAGGAGTGTGTGTGGTTATTTCAGCCAATTGTGGGGGACAAAAAAAGTTTGAAACTGGCTAAATGTTGAGTACCAAGGCTCTAGTAAACTAATAAATAACTTGCAAATATAATATATGCATGGACCAATGTGGGAATCAAACCCCTGACCTAAGCAGTGCCATGTTCACTGCAGTAAATCATCTTACCGTGACTGTTTTGGCATCCATTTCTGTGAATATGAACTCCCCTCCTTCAAAATCTCCATTTAGATATAACAGTGCACTGAAAGCAAAAAAGGAAAAAGGGGCGATCAGTACAGACCAAACACAGCTGCAGCATAGTTGAAAGTATTTTTTTTTTTTTAGTTTTATGCATGTTGCCAAAGGTAGCCTTGTACCTGTAGTCTCTATATGTATATGCTGGGGGTTCCTTCCAGCACTCATTGGCCTCAGGGTCCAGCAGACAATTGTCAGCATGGATGGGATGGCTCAGGTCATTCCTGTGATCTTGCTGGCCTGTGAACGGATAACCAGCACACACAAAAAGCATGAATACCTACCAATACAGCATTTCGAATACCATTTCAAATTAATGCTGTACTTTTCCAGGTTTTCCTTCCTGGGGCTTTTTAAATCTCACTACCCTGTCATATCATACAGTATGTGAACCATCAAGGATGGCAGGGACATAAAATAAATCTGTTGCAGTGCTATGCCTGTTTTGACTGCAATTATTAAAGTTGATGAACATGTCCATGTGTCAGTTAAGACACAATCAATCAAACGACCGTATATGTGTTTCGGTGTCAGGTGAGGTATGTTTCTGTGTGTGAGTGACCTGTGATGGCTGTCCGGCACACCAGGTGTGTGTAGGAGAAGTGCAGGGTGGAGTTGAGCCGGAAGTAAGACTCTGTAACCCGTCTCGCTCGCTCACTGACGTCGTAGAACAGGCGGGCGCTCCTCATCGGCACTCTTCCCTCATAGCCATACTGCAGGGAAGAAAAAAACAAATACAAAAGACAGACTGAGCTCTGTATACTGCCTTGGTTACACTGATCCCCTGGTTTGAAATTTCTTAGTTTTAGATTCAATGGTTCTCTTAAACTCATTTTAGTTTAGATAATATCCCGCTTTCTTGCAAGCTTGACAACTATTTGGGTGGATGCAATCTTTGTAAATCATGCAGAGGAACCGTGGTACTCGTTTATGTTAGTGTTTAGTGCACCTGCAGGGCTTTGAGTACAGTGGCTCCTTCAAACTTCTCATTGGGAGTGTGTGGAGACATCCTCCCTCTGTAACCATCTCCAGCCATTGTGACAGCCTGGAAGATGAGAAAAAAAGCCAGAATTAAGCTTCAAGTACAGGCTTAGACACTGAACTTTAGCACAGGAACAAACACTCATTTAAAATCCTTATTTTATGAAGGCTGTGTAATATCCTTACATGTGCCAGTTGTCTGAGGTCTGTACACTCCTCCTCAGATATAACATGGTCCAGCAGCACCCGCTGGGTCCCATTCAAAGCCACAGAGTTCTGCACCAGCTGCACATTGTCATACAACAACGGGCCACCTGCCCAGATCACACAGTAAAAGAAGGCAACATGTTATCTCAGGTGGACACTAATAATTTTCTCTTAGCAGTTTAACTCCCATTGCAGCAAAGGTTTACCTTCTTTGAGTTGCTGTTGAACAGCAACAGTGACGTTCTTCTTCTCTGAGATTGGAACATACTCCATCCAGCCGTCTGTGCCGGAGGGAATCCTGGAAGAACAGAGAATAGAGAATGCATTTAGGCAAAACTATGATTTTAAACTTGCAATACCAGATGTTTTTTGCCCACTTGGGGACAGAAACAAACTCTGAACACAACACTGACATATTATCAAGTTTAAGTTGACATGTTGTACTTCTTAACAGTTGCTTATTTACACATCCAGCAGGTATGAAACAACATTATTATTATTATCATCATCAACATCACCTAATGAATGTAATTCCAATGTTCACCCTCCTTTAAGCTCTGTTTTAATCTCCAACAACTCCTGAGCAAAATATCTGGCCTTTTGCTGCTAAAAACTGTCTGTTTGATGTTGGGCAGGTAGTGTTCAGTGGTTACAGTGGTTGTTTCTTGTGTTTGGTGAGACGAAGACAATTTCCTACCCCTGGCGGACAATGACGATAACAGTTGCGGGCTGGACAGCTAAACAATGAGCTGAAACTTGCTATAAATCTGTATAGAGTTGACAGAAACCGAAGAGTATGGTGATAATTCTCAGTGGGTTTGTCACCACATTAGACCCTTTTCACACTACACATAGTCATTTGACCCACTGTTATTACAAAATTACTGATTATAGCTGCCTTTAACATCTGCATATGCAGCTTTTACTACTACAGAGGAAGAAGCTGAGGTATTGAGAAGACAGTGTATACCCTTTTCAAAGTTTTACATATGCAGAGGTCTCTTTACCTGTTTGAGTCATCTCTTCCACCTGTGCTGCTCCAGTAATTCTGAAAACAAAGGGAAATATTTTATCGGCACAGAAATGTGACGTGTGTTTGCATGGCCAGCAGGTGTCGCTGTTTGCTGAGAAGACTGTAGTGAGTGATGGCCGTGCCAGACACCTGTTACTCTGCTTTGAGACAACTAGGCAGCGGGGGCACATTAATTGTTTACACACCCAGCAGAAGATCTGCTCTGCATCAGAGACATGTGGACTGGTTTACGGATAACTGCCCATTAAATTACACAATCTTCTTTTCATTTCTAGGCAAAACTAAGAATGAAAGGGCACAACTCGGTCAATAAATACTTGCAGCCCGTTTTAAGTATATCCTTAAGCATGAAAAATGAATAGAATTTGGGATAATTTTGTATTCTATCAACTCACCCCTTCAGTAAATTCCACTCCCATGGTTTTACTACCAATCAGAAGGAGCTCCAGTTCCTGTTTGTGCCTCCGCAGGTACCATGCAGCTTTCTGCAAACACAAACACACCAAAGGTTTATGGTAAATAGTTAGTAAGATGCATGTAAATGCATGCTTTCTTCACTGAGAGATGATTGAGTTGGTAAGGGGAAAATAACTGTAGAAAAGTGAGAAAAAAATGCATCATATTGCTCATATTTAACAGTGCCATAAAGAAAAGTTCTATAGTCATGCCAACAATTTAGCTGACAGAATCATCTTTTTAATCTTTCTTATTGGAGTTCAAAATGTTCTCATCTTTGTTCTTTTCGTTGTACACTTCTATGAAGGAAAGCTTTAAGGCTAATCTTTTTGTTAGTGACAGCATGCTCCCGTCCTCTTTGATCGGCCAAATAAAGGGAACCAGAATGAGTTTCTCTTTCCCTCGGCTCTGTTCGCCTCAGTGCCAGGACTAATGGAGTGTGATGGCCTCTCTCTTTGTTTTTGTCAGATTTACTACTGATTTCCTGCCTGGAGTGAAAACTTGGAATGGAAACATCTGCTGTTTCTCAAGCCCAAAATGATACAGTAACAGTGGTGCTGCCTTTGGCTTGTAAGTGTGCGGCTTGAAATGACAGAAGGTGTGTTTGCATGTACAGGATTTTTGAGACCAATACAGACCTCTATATTAAATGTAAAAAAATGTGTTAGTAAGATATTGGCTGATATTCTTACATTCAAATGTAAAAACATACAACAAACAAACATTTTTAAATATGTTTATTAAAGCATTACGGCCAAGATATGTAATGAGCGGGGCATTGTACAGTGGAAAATTAAACTTGTCAGTGCTATCTGGTGGACAAACTATGTAATGGAAACACTGTATATACTGTCTCATTGGCATTTCTGGGGAATGAGGCCATGTATGTATGAGTATTATGAAACTTAGGCATTCAGTAGCATTTTTCCTTGTTTTGTCAAGCACCCTTAATACAAATGGCCCTAAATTGTTCCAGAGACTTCTGTGGGCACTGTGACATGACTGTTCCTCCTCCTCCACCATTCCTGAATAGCAGGATTCTTTGGCAGCGAGGCAGGTCGGGCCTGGCACTGATATCTAGGGCTCTGTAAATGAGCTCCCCGAGGCTGGAGGGAGAGAGGACGCGGCGAGGACAGGCAATCTGTCGGCCAATGACCATACTGTAAACTGATGGGACTGGAAAGACTTCGGGTTAGAAAAATGTAAGCTATGAGTATAGAAAAACATAAGCATGAGCAGCAACACGTCGGCTCTCAGGCTTTCTTTATCTCACCCGCACATACGCAATGTCAGCCACACACCACTCACACATTCACACAATCCTGCAAGGAGCATCGCTCACTCTAATGAGTACCAGGCTTTCTGGGAAAAGGAGGCTAGGACTTAAACAAGGCACTGCTTGACTTTTCCAAGCAGCGGATCAGAGTTTAGGAAGAACAAATTCTCAATGCTAAAGTGGCTGAAGAGTAGCCAGACTTAACAAATTGAATTTTCTCTAGCGGGGAGACACTCAGCCTTAAATTATAATAATAAAATAATAACTATAAGAGTGTTGAAAGAATACCAGGGGGGCGAGGTCATAAACACACTGACATAGCAAATTTTGCTTAATTCTTCCAGCTGGATGGAGAACACATGCAAGTGAAAAGCAAATTTTAAGAGGCAATTGCTGCCAATTGACGAGTTCATCCAAGAAATACAGCAAACGGCCTGCTGCCTCCCGTCTCCTCATTTTCCCTCAAATCCACACTTTTCCTCACCAGTCTCTTTCCCCGTATGTCTTCTTCCCTTCCCTCTCCTCTTCTAAAGTGTTTCACCACACTCCTGCTCATATTATTGCAATGCTTTATCCACTCACTTTTCTCAGTCTTTAATGAATTGCCCGCAACTTGATTAGAATGCACATACAACCTTCAATCACAAAATGGTCTTTTCAAATGACTGCATATCACACTGGTTGCCTTTCAGAAGCGATCTTAAAAATGCATTTAATTACCTACAAGGCAATATCCCAAAGTATATTGTTGGATTTACTGAAAACTACTCTATCCTTAATGATATTTAACATTCTCCTAACCAATACACCAAAATCTGGAACAGATTTCGACATTGGGTCTTATTCTGCAGATAACTGATATATTTAAAGTTTGGTCTACTTGTTTTAATCTGTAAGTCTTTATTTCCAAACCTACCTTTACTGTGTCAAACTCGCATTTTTCTTTTCTAATTCCTTTTAATCCCTAAGTCTACATTTCTGTAAACCTTTGTTTCTACTCTTTTTTTCAAGCACTTTGTAAACCTCTGGTATTGAAAAGTATAATCCATATAATTTTTATTTTTATTATAGCTCCCTAATCGCTATTTTCTTTCTCATTATAAACTTTTGGTTCATTCATTCAGCAAGTTTTTGTGAGCCACCTATTCTCTCACAGACTTTTTATATGCAGACACAATGATCCATCCATCCTCACGGTGAGATTCCACATCCAGGTATTTACTTTCACTCCCAAACCATCTACCCCTCCCCACCCTGCAATGACAGCAGATCCTGACCTCTCTTGGCTTGCCATCATGTCCCAGCACCTCTCTGTAGTAATCCACGTTGTCTGTAACAAACTCCTCTCCCTCGTGGAATAACAGGTAGGTCATAGCACACTGTAGCGCGTCCTTCAGCAGGCCCACTGCAGAGAGAGACAGAAAGCAATTAAAGTAATTTCTCTTTGTGGTTCTACATATTTAAGGTAATCTGTGGAGATTTTGACCTCTAGTAGCACTATGGAGCCGTTTATTTATGAGCAGGTCATACAACAGTTGGCGGTAATGCACCAAGAAACATAGGAGCATTTTTCACATCAAAAGCAGTGAAAAAGATGAAAGATTAAAAATGTTCAAACAGTCGGCTTTGCAAAAGTTTAATGAGGAAGGAAATGCATATTTTTCACATCAAGGATGCACACAACAAGTTTTGGTCAGTAGCAGAGTGAATGTAAAGAACTTTAAGGAGCCATAATCACACACACACACACACACACACACACACACGCAGGTAAACTGATTTCTACAGAGCCGCTGAGCTACATATCTACTGTATGGACTGGATGAGAGTGTGTGTGTGTGTGTGTGTAATGTAGAATTGTATCTATTGACGCTGACATTCCGAAACCATTACTGCAGTGGAGCAAAAGCTGCACTCTGGCTGACATAGTGGAAAGAACACACACATGACAGTGTCAAGATGTCAGTGATGAAGTGAAACAGACGTACAGCAGAACCGTCCTGTACTGTCTTCCAGCTTTGAACACACGCGCAAACACACTTTTGTATTCATCCAAATGCAGATCCACAGACATACACAAACACGTCTGTCACCCCCATACACACTGCTCTACACTACTGCTGCTAAGTACACACGCAAACACATTCTTTACTAGTTTGTAAAGGCACAGGGTTAACCAAAGACTTCCTGTCTTGGCCGAGGCTGAGGCAGCATATCTGCTGCTCTCAGCCATGTGTTCCCAGGTCAATAAGAGTCTGGAGATTTGAGCTCAGTCAAACAGAAAAACGTCACTGTGGATTTATTTAGAAATCAGAAGCAGCTAAAGCACAAAGAAGGGCTGCTGAGTGATGGCAAACGTCCTCTGCGGCAGTGCAGTGTGGAGCCACTCAGGAGTGTAAAACACAGCAGGCCACGGTGCTGCTGGGTGTTAGAGCACTCATATTACTGACTTGTGGCGAGTAACTGCCATAGATTTCTAATTTTGACAGTAAGAATGCAGGTAGTGTAGAAAGGAAGAAGTAAAAAACCTGCTGCAATTCATTCTGCAAAAAAAATACAGTCTAATTAAGCTAGATATGAACGAACTTGGCTCAGTGTTAAAGTAAAAAGTAGCCTTGTATACCATTTTTAAAACATGACTGCCAATATTGAAATCATACGACAGCTTTGATTTTGAAGTGGGTAACAAACGAGTGATTTAATGAGTGCTCATTTAACACAATGATTGTTAATTTAGGATTAAGATAGCTGAAGAAATGTTACAGAGAGGCAAATCACGAATATAGTTAATGGCTATTGCTGAAAAATGCCAGCCATAGATAATATTAAAAAATTTGGTTATATATCGTGGAAAAAGTGAAGTAGAGCAGTCATTTCATAAGCAGTGATACACACTAAGCTGGGAGCAAATTTCCACCTTTACAATACAGTAGAATAAGTGACTCACCAGACACCTTATTAATAAACTCAGATAAAAAAAAGCTTTTGAGGCTTCCCCACACCCACCCCAGCGGCTGTTGGGAATCAAAGCCTGCTCTCAGTGTGTTTGCACACACTCAGTGATCCACTTTGCTTTATTAGAGCCATATGCTTATCGGTCATTAAGTATAATCTGGTGATCTCACAAGCACTCAGCACACTGTCTTTCCCAACTACGCTTTGTTGTTGTGCCAACACCCTTGTCTAGAAGAGCTTTTCACTACTTTATCAACAACAGAAGACTTGAGAGTAGCCATTCATTCACACACAGAAAAAAACCACACCTGAGAGGCTCAACATCAGACTGGATACACCCATATACAAGTTGCACAGACACACACACAAACCACATAATGTCATTAATATGTGTGAGACAATGTGAAACTCCAAACAGGGTGTGGTCAACTGCTGATAGACTCAACCTGTATGCTGCTCTTTGTGGTCACCATGAGTTCTTGTGTGTGTGTGTGTGTGTGTGTGTGTGTGTGTGTGTGTGTGTGTGTGTGTGTGTGTGTGTGTGTGTGTGTGTGTGTATCCATCTTCTTTGCTCATAATTAAAACGAGCATAGTCAGACAGATCAAGTTGGGGAACACTTTTTATTCCCTGTGCCAGTGTTAAAAATGTAATGACAAGTTCTGTCATGAAAGTGGTTAGAAATGCTAGTAATCCAACTGTACAAAGACAACTCACCCTGGAAGTAGGCAAACTGAAGGTAGTCATAGTGTAGAGGCAGGTAGTTCTCCATGGGGGAGAGTCGGCCTGGCCGGGTGGCGAGGTCTCGAACGCACTCGTGTTCACAATGCAGCACCTGAGTGAAGTGATCTGCAAGAAAAGGCTTCAGATCAGTTTAAAGATAAGTAGTAGTGGTAAGCCACTTCTTAAATTTGGCATTTGGCGTATTATTTGGAATAAGCTGAGCGTTAGTTTAGGGCTGGATGCCAGTGTTCCCATTACCGATTTCACACAAACCTGCATATTGCATTCATTTGTGTACTTTAGGTTACAATAGTCTAAATGTTGTTTCAGACAGTCCAGTAATATTGATAACAACGTCTACATGCAGTAAACCATATTTCTCAAACATTTAACTAGCGTAATTTAAACAAAAAATAGCATATCCAACCTTAAACGCAAAAGGTATTATAGAGAAGATGTAAATTATTCATTATTATACAAATGTTTTCGTTAACTTTGGTTATCCAAATTATAAATTTCAAACGTCTGTTTTTGAATGTTCATATAAAAAAGGATCTCCTTTGATGAACTTTGTTCGGCATCAAGTTATAGGATTTATCTGAAGACTGAAAGGTGAAAGTAGATGCTGGAAAACAGATACTAGTGTGGGAAAGTCAAAGAGACAACTCCAACATGACATGCCACTCTAGATCAAAGCTTTATTTGTCTAATGTGCACAAACTGAACATGAGATGACAGAATGCTGAAAATAATGTAAACATTATTTTCAGCATTCACAGAACAATACACATTATGATATATGATATGATAAAATAATAAGAATTGGATATAAAACAGATGCTGAAAATTGCTCTTAAAGTGCATCTTTAATTGTCTCTTGTTCCCTGTTGTCCAGTTTTGGTGGAGTCTGTTTAGGATTCATCTGAACACATATTTGTGGAAAATAAAACCCCCACTGGAATAAGTTCAACTTGATGAGCTGTCTCAAACACAGCCAGTCCAACATCATGTCGTTCCATGTTGCTGTGAAGTAGATCAAATAAATGTTGCTCCCTTTCCAACAGTGCAGTGCTTTCATGACCGTGTTGTTCCTCAGGTGGTGATGAATCGTGCTGTTTGATCCATCAGGGAAGACAGATTTTACAGGGCGCGACATATCATTACCTTGCGTCGAGCCAACAGAGTGGATGATAGCATGCTTGTGTATTTATGAGTGCGTGCATGCGTGTGTATGTGTTGCGAGCGTGAATGTACAGTGAGGTCACCCTTGAGCAGCTGCAGCACTACTTTCCTCACCCTCAGACTGCAAAGCTGTGGTCTGTTTCAATCTCTCTCAAGAGTCTCAGAGGAGCAGAGATCTGAACTGTGTTAAGCCAGAATCATGCAGTACTGTGATGAAGGGTGCCTGGGTCAAAAATTATTTTCTTCTGGAAATTAAACTACATGAGGAAGTAATTCCATGAGATCCTTTCTCTTTTATTAAGCTCACATAACAGATTATATTACTCTCCAAAATACATACATACATCTTAACACAAATAAACACCATATTCACAGGCTCTATTACAATGGTGCTATGGAAAATAATCCCTGATTGGAAGTAAAACAAAACCCGGCCAAAACTAATTAGCTGTCTTTTCTGTGTTTATGCAACTGGGCCGTACATATTTAAGACAAAAAACACTTGTCAGCAATTAAGCTGCGGCTACTGCACAAAACCCGCCTCAATTTCCAGAGAGGAAGGCCCAACTCGTGTCAACAAAAGCGCCACTGACCAAAATTGATATATATATCTGTCGTGTTTAGGGCACAGATGGCAGCAGCAGAGAGAGAGGGGGAGAGAACACAGGGCTATGGAGACAGGGAGGGGTGTGGCTTTGAGGAAAAGGTGGCTAGAGCTGTGAACGGTTTATCCTATTTACTTATTTTAAATTTACTTGCATGTTAATCAAAATAAGTAAAACATTAACAAACAGTTTTAATGTTGTTTAAAAATGTAACAAAAGCTGTAACTGAAAGCATGGACTGTGTTTGTAACAGGTCGTGCAGTATCTCTCCCTCATCCCTTATGTTGTCTTGCCGTTTTCCCGCTTCCCTGTGTTTCCTGTCAGTTTCCCTGTGTATTTCTCTGTCTGGCATTTGTGTGGTCTGTCTAGGCGCTACATTCCTGCTCCTGCTGCCAATCACCTCCTGCAAACCGGTTATACATCCACTAATCAACAAACAGCAGTGTATCTTGCCCGGCTCTTCATTTCATTCTCCGCCAGATCGTTCAGTTTGCAAACATGGTTTGTTAACTGTGACTATGTGTGTGAGTTGAGCTTTTGCATCCAGAATCTGACACTACGACAACCAGGAGGTGTGGTCATCTGCTAGTAGGAAGCTCTAAAACCAGAATTTAAACTAGAATTTTAAGAGCCTTACATGAACATGGCATACTGTCAAAAAATCTAACAAGAAACAAACTGTAAGAAAAAAAAATGTATTAAGTAATTTGTAGCATTAAAAATGTTTGCTGTTCAGCAGCCAACGCTCAACTTGTCGAATAAGGAAGCCTCTGGACCAGAATCCAAGAGCACTAAACTGGAAACCTTTTATACAATCCACATTTTCAACTGGAATTCCACAAAACAATAACAGTAGCAATTGTTTTTGGAATAAATGACTAGATACATACAAGAATGTTCCTTTAAGAAAAAAACACAGATGGGACCAATCTTCCTTTCAATTATTTTTTATTGTTATTTGTTTTTTTTATTTGATTTATTTCTAAGAGACTTGGCGCAATAATTCAATGTATGATCTGTGGAGAGCAATATTTTTTTTGGATCAGCATGTTATCTAGTACAGAGAGTGTGCTAAAGCCCAATGCTCCCAATATGAATATATTGATATGGGCTGTCAGTTGGCATCAGCACAAAGTAATGTCAGTGATCCGATAACTTTGCTAAGTCAAATTGTAAAACCTTAATTTTCTAATTTTTTGTGTATTCAAAAATATTGCTGCTTTATTTGCTGCATGCTGTTTTCTGTTTTAATACTCTATACTATAAGAAATCAGTTCTGAAAGATTTGTTATACATTTACTTACACCTTTTTATCTCCAAGAAATTCAAGCCAATGCACTGACATATAAATCTCGATTTCAACATGGGGACTGCCAGGAAAAGCTTGGCGACCAAAGAAAACAAATATTGATACAATAATATTAGGCTTTAGTGTAACAGCCTATATTCCTTTTTCAAAAATATTTTTAGGCATTAGGGGCCATTTTTTTTTTAACAAAGGACAGTAGAGAGACAAGACATTAAGGGAGAGAGAAAGGGAATAGCATGCAGCAATTCTGTGGCCAGAATTGTACCGGGGAAGCAAACATGGGTAATGTGGGTTTTTAATGTGCTTTCACAGCCAACAGTCTGGGTATGGATATGGATTTAGGAACCTACAGTAATATGGCTGTTATCCCTCGTCTGCACTTTAACCCAGTGGCAACTACCATCTGGTGCCATGCCATTGCCAAGCACGTTTGATCACCTAGTGAGCACGAAGGCCCTTGTTTGGCCTTGCTTATGCCTCCCCAGGCTATCTCGGCACAGCAAAGCCCAGCTCGGGCTCAGGGTCACGCAGTACAGTTATACGTATTGGTGGGAACGGTCATGATAAGTTGATACACTCCATACACCAAATACACACTGTAATGGACCTCTGAGGCTTTTCAAAATCAACTATAGACAGGATTTTATGAAACCACTGTCAGGGGGTTGTGGGTCTAAAAATCAACATAATGTGGTATTTACAAATCACTAAAAACACAAGGCAGGATTTCTCAAAAGGCAGACAACCTAAACAGCCGAGCAAGCATTAATGCACTGCAACATGCAGGAAGAGGTCAACCAGATCATACTAGCAATAAAATATCACTAAGTCATTAAGTAAACAGTAAAATTCAGTTCAAAGAGCTTTGAAAACACAGCTGGGCAAATTTCAGATATCATCTTACTGTTTACTTTGTCACTGTATGTGCATGGGTTTTTAAATTAGGGCCAGCTATCATATGAACATCTATTCAGCATCAAGATGTTGTTGTAGATGTAACTGAAGGTGTAAACAATTTTACATCACATCCAAAACAAGAAAATCCTGTCTCTAATTAAAAACATACAATGTAAATAGCTAACTATTTCTCAGATTGTGCCATTTGTAAAGATGAATACACCAACAAATCATATCCAAAATCCACATCCTATCTATGTTCATGCTGAGACTTAATGCAATATGTATTGTTTTAGTATTGCCCTGGCTTTCACCAATACCCTGCTTCAAACATTTAGAGTTATTCACATTACATAACCAACTAAGTACAGTGGGTACGGAAAGTATTCAGACCCCTTTAAATTTTTCACTCTTTGTTTCATTGCAGCCATTTTCCAAAAATCAAAAAAGTTCATTTTATTTCTCAGTAATGTACACTCAGCACCCCATCTTGACAGAAAAAAACAGAAATGTAGAAATTTTTGCTAATTTATTAAAAAAGAAAAACTGAAATATCACATGGTCATAAGTATTCAGACCCTTTGCCGTGACACTCATATTTAACTCAGGTGCTGTCTATTTCTTCTGATCATCCTTGAGATGGTTCTACACCTTCATTTGAGTCCAGCTGTGTTTGATTATACTGATTGGACTTGATTAGGAAAGCCACACACCTGTCTATATAAGACCTTACAGCTCACAGTGCATGTCAGAGCAAATGAGAATCATGAGGTCAAAGGAACTGCCTGAAGAGCTCAGAGACAGAATTGTGGCAAGGCACAGATCTGGCCAAGGTTACAAAAAAATTTCTGCTGCACTTAAGGTTCCTAAGAGCACAGTGGCCTCCATAATCCTCAAATGGAAGACAT
>NC_060154.1:16622623-16642132 GCF_021292245.1 Micropterus dolomieu | reverse complement strand
TACCTTCCAACAAGACAATGACCCTAAGCACACCGCTAAAATAACGAAGGAGTGGCTTCACAACAACTCCGTGGCTGTTCTTGAATGGCCCAGCCAGAACCCTGACTTAAACCCAATTGAGCGTCTCTGGAGAGACCTGAAAATGGCTGTCCACCAACGTTTACCATCCAACCTGACAGAACTGGAGAGGATCTGCAAGGAGGAATGGCAGAGGATACCCAAATCCAGATGTGAAAAACTTGTTGCATCTTTCCCAAAACGACTCATGGCTGTATTAGATCAAAAGGGTGCTTCTACTAAATACTGAGCAAAGGGTCTGAATACTTATGACCATGTGATATTTCAGTTTTTCTTTTTTAATAAATTTGCAAACATTTCTACATTTCTGTTTTTTTTCTGTCAAGATGGGGTGCTGAGTGTACATTATTGAGAAATAAAATGAACTTTTTTGATTTTTGGAAAATGGCTGCAATGAAACAAAGAGTGAAAAATTTAAAGGGGTCTGAATACTTTCCGTACCCACTGTAGGTCAATAACTGTTTTCTGTTCAAGTAAACCTATTCAGATATTGTCTCTTACCTGATATGAGTTCATGAAGGCTGTAACGGTAGCGGAGGTAGTCGTAGCCCTCAAACCTCTGAGGCCATTGACACAGGGCCCGACACTCCACGTCTGCTTTATAGTATTCTACCAAAGCCTCCTCAAACAGAGCAATGGCCCCTTCGTAGTCGCCTTTATCGTACAACCTCACTGCTTCTTTGAAGGAGTGCTGTGATGGAGGAGAGACGGAAGATTGTGAAAGAGAATTGAAATGATGGGATGAGTATTTATGACCCTTGGTGTTCAGCAAAGCTCTTTATGATTTGTCAGTGAATCAATGTGTTTATCTTTGACATTTTTATATAAGCAAATATTGTTCACTTAAGTAAAAAAGCACAACTGTGAGTAAACATGTAGCCAGTTCATAAAAGTGTTTTACAAGTCCTCTGGTGCACATCTTGTCTCCTGCAGCAGCAATGACCATTTGTTTGGGATAAACAGAAAGAGAGGTGGGTGGATTAGGCTGAACAGCTGCCAGGAAAGATTCTCACGTTCAGTTCTCCATGAATAAATTCAAAATAATTTATTGTCCAGTAAAAAATCCAGACGAGAAAATCCAAAAACAGATAAAAACTAAAGGTGAATTAATAATGCAAAGTCTATGCATCTGCATCAACGAGTACAGAACTAAGTGACATGTAATGATACGTAAAGCAAAGTCACAGAGATGGAATGCCTAAAATTATCAGTAATGCTTAAAAGTTTAGTTGAGGTTTTGTTGGTAAAAACAACAGATTAAGGTAGTTAGATTTGTAGCTTCTCCAGAGGGTCCTACAGGAACTCGTATGAGATTGACTTGAAGATAAAGAGAGAGTAGGTGGGCAGAGGGGGAAATGAGAGAAGGGTGGGAAAGGGTGAAAGACTGTAAATGAATCAGCACACAAGGGATCCAAAACTCATTGGCATTCGGGGCTCCACTGCAACCAGCAACCACCTAAATAAGTTTCCAGTCATTAAACTGCAAAGGTTATTAAAACAAAGTCCTCTTCATACAGCGACAGCAGCTTTACTTTTCCCTTTAGGAAGGAAGTGAAGCGGCCAGACATTTAGGCCAGGGTAGAAAAAAGATGGTTAGTATCGATACCTGGTGAGGCCGGGCTTCTCGGTCCACAAAGTGTTCCTCCTTAACGCCCTGCAGGTCTTTGTACTGCTCCAGGTTCTGACCCATCTCCACATGTTCTGGGTTGGCCTGGAAATAGGTGTGAGCTGCTGCCGCCGCCTTGTCAGGCTGCTTCAACTAAAGAGAGAAACAGAGGGGGAAGGAAGGAGAGATGTTATTAAAATAATATTAACAGAAACCTGTGCATTAATGTGCACAAATTCACCTGTGTAGTTGATGGAGTTAGTTAAAATCATTCATAACAGGCAAGAAGAGGGCATTCGCTCAGTTTTTCTTAAGGCTCCAACACAATCACAACATAAGAAAATGTATTCAAATACGTGAAACTAGATTTTCAAACTGAAAGAGATGGACAGGTCTCCATTATTAAAAATTGCAAAAGACATTGCCAAAGTTCATATGTTACTCTGAATCCTTAGAAGCTTTTAGAAAACAAGGAAAAACAGGCAGACAATCTGCTGAAACTGCTCCTGCAGGAAGGACAGACTACTCGCCAGAATATGAGGGTGCATTTAAGCCTTCCCTAAAAATGTGTTCTTGGCAAGTAATTTGGAATCCACTTGAAACAACTATTAATATTTCAGAATTTGGTTCATCAGATGGGGGTTAGCAGATTTATAGGGACACACTGTTCCCATCCACATCCTGTCATTAGAGAGAGCTGTCATTTTTACAGCTAATGACGGATGAAGTCTCTGCACTCAAAGCATATTAACTTGGATGGATAGATGGATGTTGGGGGTATTAAATCAGTGTTGGCAGCTGGTTTGCTCATTAACAAACCCAAACAGAAAAAAAAAAAATCAGGTTTTCAAACTTTATACTTTAGAGTATGTTTAAAGATGTTTAAATAGTGTTTAAAGAAGCGCCTTTTTCCAAACTTTGTCTAACGGGAGGCCCACAGTCTCAGTCTTTGAAAACCCCTGCACTAAATACCAAAACGGTAAATTTTTACCTTGAGTTTTATCAAGTAATCATTTTCACAAATAATCAATTATTAGTTCAGTATATACAATGACAGAAAAGTACAGCCTCCATCACAGTTTACCCATGGTTACATATTTAAAAGATGAATGAATGAATTGAAAAATACTTTAAAAATTATATGATCTGGTATTAACCAACACATAGTAGTACTAAAAGATCCCAGATGTCTCTTGCAATCTTGTTTCTTGTAACTTTCAGGTGCTCTTTTATCCCTTTAAAAAAAACTTCATTTTGGAAGAACTCAACCATCTGAACATGCCAGGCCCTAATCAGATAAGATCCTAATCATGCTCAAGACTCAACATGGCTTAGGTTTCGCCCAGCTGGATTCTCACAGGAACACAACCACCTTAGACAAGGAGTTTGGTTCACTGCACAGCCAGGTTTTAAATATCCTGCCCTGTGAACTTTGTTGCATGTCAATCCACTCAACCTACAAAGCAAGAAACTAAATAAAGTGTCAAAGTTATTTTGTGTTTGACAGTGACTGAACGTGGGGGTGGGGGAGAGGATGACATGCTAAGAAAACAAAAGACAGGTACAGAGAGGTGAAAATAGACAAGGTAGGAGACAGAGTCCTTCTCTATTGTGATGGATTGCATATCTCTTACAGCAATATTAAGCCACTCACAGTATCGCAGAGACTTCTGACTGCATATGTTTAAATCCTCAGTTTAAATACGATTGTCAAACATCAAGAAAAGCAAACCAGATTTATTCTAAATGTTCTACTATTCTAACACATTAAATAAGAACATGCAATACAATGTGCCTGAGTCTTTGATTACAATATATCCTATTATTAAAATTATTTAAATACAGTATCTAATGTCAGAGTTTTACTGTGGCTTTTAACCTAATATTTAACAGGTGTTAATGTAAAGCAGATCTCAGTGGTTCACTCCAGAAACCAGGCTTTCTCCTGACAGTTGAGAAGGTCAGTCTTGCCTGGCTGCCAAAAACATTACTGGCTGACAGAGCTTCTCAACACACTCACCCCTCTGTTTTGACACTCAGCACTGGCTCACGTTTGCCAGGAAAGACATTTGCTGCAACAAAAACCTTTTTTCTGATTGTATTGTTTTCATGGGGTGAATTGGCAATATAAAGCTCAGGAATTCCCACGTTTATCCAATTCTGTAGAAATCTGTAGTTCAAGACTAGAATGACCTTTTCTGTGTAAACCCACGTAGATACAAAAACAAAGCACTTGGTGTTTTCTATGGGGGAGGCAAACAACTCCCACAAAGTCTGCACAATACATCATAAAAATTACTGAACTGCTCTGATAGAAAAATCAGACATTTTTCCCCACAAACAACCCACTTCTTTAAGAAGAATGACTCCCCTGTCAGACAAAAATTGGGTCTCTTTCATGTGGTAGCAGAGGAGACAAGAATGAAAAGCCCAGCTGGACATGCTTGGTTACCCCTGAAAAGCCAAAGGGTGAGGTGGCGTCGAGTGCATTCCTGGTCAGATAACCTGGCTGGAGCCACCGGGGAGACACAGCTCGCCTCATCGACCAACCAAGGGAGGAACAGAGCTAGGGAGGCGAGTGCCACATATTAGGTCTCCTTGTGCATTCCTGTGTGCTGCATGACATGTTTTATAAAAATACTGTATGGAAAAACTGAAGCAAGACTAATGTTAAGTAAATGAACCTGAGTTCAGAAAAAAGACCTGAAGTTTACTTGCCGAACGAGGATGTTAATGGGAAACTACAACAACATGACAGTCAGCAGTATATATCTGTGCCTTTAAGGCATAATCTCTCCTGACTTACATTAAATACTTGTAGTGGGCATTCCTGGATCAACCATGTTGCTTTATGGTATACATTTTCTTGGATTACCAGCCCAATGCAGAAAATGCGATGCCCTGCTGCTAGAGTTCCAGATATTAATTGTAGATCAATATTCAGCTTTTTGAAACACCAACAGTAGTTTTAGTAGGTAAATGTAAAAAACAACTAACTGTAAATTAATAAGTAAAGCAGAAAGACCGCACATTGAGGAAACCAGAACATACTAAAAACTCAACTATGAGCACACAGTAAAACATGGAATGCATTAAACACTGTTGAAATCAGTGTATCTGAGGGTGGATTTTTTCTGATGGTGCAACCCAGTGCTATCATGTACCCTCTGCTGCTGCATTCCAGACAAAGTCATCCTTAAAAACACAATTGTCGACTTGGTTTCACTGGATTTGATAATCATCTGTTGATATGTTTTGTCCAAATTCCCGCAGAATAAACAAGCAACAATCACATCAGCTGTGGTGTACAAAGGAGGGAAGAGGTGATGGAAGTCACCTGCCTCCACCTCCTCAGGCCGCGGCTGCCCTCAGCCCCACAGGAACAACCTGGCTCAGGGTGAAGGATCAACCGGTGGAAGTGGGGAATTACTCCAGTACAACATCCCAGCACAAACACAGCTGTGGTAAGCCACTGCCAGATCTATTGTCCCGAGACTAGACATCCCAAAACCTGGGGAAGCCTTTAACATAGGAGACTCACAGTATTTTTCCTCTTTTATCATTTGGTTTTTACAGTCATGGTTAACATTTGTAAGATATGTAGCAATATAGTAAAGCAATGGTATTCAAAGAATGCTTTAGGAGGGGCAGTTTATTCAAAAAGGAAAAAAAAGGATTGACCAAAGGCCAAAACCTTACATTTCTATTAGATTAGTTTAAAAAAAAACTCCAGGAGTTATCTGGAGCAGTTAGGTCAGAAGAAAAAAAAGACCAGATCTACAGTCATATTTAACAGCACCTGAGCTCACACATACACGATGGTCACTACTGCTTTATGGAGAGTACTGTATCAAACCGTCAAAAAGGGGTCCAAGCTGGGAGATTCTGAAATGAAAACACATGCTCACTGATCAAAGTGAGCAGAGTGAAAAGTTAAAACAACCTCTCAGGACAACGGAGCAGAGATCCATCATGGGTTTAAAGTGAAATTGCCATTATACTGAATAGCTTATTGGACAACAAGTCAGCCTGGGTAAATCAAAATGACTTGTCTCTCCTGTGTCTGCCAGAAGAGAAAATTGATACTAAGAAGGTAATTCATTTTCTGTGAAACGCTAAGCCATTGTGCTTCTTCTTCCCCTCTAAATGTCCACTGAGGTCCATTGTTCAAAATATTGTTATATAATCAGAGGCATTAAAAGAATTAAAAAGGCAGTTGTGACAAGAAAGCGAGTGAGTGTTTTTCAAAAAATGTTTATTTTTTAACTTACATGGATAACTATGTTAGTTTAAATGATATATAAATATTTTGGTTGATACATTTACATTGTCTCATGGTATGGATCGTCATATTACCCAACCCTATCTCTCTCTATCTGTTCAGCTGTAAAATTTCAGTTACACTTATAGAATTAACGTGACACTATAAAAGTTGGACATATTAAACCATAGTGTTAATGTTACTGTAGGAAAGCTGCTGTTTCAGGCATGCTCAGTTGCTTTCAACTTTGCTCCACATACAGACACTGAAAATGTTAATGAGATAGCATTACACAACATAAATATTCAATGTGAACTCTATCAATTAATTCTGACATTAAACTGTACAACATTTAAAATCACAGCAACACTAAAACTCAGCCATTAAAAGCAAATCTTTAAAAAAATTCTGAAGTATACATCTTGTACCACATGAGTGCATTTTTCCTCTCACATGAATTTCAAAGGGGCACCTGTAGAGGTGAATAACTACCACTCAGTCTGAGCCCTCAGTTTGCCCTCCTCTCTAAAGAGTAACCTGTGTTAGAGCTGCTGGATGGCCCTGCCACTCTGAGAGAAGAGCTCTTGATGTGGGCACTAAGTAGTGCCAAGGCAAACGTACATTTGCATGCCTTTCTCCTCTGGCCCTCCTGCTTGATTCACAGGAATGTAAATAGGTTTGGACTGGCGCCTTAGATGCAGAGATCCCAACGGCACAAACAAGCCTGAAGATAGTTACACAGATGGCTTGTCAAAGGCAGAACTACCACCCAAAAATGAGAGAGGAGCTGGCAGCAAGTGATCAATGAGTGGTCAAACCTGGCAATCCCAGTCCTGAATACTTGAGAGACAACCTGTTTCCAAGAGTTTCTACGGTATCCAAGATTTTAGGAAACTCCAGTGAAGTAGAGGGAGGTTAGTGTTCAGGTTAACACTTAACATAAGAACAGCTGCAATAAATCAGACAAGTCCACATTCAGTGAGGACTTCAAGGTTAAAGAGAGTGTCCTTCAGACCACCTGGTGCGCGTATAAAAGCTGTCAGTAGACTCCAACCGTGGTGCTTGTCATATGTTTGAACATCGTCTGAGGTTCTGAGAACTCACTTTTTTTGTGTACAACTTATGAATGCCTTCCAGCAAAGCGTGTGCTGTAATATTCATATTCTCTACAATGGTCGGCTTTTCACTACACTTTCAAATGCGGCCGTTCGGACCAGCTATAAGAATTTTGCTTTCCCACACGGTCGGACGACATATCCTAGTTAGATTTGCGCATTCCCCCACCTCAAGGCCGTGTTCAGACCAATGTTAGTGCTGCGTGAAAAAGAATAGCCCCCTGATTCACTTAAAGGAGACTACACATAGCCAATGTGTGCAGGTGGACATCTGTGGTAAATAACTTGACTCAGGATCATCAAGACAGAGGTGAATGGTCATGATTGCATTAATTCTTGTTATGTTTAAAATGTAAACTTTGTGATTTTGCTGCAAACCGCTTTGGCAACATTGTTTAACCATGCACTATAAACTGAATTGGATAAAATGAGAGTTTTGGCCTCTGATAAGCCTTAAACACATTGATGTATTACTTAAACTGGACTTTGCATTGCATTTTATCTTTTTACTGGTAATTGTGACATTACACCCGCACCATTCCAGCCATTTTCAGTGTATATGTGTTTCAAGTGTTAATCTCTCCAAAAACGTTCAACAGCTGCAATTAAATAACCATTTAGTCAGCAGCTACAGTTTGACTGACACTTCCTGGAAAAGTGCATTATGTCATTACCGGTTACCTACAGTACAGTTTGTACCTCACACAACTTTGCATTGAACGCATTCCAGCTGAAACATCTGCAAGCGTGATAACAGTGTCCTTATATAGCCAATAACGGCTTTAAGGCTAGTGAAGGAGAGAGCTGTGTCTAATTTAGAAAGGCCTGTGTGATACAGCCAATAAGGAACCGTCACATTACTGCAGGAGATGTTGGAGGATTCCATAAGACAAAAGCAACTGGATGATAAAGAAGATTGTTCGACTGACAAAAAGGTCTCGTCTCTCTCTGGTAAAGGCTGTTATAACACAAACAAAAAATGTTTTCAGCAAAACTTGAGATTGTATAAACTTAAAGTAAGGGGATGTAAAGAAAATAAAGTTTGTCTTTAAATCACATTAAAGTCTCATTTGTATTGAAAAGTAGGCAGACAGCATTTAACTGCCAAGAGCTCATGCTAATCTACTTCTGGAAGTATGGACTCACGCAGCAAAGCAAAGACACAAGCAAAGACATCTTTGCTGCGCGGTAGGGCCCTTAACATTTCAGCCATCTGTCCGAGGAGCACTGGGTCTGTTTGTACCTATCCAGGGAGTGTTTTAATGGGAATAATATTTACTCCTCTGTAAACACAGTAGTCATTTTCCTGAACAGAGTAAACCAATATTTGTGTCATGAGGTTTCAAGGCATAAACAACCAAGTACACCACATAATTATCTGTCTTAGATTTGGCAGCAAATTATGAGTGCAGGTGTTTAGCCACAACATGAGGCGGACTTGATAAGAGAAGAGGTTAAGAATGGAAGTCCATGTTTGAGTTTATCAACTAGATTGTGACAAGAAATACCTTGAGTAAGGGATTGTTGCTTTAGAAGGTCTGGGCATCTAAACTCTACACTTTATTGGTACCAACTGAAATGTGTCCAGCAAAGACTATCAACAACTGTGGACTAATGAAAGGCGGTATCTGGTCAGATACTCTTCTGAACGTATTCTTCAGCTCATGAATTAAATCAGAGTTTTGCCATTTGACTACTAGTTTACTACTTAGTTTAAAAATCTTGTATAGCTGCTTGTGTTTAGACAACTTTTCACATTTGAAAGGCTTTGCCTCTGTTAAATGAAAAAAGTTTTATTCCTCAGTGTCAAAAAAGTATTATTTTGCTACTGATGCCAAATTGAGGTCATATTTCAAGCAAATAATGACAAACATTTGATTGTTCCAGTTTCTCAATTGTGAGGATCAACTGCTTTTCTTGAATACTGACACTACTGGAATGCACAGTAGTACATCAATAACGGGGTCTTTAAGGTTTCCACTGTCTAGGTCCTTTTCATTAATGACTTTCAAGCTTGAGAAAACATATGGCCCTTTAAGAGGCTGGCACTTGGATATTAGCATGTAGCTGAATAGCATATTGAGACTGTTTCACAGTATCATTAACAAATAATAATAGGAATAGGATTGGGATTACATTTGCCTAGCAAAGAGAAGCTGCATATGCCCACTGACTATCAAACAGAGCTTTCTATTGCCAGTTATGGCTGTAGCAGCTATCCTGAGGGAAGGTATTGGCACCAAGGCCTGGCACGAGGAACTCACTATTGGAAAGTTTGTCTAAATGGCTGATTACCTCCCCATGAGGCGAGCGCCACACTTCCTTCCACTCTGGACCATTTCAAAGTCACGCAGCGAGCACTTTGATTGACGATTCAAGGAACTTCAGAAATTCTTAGAAGTCTGGAAAACAATTTATGTCTGTTTTTGAGCATTTACACTATGAAGATCCCCTACTACAAGACAATATGTGGGACCCTTTTCCAACTAGATTTGGGGTAGGATATACCAAGACAAGGACGAAACATTTTATTGGAGACACATCCTTGTGCCAATGTCCAAACACACACTCATACACTAGAATACACAAAGGCAAAGGGAGCTTATGGTGTATGTGACGCTAACTGGACAGGAAAAAATTGCACTCTCCATGCAGCACCCTTAAGTCATTTGTTTCATTAACTCTGTAGCTTTGATGGACAAAAAGCTGCTTCAGCACATGCTTACTGTACACACAGACCACATAATGACTTTACTGTACACTGAAAGTGTGACTTAGTGGCTAAATAATCTCAGCTAAATGAACCTGACACAGGTTTGTTTTTGGTTTGATGCTAAATCAAATAACACTTTAACACAAGATCTGGACTGTAACTCATGCTAGTCAGCAAACCAGCCAGCTGGTCAAGGTGTACATTACATGCAACATGGCTAACACGTTAAGCACATGCTATGGAAAACAAAAATGTCAGGAGTGAGTGCGTGAGGGGAGATTTTCCTCCTAGTTATGTCATGGTTAAAAGTTTTCTACCTCGCCGTCCTCCTCGCATCTCTTCCTTGCACTCTCCACCATGCCACTGCGCTCTCTCTCTCTCTCTCTCTCTCTCTCATCTGTCCGTTCCTACAGCCAGTTTCGCACAGTGGCCTCTTTCTGCCCGTCCTCGAGCAGAGCATGTTCCTCCTATAAGGTCATGTCAAAGGAATGCCTGAAAAAGCCTCACCTGTGTCTAAAAACCCTCTTTCATTACCCCGTGAAGACACAGGAGGCGCGACGAACCAGGAAAAGACGGCCCTCACTCCTTCCTTCACCGGCCTCCACCCGTCATTATTCATAAAAATCCTTCAAAAGCAGCAGAGACTGTACATTTAAAAGAAAACAGTGGAAGAACAACAATAATGCCACTGTACACAGGAGAAACCTTAACTCGGTGTTGTGTGCCCGGGCTGTAAGCTGTGAGGCTGCTGGCTGTGATTAGGGGGAAAAATGAGTGAACTCATAAGGCACCCAGAATATGCAACTATTAGTTATCAAAACACAAGTCATGTCCATTATGAGCTAATCTGGATCAGGCATCTTAGATTGAGGGTGGTTTTTGTACATCTGTAGTTGTGTCTGCCCTGTGGCTGACATCATTTGGCTGTAGAGGGAAATAACTGCTTCCATTATCCTCTCCATCTCCAGTGACAGCCCAGCTAAGCTTTGTTGGCCTATCCTGAGGCCACCCGAGACCACATCAGCTACTGTATCCTTAGTCAACCATCACACTCTTTCCCATGTCTGATCTCGCTTCCTGGGCAGCCTCAGGACACACAAGGCCAGCTTTGTGTAGAAACCTCCAAAACACAAGGTGTGTATGTTTAAAGTAGTGCAGACGGGGTGGAAAATAACCTATAATGTCTCCCCCTGCCGCCTTCTCACCCTCCTCCCTACACCTTTCTCCCTCCTACCCAAAATACAGTAACACACACTGTCTTTTTTCTCAGGAACTTCTAAAAACGGGGCTGGTAAGCCGACGTCTTATTTTTACCACAATCCTCTGATTTCACACTCACCCATTTTCTATTCATAAAGCTGCCTTTTTCAAGACTGGAAAAACACACTCCGACTGGTCCCATGAATCTGAAATGTGGCTAACAGTTGTATTTTGTCTCTTTGCCTTTGGTTGAGGGTGTGGTGTGTGTATCGAAGGTGTATACATGCTGGAACTTGAGCCCACAGACGGATAACCAAAGATACTAGCAATAAGGCTTTTCTTCAGCAACCTCTAATGTGTTGCATTAGTTTAAAGGAACAGTTTGACATTTGGGGAAATTATTATTTGCTTTCTTGCTGAGAGTTGTGGCAAGTCTACATGGGAAGCGTTTCAGCCCCTTTTCCCAGTCGTCCGTCTCATGCGTGTCTGATGGAACAAATATGCTTCTGTTTTGATCAGCCCAGCTGTCTACACAGGATACGTGAAGGCCCATAGTATATTCTCTTCATTTTTTGCATGTAAATACAGTGTTAAGGTATTGGGCTCTGAGTGCTGCCAAAATGCGGGTGCCTACAACTCAATACTGTGCTTGAATGCATCCAGTGTAGGTACACACTGAGCACTGAGCCAGCCTGCAGGTTATGTGCTGGACTTGCTGGTAGGCAGATTTTTTGTTTTAGGACAGAGCTAGATGAGCTGGTTCCCCCTGCTTCCAGTCTTTATGGTAAGCTAAACTAAGTGTGGTATAAATCTTCTGATCTCATGAATCATGCTTCTGCTGAGATACACTTAAATACGGCAGAACGTAGGACGGTAACCTGTGTGTCAAGAAAGCCGATTGGTTGATTCAACATCTTGCCAGGATTTTCTTTTTCCAGTTTGGCTGTACATTTCAACCTAGCACTGCCACAGGTGATCTTCTGGAATAAATTCCTTTTTAAGACACACATTGTCCATCTTGTCAAACTATTTCTTTAACATGTTTGCCTCAGAGGTCACGGCTATCTCAGAGAAGATAACACGAGATCAAACCACTTCAGAAACTTTGTAGACCTTTCACTCGGTTTCCCCATAAAGCTCCAGCATTGAGGGGATTTCCCGTCTCGGAGGAACATTACAAGGAACTGCACATTTGAAGGAAACGTTTATGGGCACTCCACTCAGGGACAGTGGTCAAAGGTCACCCTCTTACATGAGCGTGGGCGCTTTCGGCTTTTCCACTGCGTATGTACAGACTTTGGGCTGGGAAAATAATAAACGCTGGGCATGATGTGGTGTTTAAGTGTTAAATCTAAAGACAAATGTTGAGTTCAAACACAACAGGGTGTGTGTGTGTGTGTGTGTGTGTGTGTGTGTGTGTGTGTGTGTGTGTGTGTGTGTGTGTGTGTGTGTGTGTGTGTGTGTGTGTGTGTGTGTGTGTGTCCCAGAAGACAATGCCAGCAGTCATCCAGCAACTCAGTTCTCACCCTGTTCAACCCACACATACCCCAGAGAAAAATAAAATATTTCTGTTCATGTTGAAATCAATCTGGTGTTGTAGCAATGAGCAGCTTTTAAAAGACAAAGGGTGTTACACAACACTCACAACAACAGTCAACTTCAGCTAAGGGGGCTTTGCTGAGAGACTGAAATGCATCTGTGAACCAATAATGGACGCAAAGATCACTAATATACAGTGGGTGTATCTACATATTACAGGGGAATTACAAGGAAACTATTGAAAACCATCAAACATTTATCCTTTTAATTTGGCATGGCAGCCACTAGAAGTGTGCACTAACGAGCAGCTTCCTATGTCACTAAAAAGTTTAATCAGCATAGTTAACGATAAGCGAGTCAGCTGCCATGACGGTAACATGACCTAAAAGACTATTCAACTGCCGGGTGTCAGAAGATTTCCCTCCAGATTGGAGTATGAAAGTTTCAAGTGCCCTGAAGGAGTATGTCCTGATTCAAACTTCAAAAGTGGTTCTGCCCCACTCTCTGATGAGGTAATGGATACACCTTTTTTCCTAGGGGCTAAATAAAACATTGACAGAGCACTGTACAATGTTTCATCACAAAATCAGTTCATCAATCAAGTTGCTACCCTCCCTGACCAGAAATCCTCCCCAGGCATACTTCTGACAGTTGTAAGGAGAAGGTCAAGAATTGGCCAAGAAAGTAAGAAGAGAAGAATGCACCCCCTTCACTTTCTTTCTAAAGCTGCTGGTGGTATGCGAGTTGAAACTAAGCTTGCCTGAAAAGGGAGGCAAGAAACGCAGATACTCAGCAGGAGGAAAAAAACGTAGATTCCTGTTCAGAAAACATCAGCAGTGTGACTTTTGGCTGTACTAATGAGAGATAACCTTCATAGTTTAATGTTTGTTGTCTAACCAGTCCCTTGCCTTCCTACAGCAACATAAAGGACACCTTGCTTACTTTTCTTAACTTCTTCTCCAATCATTCATCTTCATGATAACCATGCACCACTCAGACTGGAGTGCTGGTCATTTGCATTTTGTCACGAAAGGGAGGTGTGCTGCTAACAGCTTATTTAAGACTGGCCTCCGCTGGCTTCTCAAAGATGTGAGACAACAGTTGGAGGGTTTCTGTGTTGCGTTGTCTAATAAAACAGTATAAACAGTAAAAGCAAAAAAAACCAAAAAAACAATAACAAACATTAAGACCTGTTTCAAGTAAATGGAGAAACACAGTCTCCATTATGATGGTAAATATATCCCTGCGCGGTGAATTCAATGAGGCCATCTAAAAATTTAAGAACGAAAACCTTGATATAAAATAAGAACAGAGTGTTCGTTGTAAATTGTGGTGACAGGGTGGAACCATTATTGTGGATAGAAGAAATTCTTGACATAGTTTAAAGCCCAACTAACAACTGAGAAATGATTTAAAGACCAACTGTAAAGAGATTTTCACAAACACTCACACACAGAAACACATACTTTTACATTTATCCACTGGGAGATCTTGGCACAGACTGCATTCACGTGACAGCATCAATAACTCAAATTTATTGTGAGTGCATTTTAACAATCAATATACACTCTGTACATAATGAGATGATACAGAAAGCAAATAAATCTTCAGTGGATGTGTTGGGAGAAAAAGCTGACAAGACCTCATTTCAGACATTTTCCTCGCCATTTCCCTCTGGTGTGCTGTTTTAAAAACCCGGTCACGCTGCCGTGTCATGGGGTCAACACACTGCTGCATTTCATCTCGCCTTTTACACACACTTGCTGTCAAAGAGTGTGTGAACGCGTATGAGAAAACACAAAATAGTGAATTTGTTTGCATGTGTGAGGCCTGGCTGTCTGTCGGCTGGTGTATGAATCAGTGGCCATATCTCTTCTTTGCGAGTGCAGACAGGCTGATCAGTGACACGGTTTCCTTGTAGAGAGAAAAGTGAGTAAAAGAACACGTGGAATGCAAGATGTAAATTTGGCACAACATTTAGATTTGCACAAAAATCGTAAGTATAAAAGCTGCACTCTGGACACTAGAGGACCTTGTACTCATTGAGAACAACTTTTGCAGCAAGCTTTATAAGCTTCAAAAGCTGCTGCAGCAATTTCAGGGAGGATTTCCACAAACACATGTTTGTTTAAGATTGATAATTGGAAAAATGCAGACATTTCATAATATTGAAATGTAAATTTAATTTGCAAATAAGGAAATTAAATTGTAAACAGATTAGGTACCCAGGTGTTATCAGCATAATGTACTAAAAGTATCAAAAGTTAAAGTACTCATTAAGCAGAATGGCTCCTGCTATTACTAAATATTATACTATTCTGTTTTTATCACTACCAAATACATGTAAGAACATTTATGTAGTAATTTGTCAATATAAAGCCAATTTTAGATACTTCTGGATAGATCAGTAGCATCATCATATAAACACATCACATGGTTTGTTTTGCATGTATAAAGTAATTAGCAACTATAAGTGTCAAAAAGATGTAGTGGAGTTACTTTTCCCACTTAAATGTAATGGAATAGATGTATAAAGAAGCATGACATGGAAATGCTTAAATAAAGTACAAGTATTACTTAAGTACAAGTAAAATTGTACTTAAGTACAGTACTTGAATAGATGTACTTAGTTACATTTCACCCCTGATTTTAGGTGATCTACTTTTATATATTTAAATAAAAGAATCATACAAGACGGTTTACTACATCTCAATTGCTCACCTGGGGCCGGATGTGTACGACATGTTATCACACATAAATTGGTATTTATTAAAGAAGAATGTGCTTTGAGAATGTGTGCAGCGCACGCTTATTTTCTTCATGTAACCTTATGATAAAATATTGTTTCTTTAGGTTGTTAGGGTTACCAATTTCTGATTTCAAATTCACTCATTGAGTTTTTTTGTATACAAAAAAGGCACTTTTATAGACTTAATTTTAATTCATTACTTATGAGCCCTTTCCCCCCCATTCTTTTTATTTCCATTTGAGACAAAAACTAATCTAATCACTAAAAACTAAGAAACTAATGATGATATTTTAAACACGGCCTGGTACGTGGTTGCAGCGTGAAAATGCACACAATTGTTCTTTGCCAACACAAACACAACACAGCTGTTACTGCTAACAACAGTTTTCTACAGATTGATAGAGTTTAGTCATGAGATCCAACCATTTTATTACATTTTATTATTATCTTACTTCCGAATAATTTAACTTTTTTTTCAGTTTACTTGGTGGACGTAATTAAGAACCACCAACAGGGTGATGGAGGTGAATCTCTTCAAAGGTCAAACCTCTAAGAGTGATTTGTACTCCGTTCATAAACATGGCATGTTCCTGTTGCTGCTGTCACATTACACAAATCTAGCAGTCTTGAAACACAGCATGCTGACTGGAATTCAGTCCGAACACACACACACACACACACACACACACACACACACACACACACACGATTGATTACCACAAATTTTTCTAAGATCCAATAAGATCTGAGGATTTTGGGATTTGTGTGTGTGTGTGATCTATAAGCAGATGTTTTCCAGCACAGTAAAATTCAAATGATCAGTTTGTGCTTCATTTGCTTTCAGGACAAATGTTATTTGCTTTTGGTTTTACAGACTCTGGCATAAACAAGTGTTGTGTAAAAGAAATAAGTAAGCGAGTGCGTAAGCAAGCAAGTCTGCACCTGTCCACCTCTTCCTGCCTACTGCTAAATACTCTTCACAGGCCAGAACTCACCCCTCTCTCTTTTTCCCTTTATGTGACTAGTTGTGAGCGGCTGGACAAACCTAAGGTCAAGGGTTGTGTGTGTGCCAGGCTGACGACTTAGCGGTGAGACTTCCCAGGAACAAGCATGTCTCACATTCTTAAGCAGTGGCGTAAGGGCTGTGGTGTTCAGACAAGACACACAGTGCTGGAGGCAACTTGGTCCGCCAACAAAGAAACTCTGATCTGTGTCAATTCAGTAGTAATCACCCCAAACAGCTCGACCAACTCAGCCAAGTCTTTTCATTTGAAAAGAAAACAGGAACACAGGATAAATGCCACATATAATAAAAAGACAACATATTTAGAGTTTCAATTTATTATTTGCTTGCTAACATATTTACTGGATCTTCTTGTATTTGATTTTGTTCTTTCAAAGATGCTACGATTTTGTGCAAAGCAGTGTAACATAGTCATGAGTCAATTTGATAAACATCAACTGTATTTCTTAAATTTGATTGGCTCACAGTCCATCAGCATTTACAGTGGCAGGCAGGAACACTCATAATGTCTACCATGCTAGTGGTGTGGCTCAATGTATGGCAATGTTGGCCTTTCCATCACTTTGGTCTGAACCAAATATCTGAACAACTACTGGATGGACCACCATGAAATGTACAGACATGCATGATGCCCAGAGGATGAACCCTAATGACCTTGCTGATTCCCTGACTTCTAGCGCCCCCATGAGGTTGACATTTGTGGCTTTTGAGTAAATGTCTCAGAAACTATAGGATGAAATGGACTTTTTAAAACTTTTGTGATCCTCTGACTTTTCAACTAGCACCATCATGAGGTAAACATATCAATTAGTTCAACAGTTTTGTTTTATGACCAAATACCACAGACTGTATGCCAAATACCTACACAATTATTGACACTCTCATAAGCCTCAGCTGTTCTTTGTGTTTAGTGCTAATTAGCAAACTTTAGCATGCTAACAAGATGGTGAACACAGTACCATGTTAGCATTGTCATTGCGACCATGCTGTGATGACAGCACCACGGGGTCTACGTACAGCCTCACAGAGCTGTTAGCAGGTTATCACTAACTTCAACTTGTTCTCACTCCCTGACTCATCACATATGGACGCGTGGTCAAGACCCATCGGCGTCAATTTGTAAAGCACTGGGGATCCCTATAGCGTCAGTGGGGGAAGCCCTGTAGCGTCAGTTTTTGATGGTAAAGGAAGGTATGATATTTGACACAAAGGACTAAGTAAGGAGGTGGTTAGAGTGGATGGAGGGCCAGAAGCCGGACTTTGAACCAGGAGACCCGTGTTCGTGTCCCGTGTGAAACCAAGTAAATATTTTTATTTAAGTTATGCAAATATGTAAATTGCTACGCAAGTGATGTAGGTTAACTTTAGTTAACCCAAACCATGATCTTTTTCTAACCATAACCAAGAAATTGGATGATTGTCATTTTCAAATGACAATGTTTCAAAACACTAGCGTTCTATTTTGAAAGTCTAACCGTGTATTGCATATTTATTGTTGCCAAGTTTACCGGACGTTGCACATTCGTTGTGGCTATGCGTTGCTAACTTGAGCACGGAGCCCTAAGCGTGTAAAAATGACGCTAAAGGGGTACCCAGGGTGTTCACAAGCGACGCCAAAGGGCCTTGACCAAGTGTCAATATGTGACGAGTCGGGAGTGAGAATGTGTTGCTAACTTGGCCACAGAGCGTCGAAACACTTGCGATGTGACTTTCGGACCATGTTTCTGGGTAAGAGACAATAAATCTTCCTCGCCTCAAACACCTAAGAATTGTAAGAGCTAACAGCAGCCTGGATCTCGACTGTGGAAGCTCAGCTGACTTTCCTTCTTCCCATTACTGTTGAAACTTTGGTGTATTTTACTATACCATATGGAAATCTGGATGTAAAAGAGGTGTTATTAAAAGCCTCACCAGGCCCAAGTGTGGTTAAGAGGTAAGTAGTGAAAGTGGTACAGCCCAGTACTGCCTTGCTTCAGAAAAGATACTGTGTGTGTTGTTGCTGATAATAGGGCAGGGTAGGACCGCTCGACTGCACTTTGTAATCTAGGTTGTGGTGTTGTACACCATGAATTAAACACTGAGGAGTAGGATCCTGCCTGTAATTTCAGTGATGCTGCTGGCTCATCTTTGCTGCTGCAACTTAAGAATAATCAGCCAAACATGTGCTGCATTTTATGTAAAAGTTAGAATACAGAATCAGACAACACCACAGTCAAAATCTTACCTAGAAATTAAAACCAACAATATTAAAGCAATGCTAATTTCTTAGAATCATTCATTCAAACCTGGCAATAATATGCTCCATGTGTTTTTCCCTTGAGGCCTTCAATACAGTTCCAGCAAGGATTTCCATCATTATGAAAAGCTGCTTCCACTTTACTTCTGCCCTCCATTGTTCTTTGTTGCAAGGGCAACCCTCACATGCCTCTGCTGTTAGAGGTGCTGGGACCACTACCGATGTGGGTGCAGGATAATGGAAACCAACTGACCCCAGTTAAGTCCAAGTCATTCCATTCGTTTTTTATTCCACACAAAATTAAAGACAGAGTAAAAGCCTGTGTCTCTATGATTGGACCTATTTAGGGAAAGTGAGCTCTCAAAAGGCGTAGAAACTAAATCCAGGCCTGAATTCTCCACGGTGTGATAGGTAGAAAAAGAGAGCTGGTCCAGATGTGGGCAGTCTGTTTACAATCTTACACTATTTGCTTGTCTGTTGATACCATCGTTTAGTTTCTATTTCCTGTTGTAGCAAATCCTGCATGGCCACACACTGAGAGTCCCAGTGTCCTCTTGTGCCTGTGTGTGACAGATTATGTTGATAAATGAATGAGAAAATGAGATATACTCTACACCGTAGACTCAACAAGTTGCAGTTTTATCAGTGAGACTCTAAAAGAATTTTATTTTGAAGTTCAAGAAAACATTTTTTTGCTAGACAGAACAAAAAATAACCACTATAAAAATGTGAATTTTATAGTTGTTTTTCTTAGCGGCTATAAATCACAGAGGGAACTCAAAACACCATTATAAAGGTCAGTGACTGTTTCTAAGAAAATAGACTTTACCACAGCACCAGACTTACACCAGCACCTGAGGCCACTATCAGAGGATAGGGCTGTGTGAGATGAAAACAATCACCTCCATCTCTCTGAAAAAGATCTCATATCCTGTGGAGATTGAACATCCCAAAAGAAGACTTTTACCTAAATGACACAAATGACTGA
>NC_060154.1:16601699-16622523 GCF_021292245.1 Micropterus dolomieu | reverse complement strand
ACCAAATCAATTTGACTTCAGAGTAAACATGAATCTCACACACACACACACACACACACACACACACACACACACACACACGATTGATTACCACAAATTTTTCTAAGATCCAATAAGATCTGAGGATTTTGGGATTTGTGTGTGTGTGTGATCTATAAGCAGATGTTTTCCAGCACAGTAAAATTCAAATGATCAGTTTGTGCTTCATTTGCTTTCAGGACAAATGTTATTTGCTTTTGGTTTTACAGACTCTGGCATAAACAAGTGTTGTGTAAAAGAAATAAGTAAGCGAGTGCGTAAGCAAGCAAGTCTGCACCTGTCCACCTCTTCCTGCCTACTGCTAAATACTCTTCACAGGCCAGAACTCACCCCTCTCTCTTTTTCCCTTTATGTGACTAGTTGTGAGCGGCTGGACAAACCTAAGGTCAAGGGTTGTGTGTGTGCCAGGCTGACGACTTAGCGGTGAGACTTCCCAGGAACAAGCATGTCTCACATTCTTAAGCAGTGGCGTAAGGGCTGTGGTGTTCAGACAAGACACACAGTGCTGGAGGCAACTTGGTCCGCCAACAAAGAAACTCTGATCTGTGTCAATTCAGTAGTAATCACCCCAAACAGCTCGACCAACTCAGCCAAGTCTTTTCATTTGAAAAGAAAACAGGAACACAGGATAAATGCCACATATAATAAAAAGACAACATATTTAGAGTTTCAATTTATTATTTGCTTGCTAACATATTTACTGGATCTTCTTGTATTTGATTTTGTTCTTTCAAAGATGCTACGATTTTGTGCAAAGCAGTGTAACATAGTCATGAGTCAATTTGATAAACATCAACTGTATTTCTTAAATTTGATTGGCTCACAGTCCATCAGCATTTACAGTGGCAGGCAGGAACACTCATAATGTCTACCATGCTAGTGGTGTGGCTCAATGTATGGCAATGTTGGCCTTTCCATCACTTTGGTCTGAACCAAATATCTGAACAACTACTGGATGGACCACCATGAAATGTACAGACATGCATGATGCCCAGAGGATGAACCCTAATGACCTTGCTGATTCCCTGACTTCTAGCGCCCCCATGAGGTTGACATTTGTGGCTTTTGAGTAAATGTCTCAGAAACTATAGGATGAAATGGACTTTTTAAAACTTTTGTGATCCTCTGACTTTTCAACTAGCACCATCATGAGGTAAACATATCAATTAGTTCAACAGTTTTGTTTTATGACCAAATACCACAGACTGTATGCCAAATACCTACACAATTATTGACACTCTCATAAGCCTCAGCTGTTCTTTGTGTTTAGTGCTAATTAGCAAACTTTAGCATGCTAACAAGATGGTGAACACAGTACCATGTTAGCATTGTCATTGCGACCATGCTGTGATGACAGCACCACGGGGTCTACGTACAGCCTCACAGAGCTGTTAGCAGGTTATCACTAACTTCAACTTGTTCTCACTCCCTGACTCATCACATATGGACGCGTGGTCAAGACCCATCGGCGTCAATTTGTAAAGCACTGGGGATCCCTATAGCGTCAGTGGGGGAAGCCCTGTAGCGTCAGTTTTTGATGGTAAAGGAAGGTATGATATTTGACACAAAGGACTAAGTAAGGAGGTGGTTAGAGTGGATGGAGGGCCAGAAGCCGGACTTTGAACCAGGAGACCCGTGTTCGTGTCCCGTGTGAAACCAAGTAAATATTTTTATTTAAGTTATGCAAATATGTAAATTGCTACGCAAGTGATGTAGGTTAACTTTAGTTAACCCAAACCATGATCTTTTTCTAACCATAACCAAGAAATTGGATGATTGTCATTTTCAAATGACAATGTTTCAAAACACTAGCGTTCTATTTTGAAAGTCTAACCGTGTATTGCATATTTATTGTTGCCAAGTTTACCGGACGTTGCACATTCGTTGTGGCTATGCGTTGCTAACTTGAGCACGGAGCCCTAAGCGTGTAAAAATGACGCTAAAGGGGTACCCAGGGTGTTCACAAGCGACGCCAAAGGGCCTTGACCAAGTGTCAATATGTGACGAGTCGGGAGTGAGAATGTGTTGCTAACTTGGCCACAGAGCGTCGAAACACTTGCGATGTGACTTTCGGACCATGTTTCTGGGTAAGAGACAATAAATCTTCCTCGCCTCAAACACCTAAGAATTGTAAGAGCTAACAGCAGCCTGGATCTCGACTGTGGAAGCTCAGCTGACTTTCCTTCTTCCCATTACTGTTGAAACTTTGGTGTATTTTACTATACCATATGGAAATCTGGATGTAAAAGAGGTGTTATTAAAAGCCTCACCAGGCCCAAGTGTGGTTAAGAGGTAAGTAGTGAAAGTGGTACAGCCCAGTACTGCCTTGCTTCAGAAAAGATACTGTGTGTGTTGTTGCTGATAATAGGGCAGGGTAGGACCGCTCGACTGCACTTTGTAATCTAGGTTGTGGTGTTGTACACCATGAATTAAACACTGAGGAGTAGGATCCTGCCTGTAATTTCAGTGATGCTGCTGGCTCATCTTTGCTGCTGCAACTTAAGAATAATCAGCCAAACATGTGCTGCATTTTATGTAAAAGTTAGAATACAGAATCAGACAACACCACAGTCAAAATCTTACCTAGAAATTAAAACCAACAATATTAAAGCAATGCTAATTTCTTAGAATCATTCATTCAAACCTGGCAATAATATGCTCCATGTGTTTTTCCCTTGAGGCCTTCAATACAGTTCCAGCAAGGATTTCCATCATTATGAAAAGCTGCTTCCACTTTACTTCTGCCCTCCATTGTTCTTTGTTGCAAGGGCAACCCTCACATGCCTCTGCTGTTAGAGGTGCTGGGACCACTACCGATGTGGGTGCAGGATAATGGAAACCAACTGACCCCAGTTAAGTCCAAGTCATTCCATTCGTTTTTTATTCCACACAAAATTAAAGACAGAGTAAAAGCCTGTGTCTCTATGATTGGACCTATTTAGGGAAAGTGAGCTCTCAAAAGGCGTAGAAACTAAATCCAGGCCTGAATTCTCCACGGTGTGATAGGTAGAAAAAGAGAGCTGGTCCAGATGTGGGCAGTCTGTTTACAATCTTACACTATTTGCTTGTCTGTTGATACCATCGTTTAGTTTCTATTTCCTGTTGTAGCAAATCCTGCATGGCCACACACTGAGAGTCCCAGTGTCCTCTTGTGCCTGTGTGTGACAGATTATGTTGATAAATGAATGAGAAAATGAGATATACTCTACACCGTAGACTCAACAAGTTGCAGTTTTATCAGTGAGACTCTAAAAGAATTTTATTTTGAAGTTCAAGAAAACATTTTTTTGCTAGACAGAACAAAAAATAACCACTATAAAAATGTGAATTTTATAGTTGTTTTTCTTAGCGGCTATAAATCACAGAGGGAACTCAAAACACCATTATAAAGGTCAGTGACTGTTTCTAAGAAAATAGACTTTACCACAGCACCAGACTTACACCAGCACCTGAGGCCACTATCAGAGGATAGGGCTGTGTGAGATGAAAACAATCACCTCCATCTCTCTGAAAAAGATCTCATATCCTGTGGAGATTGAACATCCCAAAAGAAGACTTTTACCTAAATGACACAAATGACTGACTGACATACTTCAGATACAGTCAAACTGTAAATGTTTTTTTCCACACAAGTAACACAGATCTTTCTAATCAGCTAGTAGTTTAAATCATTCATGCAACTGACATTTAGGTTAAAACAAATTATACAGTGTTCTTTATTGCTGAATAGCAGCAAAACAAGTAACCCTTCATTCATTAAAGGCATAAACACACACACACACACACACACAATACGGTCTGTTTTAACCTAGTGTTTGACTGCACTGGATGGAGAAGGTGGAAATTGGACAACTGCACGAAATGTTTCTATAAATAATTAATAACTTACTCAAAACGCTGCCTTATCACTTTTTGAGCTGCCCATAGTGAGCTCATTAGCTTGAAGCAAAACAACGACAAATGAACGAGTTGATGTAACTGGTACTTAAGTGACTCACTTCAAAACTTCCAGGCACATAAAACAATGAACATATTTCTTCAGACCGGGAACAGGAAACGTCAGCATGATAACATGCTCCCAATGTTAATGCTAACTGATGTTTAATTTACTCATTTGCAATTACCACAAACTAGAGCAAAGGATTTCATTAGGTTTGAAAATATTTGGTTACAAAATTCAGTTTTGACCTGATGATGTTGCTATGTAAAATTTAAGGGGTCTGTACCAAATCAACATGTAGATATTTCACTCAAAACCACAAATGTCATCCTCATGGTGGCGCCAATCCATCTAAAAGATGTTGAGATATTACACTGAGAAGTGAAAACTTTCACTTGCTGGTGGCGCTGGAGAAAAAGAAAGTCAGGGGATCACCAAACTCAATAGGCTTCAATAGCTGACCATGAATGTCTACAAACTTTTATAGCAATCTATCCAATTGTTGTTGAGATATTTCAGTCTGGACCAGACTGGTGGACGACTGCCTCGCCGCAAGCAAAAAATTGTTTTGTTACTCTTTAAATCTTTATTGCTTTTGGTTCATGCTGTTAGCAGATGGATTTTGGAAAATACAAACTGTTACTGCTAAAACTGCTAAATTCCTTGACTATGAAAGGCCTGTAGTTTAAACGCAAGTTCACTGACTTAACTGAGGGACAGGTTGCCTGACGACCTAGTGATAGCATGCAATTCATCCTGACACTGTCTCAGAAACAAAGCCATCAGCAACACCAGTCTATTTGGAATAAGTGTTTCTGAATGCGTTGTTTCTCTAAGTGCTGCACCTGACAGTGAATGACTGGCAGTTAATGCCTCCTTACCAGCCATCCTGAAACACTTTGAGATAGAGATATCCATCAGCATCCCTCAGTCTGCATGGCGGAGCAGCCCACCTGGCAATAGTTTCTGCTGTGGTTATGCTGGGTCACATGTAATAAAATCACTTTCTGCTGTATGATCAACGGCCCCTTCCTCCAAACAAAATAAAAACATGTGCTGAGACCCTTGTTTACCTGTGGAGGTTAAAAAAGAGTCACTAAGAGATCAGTTTGAATTGGAGACAAAAAATATGTGTGTGGTCAGGAGGACGCATGTGTTGAGTTACGGCTTGTTGATGAGTCCCACCTGCATTGGCTTCCCTGTGTAGTCGTCTATGTGTACACCTCAGGCAGCGGGTTGTTTGACCATCTGTGTGCTTATGCATGAATGTATGTGTCTGCACGTCCTCCCATTTGTGCTCCAATCTCCCGACTGGGGTTGAGAGCTTACAGACTCTCCGGTCTAAGTGAGCAGGGAGAATAAATAATGATGAGCACTGACCCTCGGAAAAGGACACAGATGATTTCTCAAATTATTGCACAGCCTCCCCTCGAACAAGTCTACCTCCCCAGTGATCCAAACAAGCAGACAAAGACAAACAATCCTGGTTTTCTTCTGCCAAACGCCACAATGCAGGCTAAGAGGATCGCCTCCTCCAAGACTCTCGAACATTTAGACTGGCAGCTCTGACACTCGCCGCTCCACTTAAAAACTTATTTTCAGGGCTGTGACACTGGCAGGAAACAATGCCAGCTGCCACTTAAAACAGTTAACAGAGAGGCTTCTGGATCTCAGCGACTATTAAAAACCCTGGTGAGTATTTTGAGACCCTATTTGGATGGATGTCACCTGTGAGGTGGGACTCTCAAACGTCTAAATTTCAGGTCTGGATTCTGCCCTGTTAAACTACTGTGAGGAAGTGGTTTGGCAAAGAAGGACACACAGGAGGTCTGGAATTGAACATCTGTTCATTATAAGAAGTCTGCTTCTTAGTTGTAGCTGGCAGACCGTGGTCAACAGAACCCCCTTAACATCTGACTTTCACAAACACCTCTATCCTTAAAATGGGATTATGAAATAATCTAAACTCATAGTTGATCTGAATTGACAGGAAAGGATTGAGCTGTCATGCACTATCAAACACTAACAAAAATTGTTTACAACACTGACATATCATCACATTTTAAGTTGATATGCTTAACCTGTTAGCAAACAGTTGTTATTTACACATCCAGCAGTTACAGAGCATTATTTTCATTCATTTTGAGTCATTTTTGTATCCTCCTGTTTGTTGCTGAGCAGGTAGTGTACAACACATTCTTACTCCCAACTCGTCACAAATAGACGCTTGGTCAAGATTGTTTCGCTTTTTAACGCCCTGGGTACCCTCTTTTGGAGGTGTAGTTAAGTTGGCAATAATAAATATGCAGGTTAAACGTTCAAAATAAAAACTTTCAAAATGATCCTGGTTTGGGTTAAAATAATTATTTTAGTTACTTAAGTCACTTAACCCATGTAAGTCAAGTAACGTTATTTGCGTAAATTATGCAAATTATGAAACCTCCATCTATCGTCAACTGCTTATCCTGCGTACAGGGTCCCAGCTGGTGTCGGGCGAAAGGCAGGGTACACCCTGAACAGGTCGCCAATCCATCGCAGGGCCACACATAGACAAAAAACCAGTCACACTCACAGGGTCACCAATCAACCTCGTCCGCATGTCTTGGACAGTGGGAGCCAAATTATGAAACCTACGTTAACATTCAATGTTGACTTTTTGTTTTACACAGGAAACAAACACCAGTCTCCTGGGTGAAAGTCCGGTTTGTGGCCCGCTTGTCCACCCCGACCGCCTCCTTACTCAAACTTTTGTGCTAAATATCATAAACCTTTAGCGTTCATAAATGACGCTACAGGGCTACAGGGCTACAGGGCTACAGGGCAGACCTACAATTGGTTTCAGAGCCCAAAAGTTTATGGAATTTCTGCAGTAGGTGTTCGTGACGTGACAACCACTGTAAAAAGAGTAGACCACCAAAAATGATTCATCTGAAGCCTGTCTTCCTGATTTCAGCAGATTCTCAATAAAATTAATAAATATGTCTCTTGAAGCCTGATATGGATTAATTGGTCAATTCCAGACTCACATTCATCACACACACACACACACACACATGCTGATCTCAACATCTTGATCCAGACCTGAGAAGCTGTTGCCCCTCTAATACTTCCTCTACTACAGACATAAAATGAGATCACTGTGCAGAGCGTAAGTGAAGGAGGAAATATAGGGAGGAAAATGTGAAACTAAACTTGGACAAGATTCAAACTATGAGTCAGGAGGCCCAGGAACAGGAAAGTTTACTCGTAAAGCTGGAGTTTTTGGACAAGGAGAACACAAACAAGGTGCAAACAGCCGTAACGTTGATGTTGGCGTCAATATTTTTGTGCCTTACTCTAACTCAAATGCAATTTTGTCTTCAGCCTTTATTGGATAAACGAATCCCTAAATCAGTGTGAAAGCACATTTTTGGTGTGACTCTGCAGGAATAGCATTAACAACAGACTTTGTGGGGAGGAGAAGAAAATGACACGCTAACTAAGTCTGGGCCAGAGAGGCCATAGTTCACCCCACCCAGCAGTTTAACAACAGGCCCTTGGGCACAATTGGCCTATATTTCTATCAGTCTCCATCCATCTTCTTCACAGGACGTAGTAATGTTAATAACTCTTTGGAGAAATCTTGTGTGACACAGAGCAGACTTGACTCAAGTGTCATGATATCTAATTAACCAGGGCTGTGGCAGCCTCCGAGGCTACAGACATTAACAATCAACAAAAGGTCAGGTCCTCTTTCACAGGGGTGTGCTCTGTCAGTGCTGTGTAACAGCCATTTGTTTTAGTGTCTGAAAAAATATTAACCACTGTACTTGTGTTTATTTGAGTATGTACTGTGAATATATTGTTTGGATTGGCATTTTTATTAATTGTTGTATTTAACATTTTGTACTGTCAAGTAGTAGTACTACGACTACTGTTTACAAGCGAAATTGCCCCCTTGGGACATTAATGCTTTACTCTGCTCTACTCACAGCCTAGCCAACACTAGCAGAGTTTCATAAAGGCAGTTTGACTTAATCTGGTTTTAACTAGCTAACAAACATGTTACAGACCAAACACGCTATGTTAGCATAACAGTTAGCCAAGGCTGGCAAGATTTCATTTGAAAAGAATTTGATTTGGAGGTATTTAGTTGAACATCGGAAGTTTCAGCCTGTTGGCGGCGCTAGATGAAAAAACAAAGGACCAACATCATTAGCAGTCATCCTCAGGGGACCAAGCATGTTTTAACCTCAATCATTCTAACAGTTCTCATAATATTTTAGTCTGGTGTTTGACCAACAGAACAACAAGTCTGTCCTCCCAAGAAAAACGTATGCATCAGTCATTTCAGCAAGTGCTGCAAAATGTTTACAACCAACAGGAGAACGTTTTTTTACAGCAACATTATGTAAGATGTGTTTTTTTTGTGCAATTAGGCACCCCTACTGTTTCAGAGTGTAATTCGTCACTGTTGTAAATAAGGACAGCTTTACACATGCATTATATTACTTATCGAAAACTAGCAAGTAGCCAACTATGCTAACAAAGCCAAACATCAAGCAAGTGCGACGATACAAGACATAGTAATATTTATTACTAGTCCAACAGAAAGAATGCCAGTTCAGCGTCTGTCTTGCAACCTTTTATTTCACAAAGCTCTCGCCAACGTCTGGCAGCCTCTTGCTTGGTCTTTCTTTTTTTCTCTGCTAAGCTTCCTCCATCTATGTCCTCCTCTGTTTTTTTTTGCCTAATGTTATGTCCATAGAGGCTGCTGAGCCCGGTTATGTTGCCCGCCTGCCCGACTCTGGCTCGATGCCGGGGCCACTCTCCACCTCTTTAACAACTGCAAAGTTGAGCTGGTGAGTTTAGTTTTAATGCTGGACAAAGGCTTATTGTGTGGTTTAGTGCCTAATCACTCGGTGTCCTCCAAATTACATCTGACCTTACTTAAATTCCTTTTATGTCCTTGAACAGATCATCATAACTCAGTGTTTCCTTCCTCAAAAAGACATAGGAGCTGTAATTTCCCCTTTAAATGTTTTTCCTCTTGTCCAGGCCTGAGTCACCCCACACACATCTGCTAAAGTTATGCCAGAGAATTATTGATTTATATTTCATTTCATTTTATGAATCTCAATTGAGGAAATTAATGATTATATTCTTTAACCTGATAAAATATTACAGATGGGTGGTAAATTAAAGGAAAGACCAACATGAGTTGTCTTTGCCAGAAGAGCTTCAGTGCTCCTTGCCAGGTCTATGGAACTCTATTGGAAGGATGAAGACCATTCCTTCACAAGGTATTTCCTCATTTATACATTAAAACCTTTATTTAATCAAGTCATCTCACTGGGATCAAGATCTCTTTTGCAAGAGAGACCCGAGTACAGCAGGTAGAAAGGAAAACTAACATAGCCAGACATATGAAAAGGACATATAGCATTAAATCAAATAATTTGGCTTCTTGGAGATGGTGGTGGAGAACATTATCTTACAAACTGGTCCAAAATCTTATATATGTTTGAAACTGGGTTGAGATCTGGTGACTGCAAATGCCGCAGCATTTAATTCACATCATTTTCAAACTTAACAAACCATTCAGTGAGCCCAAGTGCACGGAAGCATCTGTATTTGTGTTAATGTTTCTCAACTATTTAATTCAGATTTTTCTTTTAATTTGTCCTCCATATGCACATAACATACAACACTGTAAAATGGAACTAAGTATCCAATGTGCAGTTTTAGATAAGAAAAATTGCCTGCATTAATCGAAGTTAGTAATCTAGAGGGAAGAAAAGGCCCAGTGACTAAAAGGAGGTCTTTACACTGAGTCAGCTCAGATAACAGGATGTCCCCAGGGGAGGTGTGGAAATCCCCAGTTATCAGAAGGGGGGAAACTACTCCAGACCTCCCTTTCTGGAGAGCCTGACTACCACCAATATAGCAACTTTAGCCAGGTTGCTTTTCTGCTCAACAAGAGTCCAGTAAAAATGTATTAAAACATGGGGAGATGATGAAAAGAGCGGAAGAAATGCATCATCATTATTGGTGAAGTGTGGGGGTGGTTCCAAAAAATGTGACTCCCTAAGTGGGGACTGACCTAATTTCCTGCCTGTTCACAGCTGGCTCATACCAAGCTCCTGAGAATCAAACCATCCATATCTACCCCTGTCTTGTCTTCCTGCCTCCGTTCACCCGAGACGGAGATGTGACACGGCATCCAACCACGCAACTGCTGTTTCCATTAACTTCATTAGCTGCAGACCACAATCCACAGACACAATATTCCAATGGCAGCTCTTTTGGGTTTTTTTTGTTTTTTTGCGGAACTGCAATGCCAGGAATTGATGGGATCTATATTGTGTGTGGCAACGTGAGGAAGGCTAATAGCTGGAAACAGGCAGAAAATGAAATAATCACAGTCATAAAACCTGAACTTCACATTCTTCACCATCATGTCATTGGAAAAAGGGACTCACTTGATGGTTCTGATAGTCTGAGGAGGTACAGAGGCTACTGAATGCATGTATTAGCAACTGAGAATAGCATAATAACATGCTTACAAAATAGGGGGCAATTCCCAAAACACTATCCCCAAATTACAAGGCAGGGTTGAAAGGTGTGCCTAAACTTTCACTGAACAATCAACAAAGAAATGTACCCACATTTGCATGCCACAAGTGCTGGAATAAGCCACTTGTAAGGCACTAAATAATACCTACTGTAGTCTTTCTAAGGCCCACAGGATAACCATGGATGAAGGATTGTTTTGAGTGTAAATTTCAACACTAAGCCATGACAGCTGTAAGCAGCAGCACTGACAAAAACAAGCTAGGACTAGGACATTTCTCGAGACCTTATGGTAAACAATGGAAAGCAGACTTCCAACATCATCTAAGTGTAACTCTGGGTTGTTATTCTTACATAACAGAATGAAGCATAGTCCTGGAAAGCCACCACCACCATTGTCTTATCCATTGCACTTTTTCAGAGGATGATGTAGGAATCTTGACATGTGAACAAGAAACGGTGTGGGTGATATAGGCTGTGTTCAGACTGCAGGACAGGGTGACCTAGGGCTGGGAGATATGGCCAAAAAGTCATATCCCGGTACTGTTAGGCAGAATTCCGGTATAAAATATATATTGGTATTTTCTGCTAAGTGGGCTGGCAAGGAGGGGGGGCGGTTTTAGCGGGCATGCTTTACTACTTTTAGTAAATTAGCTTGTTTCTTATTTGACCGTTTTAATTATACTTCATTCTATATCTTAGTATCACTCACTTATTGAATTCGCCTCCTTCAGTTTTCTTCAAACTGACAGACCTAACGTCTCCGCTGCAAACACGTCTGCGTTACCCGCTTCTTATGCCGTTTTTCCATTACCATTACTAGCTCATCTCACCTCAACTCTACGCGACACAACTGCCGCGACGTAATGTTCAATGCGACACTCACACACACACAGCTGTCTCTTGATTTAAGTTAAAACGTTTCAACATTACTCAGAATGTAAAGACAGATAAGACGGATGTGATACGAAAAAAGTACCTGGTAGCAGGTACAAGTACAACTTTATCACAATGGATAACCAAAAGAAGGCGAGTAGAGTCAAGGCGAGTTGAGCTGGTAGCTACCGTGCATGGAAATGGGGCTTTACAGTCTCTCTCTCCCTGTATGTCCGCTTCAGTGACTTTCTCCAGTAGGCTAGGCTGTATAAAGTCACCGGTGATTCCCTTCACAGCAGCAGCTGCATGTTGAGGAAGTGTGTTGACGATGTAACCTATCAAAACAAAACCAACGTGGTAGCTAACGAATGACATCTGACTGTGTGTTCACTCTCACTTTACCTTGTCCGCTCTTGTAAAATATCCAGTGTTGCCTAACCTGGGCGGCCCGCCGAAGTAAAGTGTATGTGTGGGAAACACTGAATGAACCGTGCTTTTCTTTTTACAAGCCAGGTCTTTAACAGTGTTGACCAGCACTTAATCTCGCTCCATCTCGTTGGAGACTTTGTGAGTAACGTTAGACGGCTGCGTGCAGACTATAGGGTGCAGACGCAGAGGGAGGGGCGGGGCTGCACGGTGAGGGAGAGAGACAGGAGCAAACGCTGGCAGGACTTTACGGAAACATATTAATTAACTCAACATCAAACTATATCGCTATAAACGGTATTGTCTAATTTCATATCTCTTTTGAAATTATATTAGGTATAAATTATCTACTGATATACCGCCCAGCCCTAGAGTGACCCAAATCAGATTTTTTTTTGCTCATGTGTGACTCAGATCAGTGTGAACAGCCCAAATCACGTGGAATCTGATGCAGGTCAATTTTTGAAATGTGTCTCAGTCTGGACTGTCAGATTGGAATTCACGCGACTAACGTTAATGTCACTCTAGAGCAATATTGTCACAATTCTGCGATAGCGGAAATAAAGCAGAAAATTAAAACTTATTAAAACTTTGGCTCTTTTTCTTCTCATCCTCGTTATGATTTTCTCATGAAGAAAGGGAATCCTTTCTTCCCCCTAAAAGCAAAAGTAGAAAAGTAGCTTTAGAGACAGGGCTGCCATGATTAAAAACACAGGGCAGGTTTTTTTTCTCCAAACACTCCACTCTGATGCTGGAGATCCACTTCAACTAGGGAGACAATGACAGATCTGTACCAATATGGACAGAATCCCTTTCCATTCCAGAGGTAAAAGAGTATCCAGTGTCACGGCCCACAGCACTTAAACAACACCAGAAGGAATAGTGGAATATGAACATCAGTCAAGTTAGAAACAGTGTTATTATTTCAGAATTTGTCCACTTGAAGATTATATTTTTCAACTGTAAATGTCCCCCTCAGTATGAATCTTTGTCAGAATTCTTTAAAAAATAAATAAATAAATAAATAAGTGTCCATATCAAAATGTTGTTGTGTTTACCATTACTCTCCTTATGCCTGGTGATATAAAAAAAAGAGTCCCAATATTACAAACTCTCTCCACATTTGCAAAAGGTCATTTTAACAGATTACATAAGCTATTGAGTCTTTTAAGTACTATACCAAAGTGGAAAATTACATTGAATTGATTAATCACCAGACTATGGGTTCATACCCGCTCACACATGCATACACAATAACTAATTCTGTTTGTTTGGTGTGAATGTGGCAAAGCTGTATGGATAAGAAGAGCAATGACCACAGACAGAATTCATGTTGGAAAAAACTATTTGATTCCACATTTAAATTCTATTGTAGCACCATTTATTCACATGAGCTCATCCTGCTCTGGCAGGCGTCTGAGACAAAGCTATGGCTCTCACACCACACATGCAGCCTGAGCTGACGGTGCACTGAAACTTCACAGCCTCGGCCATAAAACCACGGCCGGGCTGTACTGTAGAAGCAAGCAGCTCATGGAAAACATGAAGCACGAAGACCTAACTGTATGTATGACATGCCTACACGTTACTGAAAACCACACTGCACCCAGCAAGTAAGAGGACATAAAAGTCTGTGTTATTGTTGGCTGTGATGGAGCCACTGTGACCACGGGCCCACACAAGACTTAGAGAGTGAGGAGGCAGAGAGGATAATGAGACTGCTCCATAGGGAGCATAGTTAGTGAAAAAAGTGAATTAAAATACACTGTCTTTAAAAAAATATCTATTTGAATTTATCCCCTGATGAAGATGAGCTTTCGTCTGTTTTTCATGACAGCAGGCCAAACTAGTGCCTGCAGAGGCTTGATATATTATTAAAAGCTGTCAAGATAAGGTGACAAGCTGCCAGCAGTAAAACCAATAAAACTACTCTAATAACTTGTAGCAAGATATTTCAACTCATACTGTGTGTATAACAAAGAATAGTTGTTTACTGTCCAACATCTACATGATGTCATGAAGCAATTTCTGTACCACGCTACAATGGCCCTACTGTACAGAAAGTCATATTCCTCGCTCCCAATATTCCCAACTCCCAATATTACAAACTCTCTCGGGGAATTAACCGCTCATTTCCTCAGAATGACACAGTCTCCAAGATTCAGCTTTCTACCCAAACCATGTAAAAATTCCTCTTTGATGAGGAGATGCTATTGCCCACCAAACCACAGAGCTGCAAGTCTCTCATTGGTTGTGTTTGTATCCCTGCTGCTGCTTAGAAACAAGCCCACAAGGTGAGCCTCCTGTGCAGGGTCGAATTAATTAGATGCCTTTTCTGAAAGGAAGAAGTAACAAAAGGGTGGCGGACATGTTCCTCGGCTGACATTGTAATGAGATGTGGTTCAGTTTGTGTGAGCCGCAGTTAAAGTACAGGAATTTACTTAATTACAATACAGAGTTTATGATTTGATTTTTTTCAGCTGTGCCAAGGAACTCAAAACATCACACTCTCACACACATATGCCATAAACATGCGAGATATTCTTAGAACTTAGCGCCTATAATTAACTAAAACCACTTTAACTACCATGCACAGCCTTGTTCAGACCATTAAAAGCAAACATTTGGGCCTTACTTTACAAGAGCTTGGGGTTTGCTGGGAAAGCAACATTAAAAGGAAATATCCGAGTCCTGTGGAGTTCTCCGTCAGCACTTTAGAGCTCCATAACCCTTTCACGGAAAACTGTACACAAGCCAGCTAAAGCTAAACCTGCTTCAACTCAGTATCTGTAATCAAGAGAGGAAGCTGTATTTGGTATTTATGTTTCTAACAACAGTCTGGTTAGATTAAAGAGCTCTTAGGACTCATCCACATGTCGAGAGACAGCAGGACGTATTACACAGAGTAACCAATATGGTTGCTTTACAGATGTTCTGACAGAGATGTGATACAACCATGAAGCTGCCTGTGCACAAAAGATGCATTGTTGTCAGAGATTACAAACTCACTCAGCGGCACATGGCCCCTTTATCGACAATGTTATCTGCAGCATCACTTAACAATAAAAATAAACAATTGTGCAATGTTTTAAGTGGAAGACAAAAAGGTGGATGTCACCAACAGCATGTTGTTTTGGAGTCGGTTCCAATGAAGATAATTAAAGGTACATCATCAGTTTGAAGCAGTGGCATAAATATTATTACAAGAAAACTCTTATTCTGATCATACAATCAATATTACTGAGTCAGTGTATTTATGTATGCATCAGTGTTACTATAATTAGCAGCTATGCTTGCAACTTAGCAACTATAAACACAGTTACTAACCTAAGTACTAAGTACAAACATTACCTCACCTGTACTGATAATGTGTGTAAGTTAAAACATATTCAGTTCTCAAACTGAAGCGAAAGTCAAGTCTGATCAGGTCAATCTCTGTCCCATGAAGGGAAATGTGCTGCCAGGTTACCACCCCAACCAGTACCACAGTAGTAAAAAAAAAAAAAACAGACCCAAAACTGTATGGTAAAAGTGAGCAAGATGAAGTTTCACAGCAGTGCAAAAAGAGGCTGTAGTGATTTTGTTCTCCGAGGATGCACTCCACAGCAGTGGATGATGACACCAGTTCAAACTCTTTGCACAGGGCTGGTCAGGACAGCCTTGGCCTTCCAAAGGACTCACATTCTGTAAATACCTCTGAGCTGGCCCTAAAACACACTAAGTATTTTGCTGCTAAATTAAAAAGATTGCCAAGCCTATTTTACTGGCCATGTGGAAATCTACCATACCAGATAACAATAAAAAAGGATAATCCTGTTTCTATTAAATTCCTATAAACCAGAGCTGTGACAGCAGAAAGAAACTGTCAATTTTCCCCCAAAAGAAAAGACACAGCTGCGCTTGCTTAAATGGCATCCTTAAATCAAAATAGTTTATACTCCTGAACAGCAGCCAAATATTTGCAGTGTTCCCCCGAGCTTGATTTCCCTTACCCTCAGCCATTATAGGAGTTAAAGAGAGCTTTCTATAATCAATAATAAACACTGTGACTGCTACCTTTTACCTAGTCATAGGACTTGTCACACCATGATACAAAAAAAAGCTGAGATGGACAAACAACTAATTGGCAAAAAGGAATTTGTATTCAATACTAATGTAACTGAAATTCAGGCTATTAATGCCAGAAACATAATATACAACTGCTCACTACACAGAAATGAAAATAAGGGATCATAAAAACAAGGTATCATCTTCCTTTTGTTTTTATTTTGCTACAATCTCCACAGCATGAATTCTTTCAGAAGTAATATCCAACTACAACAACACAACTCAGAGCTTTAGCAAACAGGAACCAGAGACAGAACAACAAAAGAGCTTCAAGGACAAAACAATAAATGATTTATGTCAGAGTGCACCATTATACAAAGCCATATTCAGGATGACACTGGATACCCTCTGCCTCAATACAAGAGAACGGTGAACTTTCTAGAAGTCTTTTTTCTCCAGAACTCTCTGGCCTTGGCTGTGTCATAATGTTTATGATTACAGCAGAAGGAAGCGTTTATTTTCCCGTATTCCTCTGTCTCCACGAGTTAAATGATAACTTCTACATGTAGAAATTAAAGAAGACTGATGCTGTCCCCCTTTATTGAGCAAATGTGGTCATGAGATAATAGGCTACATCATCTTGAAGTGGCAATGCTGAGGTTGTTTTCTCTCAAAAATCATGACTTGAGCCAAAAAGTTTACATTGTTTGCACGGGCCCTCCCACTGAATGACATCACAGCCCTGCCAGCAGGAGCCAACCGTAAAAGAATATTGTAGAATAAACTTCAACTTGGACATGAAGCGTTTGCCGATGGCAGTCTTCAGGCCTTACATATGGCCTTTCTGATTACATCATTTTACATCATCCTGAATGTCTTAAGGTGTATTTGTTACATTAAGAAATACTTAGAGTGAATAAATCCATAGTTTCAGCTGATTTTTGAAAACATAAGTGGACCCAACGAGAGAGTAGACTGAATTCAGCTGAATAGCACCTGTTCTGAAGTTAGTTTTACGTTTGTTTTTTTTTCGTCACCAGACAGGATGACGACAATGTGACAGCGAAGTTACAACTTCTTCCTAAAGCGGCTACAATCAATATTTTTTATATTGACAACAGATCACATGACTATTTGGATGTTAAAGGGATAGCTTGTAGTGACAAACCCACTCAGAATTAATGAGTGATAATAGCTTTAGCTTTATATTGACTTGATTCATTATTTTGGTTTGTACTGTACAATACCTGCTCAGCACTTGACAGACTGACATAGTTTGGAACTAACTGTTGAACGTAGTGGAGGATTTAGCAGCTAAAGACATTTCCGTCAGGAGTTGGTGGAGATGGAAATCGAGCTAACTGAGCTGTGCTGGATGTGTAAACTGTATGCCAATAAGTTCATCATTTCAACTTAAAAACATTGTTGTTTTCACAGCTTGTTCCCTCTAACTTCCAAGTGCCTAAGTTATAGCAAGCTTAAGTCGTCAGGTCAATTAATTGCTATAATAATCAGTGTTACTAATTTATCACTCTATTCCTTGGCTGCAGCCCTGTTTTGAGCAGATAGCTAGCCTACTCTTTTATTTTCCAACCCAAAGAGCTATCAGGGATTTTCATCCCTGAGTAACTCCATCTATCTCACTTTTTGTCCTACTAATCAGTTCAGCTAATCTGTAAAGCACACTGTAGGAGCCAGCAGGAGATGCACAAATGATCTCACTTTAACTTTTCGCAGATGATATACTCCCGTTGCTCAGGGAAAGTGCTACATTTATAGCTAGTTTTTGAAGGACATTTGGCTCAGGACACGTATGAGGGAAGACCAACACATACACACTCTTTGTTTTATTTCAAGCCATGAGATATGACCCATCCACATGCTGCAAGTCCACAACTACTTTCAGCTTTCTTGGGGATTTAGGGGATTCATTTTCCACTTTATCACACATAACTTTATTTATGGTCTTCAATGTTTGGATTTTATATGTGTGGATTGCTTGAGTTAATACCAAAGTCTGGTGAAACTTTCATGTGAATAGCCCCATTGGAAATATGTTTACTGAACAAAATGTTGACGTGTTCAATACTTATTTCCCCCACTGTAAGACCTCATTGGTGCATGAGCTACCGAGAAGACTTCTAATTGGCTAGAGATGACATAGGTACAACCCAAGACAAACTGTAGTGCACATTTCAACATCACTCTCTACCATTCTTCTTAAACTACTTTGATAAAAACCTGTCTGCAGCTCCTTGTGCCTAATGCTGTTTAGCACTGTTATTAGCTGCAATTCACAGAGATCCAAACCAGATGTGGTGATGCTGCCAGGTCAGTGTTGGCCAGGGGTCGGGTCAACACAGGATCATAAAAACTACTTTCTCCTGTCGTCTAAATAGGTGTAATATTACCTGTTTCCCTGCAGGGAAGAACCTCTCGGGGAGAGGAGATGCTGAGATCTAACAACAAAAATAAGCAGGTCACAGAGCAGCAGGGGATAATAGCTGGAAATCCTGGCGTTAGGCACTGCTAAGATGAATTATTCTTTGGCAGTGGGAGAGAGGAGGTGTGTGCAAATTGGAAATAGTCCCCTTCTCTTTGCCAGCTGTCAAATTTAACTTGGTGATGTGCAGCGTAGGGTGGATCTACAGAAATGTAATGATGTCTTTTTATGGTGTGAAATAAAGACATCTTCACTGGAACGTTTCTAATACAAGACAGGACATGGGTGAAGTACTTGTTGAATTTTTGATGTGAGACATATTCTAATGTCCTACTAATATCTTAGTTTTTCACACACTATAACACACACATACATTGCAAGCACGCAAACTTGTAATTTACCAAACTTGTAATTTAAAGTCACCACGGGACCATCGCCCTGCAGGCTGACGACAGCAGAGTGGGCCTGGATAAACAATCAACACTGCTAATGGAATTATACAGGAAACAGCTGTGGGGTAAAAAAAGGCATATAAACTGCCCTCAAATGAATGATTTAAACTTCTGAGAAATACTGAAGGATATGGCACAGAATCCAGAATTTAAATTTTCTAATAGCCCAAACATCCCAAAATCCAAAGATATTCACGTTGAATTCATAACTAGCATAGAAAACCTACAACAATTCACATTCAAATTGTTAATGATTCATTCTCTGTTTCAGCTGTACTGTATCCCATTCTAAATAACATTTAACTTTCAGCCGTATATTCCAAGTTACAGTAATTGTAAGTCTGTGACTGGGTGTGACGTTGACTGACACAGTCAGCCAGGTTCACAACATTGGATTTTTGGAAAGTATATATAATACCATCGCTTCCTTTGATATCTACATGAGAAATAAATTCTGGTTGTTTGGGGAAACAAACATTATATTGTTGCTGCAAAGTATAAAACATTTTGAAAAACAACCATGAAAGAGCAGTAATATTAAAATGTACCACACTACATTCTAGGTGCATTCTCTATGCAACAGAGTTATGTTCAAAATAAACAACATTAACGCAGGAGCCACACTTGACCCTAAACACAGATACAGTTACAGTAGTCTTCTACCCATCTGTATGCTTTGCAGACCCAGACTCATGTTGATCCAGCCAACGTCACAGTCACAGCTCAGCTGAGGTCGGAACTGTTACCGTTTGGCCCTCCTCCCAAGCAGAACCATGATATCAAAACAATATCAGTTACCCCTGGTGTGAGGGCAATGCATAAGATCACATGATGCCATGGCATGGCTAATGTGGGCTTTCCCAGCCAGTGGAAATAGGGCACAGGAGCCATGTGATCCTGCTGTGGCTCTCAATAGACTCCCTGCTACTGCAACCACAGTGCAGCTGCCACATACCAAATACCACAAACCTGTTACCACAGAAGACTTAATTCAATTTTACCAATTTACCAGAAGAGCTCTAAGTTTAATACATTACTGGGCACCATATATATATATATTTATTACACATTGTACACATATTGGTGGTGGAGGAGTCCACCCCCACTTCACTCTGAAGTGCTTTGAGTTTCTATGATAAAGCACAAAAATAAATGTATTGTTATTATTCCTTATTATAACCTTCTATACTTTAACTAAAACTAACCTGAAAAAATACTTAATTTATCAGTGTTTTCCAAAACAGATTTGACCTCTAACCTCTTTGTGGTTTCAGGCCCGAAGCCCACAGCTCTCCACTGTGAGAAATGATCTGCTGACGACTGAAGCAACTTGAGACGTTAACACAATTTATAGCTCATTTATAGCTCACGGTTGTGCAGAACAAGCTTTGAGGTGGACATAGGATACTTCAGAAAACCTGAGGAACATTTTACTCTTTGTGTGGACTAAAATGTTGGCTTAAATCTGTGCCAACAGCCCTGTCAAAGCCAAATATGTGTTTAGTCGCAGGACACTAAGACACTCAGAATAGATCCTGAAGTGGCTACAGGTTCGTGTGAACAAACATTTTGGTAAAAAGAAAATTAACAACCTCACAAGTCAGTGTACACTGGCCCCTTCCATCTCCCCTATTTTAACAGCTAGGTCTACAGCATATGACAAACATGGGTGTATGAATAAGTCAACAACAGAGATCAATGTACAGTGGGTATGGAAAGTATTCAGACCCCTTTAAATTTTTCACTCTTTGTTTCATTGCAGCCATTTTCCAAAAATCAAAAAAGTTCATTTTATTTCTCAGTAATGTACACTCAGCACCCCATCTTGACAGAAAAAAACAGAAATGTAGAAATTTTTGCAAATTTATTAAAAAAGAAAAACTGAAATATCACATGGTCATAAGTATTCAGACCCTTTGCCGTGACACTCATATTTAACTCAGGTGCTGTCTATTTCTTCTGATCATCCTTGAGATGGTTCTACACCTTCATTTGAGTCCAGCTGTGTTTGATTATACTGATTGGACTTGATTAGGAAAGCCACACACC
>NC_060154.1:16520933-16601599 GCF_021292245.1 Micropterus dolomieu | reverse complement strand
AAGGTTTACCTTCCAACAAGACAATGACCCTAAGCACACCGCTAAAATAACGAAGGAGTGGCTTCACAACAACTCCGTGGCTGTTCTTGAATGGCCCAGCCAGAGCCCTGACTTAAACCCAATTGAGCATCTCTGGAGAGACCTGAAAACGTTTACCATCCAACCTGACAGAACTGGAGAGGATCTGCAAGGAGGAATGGCAGAGGATACCCAAATCCAGATGTGAAAAACTTGTTGCATCTTTCCCAAAACGACTCATGGCTGTATTAGATCAAAAGGGTGCTTCTACTAAATACTGAGCAAAGGGTCTGAATACTTATGACCATGTGATATTTCAGTTTTTCTTTTTTAATAAATTTGCAAAAATTTCTACATTTCTGTTTTTTTCTGTCAAGATGGGGTGCTGAGTGTACATTACTGAGAAATAAAATGAACTTTTTTGATTTTTGGAAAATGGCTGCAATGAAACAAAGAGTGAAAAATTTAAAGGGGTCTGAATACTTTCCGTACCCACTGTATGTTCTCTCTCTTCAGCACCACCCATAAATCCATAAAAAGCTTATTCTCTAAGAAAACAGTTTGTCTGTAAAACTGTCCAAAGTAAGTATTTTTCCTCAGAAAAGTTAGCACACTTGTCAAACACAGGAAAAATGCATGCAAACACAACAGTCTGTGTGTTTTGTGTGGGTGTCGCACTCTGAGAAATTAATGTGTTCTGCTTTTTCATGACGTGATGATTCTGTCTGCTGTGTAGAAGATAACATGACAGATAGAAGCGATTCCTGTAGTTGCACCCCCGCAGCAGTCAACACATAGTCCAAGTCACTAGTGAAGCTGAACAGATGCTTGGAAAACTCTGTTTTTTCCATCCCAGCCCTGATTTCTCCACTGAGGCACCGGGAGTCTGGCTAGACTGATAATCACCACACACACACACACACACACACTCTAAATCTATAGTAGCAACAACTGTCCTTGCTGCCAACCCTTGAGTTACTGAAATACAGAAATCCACATACACATATATGTATGCCTAAACGCTGTTGTCCAGCTGGTTCGATCTAGACAGTGAATCTTGGTCCTAATCCTCCCTTTTGTGACAAGGGATATTGTGATCTTCCATAAACTGAGCATAGACTGTGGTATGAAAGCAGCCACAGTGATAAATATCTCAATTACTCAAGAGCGAAGTTTTGGAATTTGAATCAAAAGCGTCCTGATTGCTGTCAGCTCCTGCTTCTGGCCGGTCTGCTGTTTTGTTTGGCCCCAGGTACACATTCACAGATGCCAGAGCTTGAAAAAGTCACCTCCAAGTCTGACTTCCTTCAACAACCTGCTGCTGTCTCATCCCAGCTCACAGACCACTGCAGTGTTATAAGCAGTGATTCTTAACCAGCCTCCTACCTCCTCCTCTCCAGCAGCAGTTTAATTGTTAATCAGGGTATGAACAATATTGGTGTGTTGCGCCACAGCACACCCCCACATTCCTGTGGTCCATTATCCGCTCAAATCCAGTCATGCAGACGTCCTTGGCACTACCAAGTGCCACAATGTCTAGGCATAGCTCAGCACTGCATGCTAGGTTAGGGGAATCAGTGGAGCATGTTGGCACTGCAGGTGTGTGCAAAGGAGATGGTAATGGTGATAATTACTATGGTGATTATTTACATTTATTACTGACAGTATTCATCTCTTTACCCATCTGATCCCCTTTTTTCCATTTTCACTATGATTCAATGACAGAAAACTTTTATGTTGGGAACAGATGGGTGATAATAAACAATTATCTATTTCAATGGATAGTACAATAGTCATTTCACTTTTTTTTCAGTTTTTTTATTATGTCACAAACCGTTACTGTCACTTAATCAGCAGTGTATCAAGTGACTATATTAGGAAGTGGTCTTATTTGCTTTCTTGCAGAGATTTAGATGTTCAAACTGATACTAGTCTCTGTCCAAATGTAATAAAACCTACTAAATAAATTGTTTCTCATTTGTTAAATATGTACAAAAATCAAAGTGTAAAAACAATACGCTGTGGTTTTACAGAGAGTTATGTTCTGGATTATTTCTTGGTGCAGTGACTTCCTGGAGTCTTGTCACCACCCTGATGTAGCCATGCAACTAGCGGACTCCAGGTCCCAAAATGTTAAAGTATTCTTTTAAAGTACCACTAAGTTGAACACCTTGAATTGACGATGCTAAAACTTTACTTGCTACAATTTAATATTGTCATATGCCCCATGATGCTCCCTTTAGAGTTTGTCATACATTAAAGTGGTCATGTTATGCTCATTTTCAGGTTGATAATTTTGTGTAGATGTTGTACAAGAATGTTTACATGGTTTCATTTTTTTAAAAAACGACATATTTTTGTCATGCTGCACATTGCTGCAGCACCTCTTTTCACCCTGTGTGTTGAACGCTCAGTTTTAGCTATGGAGTGAAGCATCTCGCTTCTATTTGATCTTTGTTGGGAGTAGCACATGCGCAGTACCTAGTTAAGCCAATCAGAAGCAGAGTAGGGCAGGTCCTGACAAGCTGGTAACCACAGCTTCAGTCCAGCTGTACATGTTCCTGAACCAGCTTCACAACTTAGACTGGAGCAAGAGTTTGAGTAGTAAGATATTAATTTGTAACAAATTGGTCTTTCAAACGTAACGTTTTAACTGTGCACTGTCTCTACACAGTAACAACTTTATGTCCATTGACTTCCTGGAGAGTATGTAACATTTGGTAGGCAGGGAGGAATGAGGGGGGGCAGCGGGTGGACGTCTTGTCACTGTGTGTGCTGCAGCACAGTGCATTTTTCCACTAGTGTTTTTGAGCTCATGGCTGATTAGCCGCTAGGCTAGCATTATGACGCGTGTTACAAAGTGGCGCAGATAGTTTACAGAAGTAAATGCTGGACTACAATCGAGCTATATTCTAGTAGTTTAGGTGCAGTGTTTTCTGTGGGAGATGGTACCTCCCTTTGTGGTAGACTTTTTCACTTTGCAAACCTATTACATGCACACAAAAAAGATATAACACAATAGAAGGAGAGGAAAAAAGCATAATTTGCACTCTTTAAGTGACTAAAAATCCAACCAGAGTGAAGACTGGGATGCAGAGCAGATATCTTAATTTTGTCAATGTAGAGTAGAACTGTAAAACGACCTTGCAGACAAATCGAACACATAAATCTGACTTAGCGGCAATCAACCTGACTGCCTCTGAGCAAATGGCAGAGTTACTGCTTGTTTTAACCGATCCAAAAACAGAGCTGCACTCTCGCTCAGCACTTTGACTCCCCTATTATGTGCTGCAGATGACAATAACATCATCTGTGATTCCCATCTAGTGCTCTCACTACTATGAGCTCTGCCTGTAGAAAATCTGTTAATTTCCACTCAAATGTTCTTCCAACATTTCTCGCTGGGGTTCAAGCTGATATGGGAGCTGGAAACAGACCCCCCCGCAGCCTAATTCTGCCAACTTCTGTCCATACGCTGAAAATGGAAGATAAAACAAATGACAGAAAAAAATGCAACAAAGCATTGCGATGATTACCAGTCCTTCACACATACACACACCTGACCTCTAATCCCGTAACACGCCATCTAACACAAGGAGGACTCTACTTGAGCTACAAGCTGCCTGCTGTGTTGTAATCAAATCATTGTGCTCACAGTGGAATCATGAATGCGTCAGACTTTGAAGAGAAAATTCCAGAGGCGGCTCACAACATCAGCAGGCTTCAGAGACTGTTCTGGCCTGCTGTCACCCTTTAGCATCATGAAGGGAGACACAGGGAAGTTCTCATAACAAAATGACGATGGGGTGGTTATTGAGTTGTGTGTCCCATTTCCCAAGACAGATTAACTTTTATTAAGTCACGAGAAAGCAGCTTCCTTGAAGATCATGTCTGTGCAATCAGAAGAAATGCCTTGTGTGTGTCAAATCATAGTCAGGTTACAGTTTGCAGTCTCTGCCAAGTCTCCACATTTTTTGGCATGGACTTTGTAAATCCTTGTTCCTCAACACTGAAGCTACATTTTCCAAATGTCCCCAAATCTGGGGTTAAACTGGGCGCATGGAATGAGCACGTCAACAGGGTCATTATGGTCCCAAACTCATCTGGGACATAGAGAATCATGACCAAACGGGAGATGTCTGTTGGCAGTCCTGTAAAGCAAGCTGTCAAACAAAACCCCGTTATGGTCTGGTTATATAATATCTAAAAGGTTGTGAGATGAACGCAAATACACATACTAGATGACAAGAGTATGTATCTTGCTATACCCGGGCACTGCATTCAGGCTCCTAAATATTTGGATGGGTCATGTACAGAGGACACATTTCTCCACAAGGATTAACAATGGATCAAACCCAAGGTGAGAATTTCATTTTGGCAAAGAGGGTGAAGCTGGGGAGTCAGAAGGGACGACACAGTGTTCACTAACCTCACCTTGTACTTTAACCAGATATGATTGTAAGATTGTTTTATGTACAAGTAGTGGCATGCAGCTTTGTTAGTACTTTGAAGTGTACATGTTTAACCCCAAACATCCAGTTTAACTATTTTCCCACTAAGAAGCTTTAAAGTTGTTTGACAGTATATAGTCTGTGGCATGTTGTTCCAGCTTTTCATGTGTTTACACTGGAGTAAAATATTCAAACAGGACTCTTGTTTTTATGGCTACATCTTTCAAATAAAAATATTTTAGATGTCTTCTGCATCACTTTATACACATTTCATATTTGGTATCTTTGGAAACGTCAGGATCGCCACAAGAAATTATAATGAAGTTCTGTGGGTTTAAAGAATGTTTAGCTGCACAGCAGGAGTTTGTAATGACTGACCCACTAGTGGGTTGTGGGATTAAAGAGTTTATGCCTATGCAGTGTCTTGATTATATCTGAGGCTCGAAATTTTTCAACAGATTTTCTAAAGGAAAATACCCAGATTCTTAGGAAGGACAGTTTAAACTGATTTTTATTCAATTCACACAAAAAAATAAAACAAAGTTAAAAATAAGTCAGTGTTTAAAACTTATATAGTATCTTTTATTTAAAAAAAAAAAAAAAAAGGGTTTACCTGAATGTTTGTAATGATTCTGTAATCTAATAATGAGCACTATTTTCACAATAACGTCTTGGAACAGGAGAGCAATCCGATTAAGGATACAGCGATCTCTTCTTGCCCCTGAGGGCAGTTCAGGGCCTTTGAACGAGAGCTGTGGACAGCGGCAGAGATCACTGGAGGCCATGAGGGTGCAGCCCAGTGGCAGCTACAGAAGTCTCTCTTTAAAACCTGCTTAAAGTTGGTGTGTCTCTCTTTTTTTAGAAAAGCAAACAGACCACAACAGGAAAATAAAATATTTGCCAGGCTAAACGATGGCCGAGCTGGGGACATACGCAGAGTGAGGAGTGAGGAGAACAGTTGGTGACTGTGGAGTCTCTTCTAACAAGCCCAATGGCAGCATTATGCCAAAGGCTGTCAGGAGAGGGTGTGTGACGCTGGAATGTTAAATACTGCAGGAATGTTATTTATTTTCACAAACACCACCAAGTACCCCCATACTATCATACATGTGAGGGTGCCTGTGCGCACACACATACAAAGACGTACATGTACACACTGACTGGTCTGTTGTGCGTCGACTGGCCTTGCCAATAGGAACGCTCCAGCTCTGCCTCCCCTTACCTGTGGTAAGACCAACATCAGAGCTCTAAGCCTTGATGTGCTGCCATGTACTCAGCTCATGAAGATGTCAACATGCTAGGAGACACAGAGCAACACAAGCAGTCTCTGCTTTGTTGTGAGAGAAAAAACAAAACATAATGTTCCACTTTTTCCATCCAAACAGATGTTAGTGAAACTCCTTTCACAGAAGATTAGTAATATTTTTACAGCTGGGTGAGGATCTATCTGTAAGGCCGTGTCTTTGCTAATGTCTAGACAGTAGTGTGCACTCTTATGAGGGGATCCCATCAGCTCATAGTCTTTCTCTGCTGATTCAGAAAAAACATAAACGGAGAAACCATTTGCCCGCAGACAGTGACAGGGTCGATTAACTTCCCACCACTTCTGAGCGGTGGAAGCTGTGTGTCATCATCCTAGCATTTGGAGCTGGTCTGTAGTCAGCGGCAGTGGAAGTCGACTGGGTCTCACGTTCATGTGAGGAGATGGTGCCAGCTTACTGAATGAGCTCCAACTAGGTTAAAAAGTCACTCTCTTATTCACGTGAGTATGTAAATACTAACATGTAGTCACTGTGACAATTCAAGTCACTGAAACTGCAAGTATCCACCCCCTGAAGCAAAAGGACAATTTCCCTGCAGGAATCATTACGTCATTGTTGCAGTCACACATCTTATTGTATGCCTGCATGTTGACTGAAGTGTTTGTAAAGCTCAAGTTCCACTCTTTTCATCTGTTGAAAGTCCAAAATAACAGTGAGCAGAAAAGGAGGTTCATTTAGGATTTTCCTGTTACAGTTTTTCTTTCAAACAAAACATGCAAACAAAAACCTGCAGTAATACTATTGAATAGATCAGTGCATGACAAGAAGGGTCTAAACAAGGAAGCTTGAATAAAAATATCCATCAAAAAGGATTGGTTGTGATACTGCACATAAAAAACTGATGGCAAACATTATATAAATATATCAAACTTATTTTTTCCTGGGGGAAAAACGCTGCACACAGAGTCACGCAGAGTCTGAATAAGCACTTTGTTCCCAGCTCTCCTGTTTTATCTGTCTCTTGGATTGTTCCCACGCCAAGTGATCAACATCATACCAGCCAAAAGATGGAACTCATGGGAAATGCATGTTCTGGAACTTTCTATTTGCGCTCTACTCTAGCACATGTATCACTGCCGCTGTGGATGTGGAATATAGCAGTAGAAGAGAAAGCAAACGTTGGAGCCGCCAAAACAGAAGAACCCCCCCCCCCCCCCCCCCCCCCCCCGAAACATTTGTTCAAAAATAACTCAGCACACAGAGGAGCCATAAAAACAATGTGTGGTTGTAAACAAAGGAGTGAAGCAAGTGCAGAGACATCTGTAGAGTCAACCCGCTGTGATTGGGCTGCTGAGTCTTGATTAAACTGTAAATCTAACATCATCAACCTAGTAGTCTTTGTCAACCTAGTAGTCTTTGACATGTGTGTGGACACAGACCCATGTAGCGCATGTTAAATCACAGTTGCATAATTCTGCTGTCGGGACTAAAAACTTCACAGTTCCATATTATTAACTTTCAAAGAACTAAGATTTACAGTGTTAGCTTGACAACAGTGTCTTATTTAGTTTTCTGCATAGAGTTCGACCAATGTTATCAGCAGGTCTGTATTATCATCCAGTATTGGCCTATCACACATATCAGTATCAGCACATTTTGATTATTTATTGTACACTTATTTATGTTCTATATATGGTTTTATGTATTCTTTACAGAACATGTAATTCCAGTTAGGTTTACAGGTCAACATGTTTAACTATTATTCTCAAAACTTTGCTAATAGAATTTATTGTTCAATTGTAAAACATCCTGCTAAACAACTGCCGAACTAGAGTTTGCTTTACATTATGCTATTGCAAAAAGCAAATACAATACTGTATATGCATTTAGCAATATCAAGATCTAAAAAAATCTGTTAGCCTCTACTTCTGTAGTGAAGTTATATTTTCATGAATATGTTCACACAGCAAGTCAACTGCTGATTGCTGTATAATTGGTGCACTTTTCAGAGGTCTATCAACATGTTTTAATGTGGTTATACTGCACAGGAGTGAGGTACTGGTACATGTGTAGGCTACATGCCCATGTTGGTAACTACTTAAGTTTACTACTAAAGTGGAAATTGAATCCCCAGACCTGTCCAGCCTACACAGCACTCCTCTTATCACTCTGCATCACGTTGTGCAGCAGCAACAGCTGCTGAAGACTGTGGTAGGTAATGTGGAGCAAAGCAGCCACATAAACCAGCAATAGTTTACCCTGATCCACATGCAGACCCCCTCCCCCCCGTACCTTCTGATAAGCCAGCTGAAGATAGTTGTAGGGGATCCTCCGGTGGAAGTCCTGCACTACATCCTCGCTGACTTTATGCACCGACTGCGAGCCAAGTATCTCCTCGATGCATTTGTTCATACACGCTGCTCTCCGGAAGACTGCGTCGAAGAAGCGCAGGTCTGAGAAGGCTTCATCAAACGGATGCTGGTCCTGGCACCTCAGTCGGCACCGGACTCTGGTGCGACGGACTTCTGCGTAGCAGCTGAGCGCTCCCTCCATGTAGCGCACCACATTTATATAGTCGCTGCTGTAAAACGCTTGCACCGCATTGTCATATAAAAAGTCGTAAGGCTCCAGAAAGGCTGTTGAGGATGACAAAACGACGGTTAGCAGTAAGATAGCAGCCGGGGGAAAGCTTGCATCCATCCTCTGCGTCGGTTCAGACAGTGAAGAGCGGCAGGCGGTGAGCAGAGGGTGCTGCGCTCGGTCACAACAACAACCAGTTCGGACTCGTTTCAGAGTCCATTTAAATGCTCCTCGCAGGGATTCTCAGGACGGCACCGGATCAGGGCGGAAATAATGTTGCTTTTAGTCGGGGACACACATTTTGTTATGACCCCTCTGGCTCCGCTAACTCCTCCCCTCCAACAAATGAATGGGCTGAATACAATCACAGGTCGCGCTCCTTAGCGAGCGGGGAGCCACAGGGGTCCTTCAGGGAGTCCAGTGGGTCGCCACAAACACGAACAACAATACTTTAGTGATTTCACCACGCGAACATACTCGTTTGAACCGTCGACAACAGTTGTCCTTTTTCTGAAAGAGCAACTTGAGTTGAGTTGTTAAATCTTCAAAAGATCCGCTGTAGATCTGAAAAAACTTTCAAAAGAAAAAGTGGGGGTTTCTTCCAGATGGATACCGTGACTGCAAAAATGCCTGAAAAAGGAACACGTCTCTGTTTTTTTTTTTTGTCCAAGACAATGGCACAAGGATATTAAGTCAATAAGTTTGTCATTTTAATCATTTATACTTTCATTCTTTCTGTCTATTCTTCCTTTTTAGGATTACTTTGTAACATCTGTCCAGAGACTTCAGATGAATAGCCTCTTGGTTTTTTATGTGCAATGTCCCTGCTAAATAAACCAATAAATAAGTGAACAGATATTTGAATTTTTGAGTTGCCTCATATACATTAAATGATTTAGTACACTTACAAACTGTTGTCTTTTTCTCCCATAATCCATTATGGTTGATAGGCAGGCCTATCTATACCTGCTGCTCGAAGTTTCTTTGGTTAGTGGGACGACACAGCCAGCCACTGAAACTTAAAGGAGTCTGTCTCCCTCTGTAGGCATTTTCTCTTCTAAGCAGTTTATTCACTGGACTGTGGTAAAACTACCTATTGGATCTCTCAGCTTTTTAATCACGACAAAAACAAACGTGTGACTCTTATTGCACTTACATACACTGTAGATAGTGTACTTAATCTTCTGTTTTACCTGAGCTGTAAGTGTAGACACGTTATGTGGCTACAATCCACGTTTGTTATCTTTTTATTATCTTTGTAAAGTTTAGTCTGAGGCCAAGGTTTTATTATCTTGACTGAAATGTGTTTGTGTGGTTGTTTTAATTATTATTTCAAGCAAACATTTTTTCAAATGTAATCTAAAGACAAAACGTAAAAGCCACGTTTAAAATATACCACTGGGGGGCTGTAATTACAGTGTCTGTGAAGCAAGTAAATACAGCATCCTTATTTGAAATTTCAGTAACATACAATTGCTGGGAAACCCTTACAATACACTTTACTGGTATCCTGAATAGGCAGTTAACATTTTAACCAATTGTGCAATCTAAAGAATAAACTGAGTGAGTAGGCAAGTGAATGTGTGGGAGAATGTTGCAGAATCAACAAAATACTCCCTGTTGAAAAAAGGTTTTTGATACTTCTCATATGCTGAGATGTTTCTCTGTTACAGATGTGCCAAACTCTTAATGGTAAGGGTGAATGTATTAACTTCTAGGTAAAGACAGTACTTATGTCTGTATGTGGATGTAGTAAATGTTTTAAGTATGAAAAAGTATTCTGGTAGCAAAGTACAATACTGACCAGAAACATGATGCTACTTCAGAATAAAATATGGACAATGTGTTTGTTAGGAGGCAGCTGTATTTGTCCTGGTATGATCCAGGGGGGAAAGTATAAACACTTATAACACTATTGTGCTGTTGTACTTGATTTTTATTAGCTTCTGTTTATTTTTCTGTTCAGGTGTTTCGCATGTAGGAATAGCGAATAAACTGTTGCTGTACAAGAAAGATAGACCCACCCATGTTTGTTCAGTCTACTGTCTGTTTGCCTAGAATGTTTCAATATTGCTCGGACTTTGTTTTTATATATGATAGGCCAAAATTATCTGTATGTACCATAAATAATATTGTGAAAAGATGTAGGTCCATCACTTTCACGCTCTGTTTAATTTTGTGGTTGCAATCAGTGGTGCATGGTGAAAGCTGACTGGGGAACTTGTAAGTGCTCTTTAATTTTTGTTGTGTTTTTTTTGTTAAGATTAATGAATCCCGGTGTAATAAACTTCTGACAAGTACAAAAACTATAATGCAGGGCACTTTTGTCGGGGAGGCACTTGAAAGATAAATGCGTAGAGCAGTATGTCAAAACTCAGTCATCAAAAGAAAATTTAAGGATATGTTATCTTGATGCCAAACAACAAAAAGAAGAACAAATGTCATTTAGCATTCACTATAAAAAAGACAAACGAAGAGGAATTAGCATGTCAAGGGGGTAAATATCAACGTGTTCTTCCATTGTTGCAAAACATCCATCTTGCAGGTTGTATTTTGTTTTCACTTCTTCTCATTGAGTTCAGGAAGTGTTGGCAGCAGTCTGGGCAGCAGTGTGTCAGTCCCATGTGAGATTCCTAAGTTAGTATACATCCGCTGAGGACACAACACAGTGTCCTGCTATTTATTGTGTTTCAACTGAAGAATGAGGTAATTTCTTCCAACAGTTTAACTCTGTCAGGTATAAATTAATTTTTGTCTGGCTGCTATGGTGGTCACAAAAACACGACCATAGCAGCCACATATATATTAAAATCTTCTGCAATTAATACCTTTAAAGAATCAAGTAATTCTGTCAAACATGGTGTTAATTCCCTTCCACACACTTTTAAGACTTAGTTTCATGGTATGAGATAGGAGCAAACTGTAGTTGTAATGTGTTCAAAGCTTAAGACTCTGGTGATGGGATTTTTATTGGCACAGTCTTTTTTTGGGGAGTCGAGTCAGGAAACACAGAGAGGCTAATTTTATTTATTGATGCTTATACGTGTTCAGGCTTGATATATTTATTTTAAATGCATCTTTCCATTTGTATAGTGATCTCCTGTCTTTGTATCCTTCTTGACAAAATGTGAAAAGTTTATCAGTCGAGTTCTAGGAACTGGTGTCGCTTATCCAAAATGGTTTTAATACACTTATAATTTTTCAGCAGAATTTCTCTCCCTTATCTACCCAGTGTGATGTAATACCCTGTTTCCCTACGGCAGAGCTCATTAACACTGACTCTTAGCTGTGTTTATACAGTTATACAACTCTTTCACCACTCTGAGTTCACCATGGTAGCAGCTGTAGATGCCAGTGAACAGTCTTTAGAGGGTAAACTGACAGTTGGTATGAAAGGCAGGAAACTCTTTCCGTGTCAGGAAATTACTGGAGCGCTGTCGCTGGAGCTTTTCAAGGTAACAGGATCTGCTTTGTCACGTCAAAGGCAACAATCAAATTCAATGTGGGTTGAATGTAATATATATGATAATGTGTTGATGAAATTGAATCAAACCATTTATTATTATTTATTTATATTAGTTACAGAATTCAGAGAAGTTAATATTACACTGCCTGCTTCATTACATCACACAGACTATTTCACTGAAGTTGCTTCTTGTCATATGGATTTACCTTTGATTCTGCACTTGAAACAGAGACTGAGGCCTCAGGGGTGCCATACACAGTCTCTACCATGGCCAGTGGTGGAGAATAACAAAGTCCATTAAGTCAAGTACTGTACTTTAGTACATATTTCAGATAATTTTACTGTACTTGAGTAATTCCAAGTATATAAGTATATTCTGATACTAATATTTATGTAGTTTTACTTCCGGTGGCACATGCAGAAGTTAACAGAGAAAATGTCACGTATTTTGGCTAAAACCTTCACTTGATAGGTGCCTTCCTGAAAGGAAGCAACCTTCAGTGGAGTGAAGCCCAAATATTCATGCCTTGCGTGTTTCAAATAGGGACTGATTAAACTGATATGACTGAAATTAATATTACAGTATTTTTAACATTTTCTTCTCTTATGTGTTTTTTTAAATCACAATATGCAACTGTATGCTAAATCCCATGCAGTAATAAATAACCAAAATCATTTCAAATGCAATGAACATTTTTCTACTGTTTCACTGTTTCTACTGTAACCTCAAAATTTCAGTCAATCAAACAATTATGCTATGATTATATCAACACAAGCTATAAGAATTTACCACATCAGCATGTTTAATACTGTATGTAATATGACAAAATGTAAACCAGAGTGAAATAAACCAAATACTTTTTAAAATTTGTTCTTTCAAACTGCCATATAACAATATCACACAAGTACATGAAAATATGAGAATAAAATATAACACTTAATCATACAATTATCAACTTTCATCTATAACACCAGCGTGAAATTGAAGAGGTGAAGGGAATGATGTGAATGGCAAAGTACACCATTAAAGTACAGAAGCGTCAAAACTATGTCTACGCTTTAAACTGCTGAGGGTTCTTCATTGCTAGTTGTGAAGAGTTACTTCATGTCATCAGACAAAGGCTGACAAAGTTCATTGTGTGTAAAAATTGAGGTAATAATTGAATGCTTATATTTCACTCTGAATGGGGGAAAAACAGCTGACAACAGCAGAACTACTGCAGTGACTGATGGCACCAAAGTAACAAAGTGTTGTATTGAAACAGAAACAAACAAACAAGCTTAAAAAATGGGACATTGGGTCATTACACGCAGCCTGATCTCGTGTGTAATCCCAATCCTGGCTGCTGCCTTGATGTTCTATAGGTAGTATTTATAATCCTGCAGAGGGACATTTCTTCATGGTAGGAACACAACCGACTCCAGTTTAGAAATTCTCCTCTGGACTGACTGTTTCAAGGCCTCTCCTGGCCCCTCCCTCAAACTCCTCTACTAGACGTAGTTGGACTTCGAGTGGGTGGTAGGGAGGTGTGGGTTTGCGTGTACTGACTCGGTCGATTGGGACCGCGAGCATCTCCGGCAGCTCAGGAAAGCTCCACCAGCCATAGTGAGGAAGCCACCAGCCCAGCTGACAAACACTGCGTGGCCAAACTCAAAGCTGCAGAGGAAAACACAAACATTTAGATGCACGTGTGTACAGAACCCCACTGTATTTGTATATATACAGTATGTGTGTGTGTGTGTGTGTGTGTGTGTGTGTGTGTGTATGTGTGCGTGCGTGTGAGTGTGTGACTGTGTGTGTGTGTGTGTGTGTGTGTGTGTGTGTGTGTACCTTAGCAGTCGATGGGATTGACCGAAGATCTGAACAATCATTTTGACGTACACGGAAGTTATGATGATGGTCAATAACCCTGAACAAAGGAAAAACATCATATTGTTCATCACAGAAATACTCATTTAAATTCTGCTAATCTTTATCACTACCACTTTACAACTGTACCACTATGTTTTACTATGTTATTGTGCTGTTTGCTTAGTGTTTTAGGGATTTGTTTAATGACCGCGGAGAGTTCAGATGGAGGATGAACAGAGGTTAAATGAATGACGATGAATTTTTGCTTTATAGAATAGGAGGTTTAAATTATGGAAAGATTAAGGCAATATATTTAGACTAACCTAATATAGGAACAATTTCTTTCCTCCACTAATGTTAATATTTCTGCTCATATTGCTGTGGGAACTGTGTGCTGACTCTTCTGGCTGATGATGTCTTGCCATATTTTGACATTTTGATGTGTTCGTCTCATTAAGTTCTTGTTTTGAATTGATCCTAGTGATTTTTATGGTTTCAGGCAGCTTGGTTTTAGGATGACATCTTTTACATGATTGTATTAGACATGTTAGTCATGATTTTAGAATTTTGTTTCCGTTCAATTCTGGTTTTGTGTGTCATTCTAATGTTGTTTGTCTGTATTCATTGTTACTGCTGTCCTGTCTTTGCCAGGGGAAAGAAAAGAAAAAGAGATTTCAAATCTCAATAAGACTTTAAATAAAGGTTCAATTGAAAAAAAATCAAAGATGACAAATGGGAACATTGTTAGCATATATAATAACATATAATCCAGTCTGAGTGCCTGTGAAAGCCTTTCAGGTTCTGCGGCCAAAGAACACACCTGCAACCATGAACATAAGTCCTCCAATCATAGCTGCTGTGGATTTAGTCTGAGTCTTGCTGTCCATGAAGTGGGTGCACTTCATTCCTACCGTGGAGACAAGTAGTGCCACAGTGGAGATGAAGATGCTGAGCAGCAACACGGCCCTGGTTGCCTGGACCTCAGCTAGAAGAGCAGAAGTGGTAATGTTTGTTACACATATACAGTCAGCCTTTATAAAAACTGTGATTGTTGGACATGTCTCTCTGTCTAAGAGATTGTATATTACTCATGCTTTGTCTTAACTTTGTCAACATCACAAAATAATAACAAATAAACCTAAAGTAAAAACTATTATTCTACAAAATAGAACATTGGCTAAATTCCACAAGATTAAAACAAATCCCTATATGGCTCAATATGAATATCAGACAATGCCATAAAGTCAGATGAGGTCAATGCAAAGAAACACACTTCTGGCTAATTATAGTAACTTATTGTGAGTGGAAGATATCTCAACAAGCAGTGTCTGGTTTTTAGAGCAGGTGCAGGTGTGATAAAAACTTACTTGGCAGCTTCAACATGGTCTGGTGAATTTCACAGATTGTTCTCTCAGTGCCACTGCAGGTCATCCACAATCCCTCATAGATGCGGTGCTTGCCCTGGGACTGCTTCTTCCATTCAACCATGAAAGTAGCGGCAACAGTGGCAGCGAGACCGAGCAGTGAGAGGAAGAAACCGAGGAGCTGCTGTGCCGAGCTGGCCATCGTATCCAGATAGCGGTAGAGTTCAATGAATTAAAAAAAAGTCCGAGAAGAAATCAAAACGCGATCAGAAGTCGTTGAAGCCAACAGTCAGTGATGTAAAGTGATCTTCCTTTAAGTTCCTCTTCGCAGACCGTTATTCCCGCAACTTCGCTGCAGCCTCTATATATATAGTCCAATGCGCATGACGCATGCGAGGTCTCTACTCCACCTGCGGTTGACGGGAAGATTTTCTTAGGAAGTCTTATCAGAAGCAAGTACTAAATTGCGGTAAAGACAGACCATTCTAAAGAAAGAAATGTAGGGGAGAACATGTATGGTTGTAACGCGAGGAGAGCCGTAACAACAGAGATAAGATATGAGTTAGGTTATAATTTCCCTATATACCTTCTTCGTCCCGATCAGGCATGGTGGTTATCAAGTTTGGAAATAGGCACCTTCAGAATATACAGAGAAAATAATGATTTTAAGATGAGAAAGTCTTTGTCATATTACCATCAATACAATGTGTATAATGTATAAAAATAATTACACACAAATTTACACTTCCAGTTTTCTCATAATCCATAATTTAAGATATAAAGAAATATTGGGCTTACTGCAGCCTATAAGCAACTACTGCAAGGAAAAGAAATGTTAATCCTCACAATTGTATTACAACTGAAGAAAGGAGCTTCCCCACAATCACAAATGCTCTTATTGTTAGATCAGCAGTTCTCAACAGCCCCAGTTAAGAAAGCAACATTACAAATACCACAGAACTAAATATTTTGTCAGGTATGAAAAAGTGAAAATTACCTGTCTGTTACCACATGGAGTGAGCATGAATTGCAAGGCAAATTTAAGTAGAAAATTAAAGATCACTGCTGACATGGGCCCCATTTGCAGCTTCCCCAGCCACTACTAGTTTGTTTCATTACATGCTGCCCACATACACCTGGGGCATATGTAGCTGACACATTGTATAAAAAGAGACCCAGCTGCCAATCACGATCACATATAGAAACAGCATGCTGACAATACATATTTGCCTGAATAGTTCCAGTACAGCTTCAGGGACCTTCATAGTTCCCCAACAAAATCATAAATCGTTCATTTGCATTTTATAGTACTACAAAAATTTACATTATAAATATTCCATCCACATTGTTCTTAATGATAAAATGTACTATGGTAAGTCATCTGCAATGTGACTTTGCAGTGAGTGGGGAAAACATGCAGAATCAGTATGTACTTTAATCATCACAGTTTCAGGGCAGTTCTCTGAAAAACAGATTATTTGATCCCCTTTTATCTGCAGAGTTGACATGATTTGAAACGTTTGTGTACCTAATATCACGCTTCAATTTATTAATGAACAACATGCTAAACAAAACACACTCCCCTTGAAATTATTGATACATTCATAAAAAAGTTATCACACATCATTATTGATTAATATCAGCATCTGTCATATCTACTAGAATGTAATAATGTTTCATTTGAACCTTGCACGTGTACAGTATTTTGTATGTCATATCACCCACTGTAGGACAGAGCTTGATGCAAGTGTCTAGCATTACATATCGATGTCAGTAACAACAACAACAACAACAACAACAGTGTCCACCATTTCCTGCAATAAGTCTCCAGCCATATTTTTTGTGGCAGTTAAAGTCTCCTTTACAAACATTTAATTTTTTTTATTTAATTATTTCACACCCATTGTTTTATTACTGTAAAGGTCTGCCCAGGTCAAACTGTATTTCCAGAGAATTCCTGTTGTATGTTTACAGGCTGCACAATATTGGCACAACCAGATGGTTAGTCACAATATCAGGAAGACTAATTCCCCTGTGGTTTTGTACTCCTGGTTCTTGTACGGCAAAAAACATCAATCAAGTATTGGCTAAAATGCACAGTAAAAAAGTTAAGAAACCATATGTCCTTTTACAGTGCGCTCCTCTATAGTAGGCATATACATCTCTTTTCCCGGCAGTCTGTCCTCCCACATATGGTGTTCAGCTGACAGCTATAACCTCGCCTATATGTGTAATTACTGAGTCACATCCTATGCGGCTTTAGTAACTGTGATTAACTGTTGGTCTAACTTTACTAATTTTTCCTCTTTTTAGTTCAGTCTTGTGGAGTTGATGTGTATGTTTACTAGATTTATTAGTGTTTTGTATAGTCCTATGGGGACTTAATGCTGATCTTTCACTTGGGACATTTTGAATCTTCCTGGCATGAAGGACAGTTAAACTAATTTGATAGCAAATCTATGCTTTTGTTTGTGTATTGATTGACCAGTAGCCTAACTCTAACATTGAACCTGTTGTCTGTTTCACAGCTTTACACTTGTTTCCAGAAAAATTCAAAGGCCAGATCCTGTCAGTTCAATTCAGCTTTATTGGCATGAATGTCAAACAACAATATTGCCAAAGCTTAACAAATAATGCAAAAGAACAATTCATTATATACAGTTAATGAAATAAAAATGAATACAACAGAAGTGTGTGTGTGTGTGTGTGTGTGTGTGTGTGTGTCTGTCTTAGTTGTCTGTCTGTCTGTCTTAGTTGTCTGTCTGTCTTCAAGTTTTATTATAAATGTGTTGAGCTTGTTGCATTTTGCCTTTATTTGATAGTTTTGGTACAGATACATACAGGAAATCCAGAGAGAGGGAAGGCAGTGAAATGCAACAAAGGTCACCTGCTGAAGGTGAACCAGGGTCATCGTGGTATGTCTTAATGATTTGGCCACTGGACACCCCATGTTGTTCTCTTTCACAAAGAACATGGAAGAGGCCAAGACCAAAAATGTAATTCTTAATCTTTTATCCATGTTAAAGTTCTGCTGCACAGCCCCAGCGGCAGTTTGTCTTTATTTCATGATTGATGTTTTATTTATTTACAGTATTATCTGTTCCTGTAGTGGCTGGACGCTGTCCTAGCTCACACTGGGAAAGGATACCACCTCGAAAATCTGTCACAGGGCTTAAATATATAGACAAACTATAATTTACACTCAAACCTACAGGCAATTTAGAGAGCAATTCACCTAACTTGCATGTATCTGGACTCAACACTCCAATTTTAATTCCTTATTCTGTTTGTGTGCTTGCTTGCATGCATCTACATCCTACTGAATCTCGCAATTTTTAATCAATGAAACAACCTGATTTCACCACAAAGACTAATGTTGTTATGTTGATGTTTGTTGCAGCCCTTCCTCATTCATGCATCGTGGTGAACAGGGCCAGTTGATAACCAGCTTTGCGAGAACACTTCAGGGATATTAGTCTTGGTGAAGCTGTATAAATCAAAGAAAGTCAAACTCTGCTTTGTGATAAAGCCACTGGGACATCCAAACAACTGCAAACATCTGTGTAATGCTAATATAATAATACAATTCCTTGATCATCATGACAGGCACTCTGAATAATCTTGAACCATCATGTCGTGGGCATAAAAAGTTTCGCAATTTGCAACCAAACTTAAATTAAGCCTTCACGCTTCCCTTTTAGCTGCCAAAGGAAGCTGGTCTTAAGAATAGAAATCATGTGTTGTCAAAAGAGGAAGAGTTAAGAGAATGTGTGTGGATGTACAAATGTAACATTAAGTAAGCTGCTTGACACGGTGTGATTCAAAACAGACGAAGAGGTCACTGTGCAACAGCTCAGACAAGTTGGGCTGCATGACTATGATTCTGATGCCTGATCAGCAGATATAGTTACCCTCCCTATAGACATTTATGTGTCTATCTGCCTGAGATGAAGACATCTGGGAAAGAATCCAATGTGACGCCCACACACCAAGGACCTTAGATATAATAAATAAAGTGTCATCGTCCACTTTTAATAGCAAATCCGATTTTAAGAGTTATATGAAACATAAAAGTAAAATGCAGTACATAGAAAGAGCACTTAGAAAACATGGATAATGCTTAACCAGTAATCAGACAACATGTTAGTCGTATGATACAAATCTAAATGTCTTTCCTCTGCACCCCATAAACTGTTTACAGTAATGAACACAGCAAATCCATTTCAACTGGCGTACAGTTGGGAAAAAAATAAATTCAAATTTTTAGGGATGGAAATGTCAGTCGGTCGATCCACCACTTTGATCTGGACTGAAATATCACAACAACTATTATATGATTGCCAAATTTGGCACAAATGGTCATGTTCCCCTCAGGATGAACTGTAGCCTAGTAATTTTAGTGAGCACCTAACTTTTAGCGCCATCATCTGGTCAAATGTTTCATTTGTTTGATACTTTGCTTTAAGACTAAATAACCAATGTCATTCCTGTCAGCCTCAGCCGAACGTTATGTTTAGTGCTAATTATTAAAGGTTAGCAAGCTAAACTAAGATGGTGATCATGGTAAACATTGCTCCACAGGAGCACTTTCAGCAGCAGACTGTTATCGTCAGGATGCAACACAGCTTCCTGTGGCAACTCTACAACTCATCTACCTCACACAGAGGTATACACCAGGGGTGGGGTGCTGAGGTGGCACTAACCTCCATTTCAGTTATTTTTGTGTTCTACTCTGTTTGTTTAAATGTCTCTCTTTCTTTCTGAGCTACTGTCTCTTCATGGGGTACTGTCATAACAACTCTCACAATACAGTGACACTATGGGTCTAAATATCATGAAATTTCATGGCGTGATCAGTGAACACAACGATATGCATGTAGTCAGATTTGGAATTGTACATAGGCCTACATACATAGCTATATGACAATTCTGACACATACCTGTGATCCTTACTGTAAACCTGTTTATATTTTGATGTTGTATATATATATTGTGTATATGGATATGCACTTTACCGCTCACCTGTTGATTCTGATGACCACCACGGTTATCCATTTACATTTTTGGCATTGTAATATTTTGAAATTGCACGTTAACGTTAATCAGTTTATATATTTATGATACTTACCATTAATCTGTTTACATATCTGGCACTGTGCTAGATATGCACCTTAATGATAATCAGTTATTCTCAGAATTTGTTTATATTTGCACTCTTTCCTACTTTGTACTGCAACTGCTGCAAAACAATGTCCCACTGGATAAATAAACTTATCTTGTCTTATCTTATCAGCATGTTAGCATGTTAGCATAGCCATTGTGAGCATGTTAGCATTTTGCTCAATGCACAGCTGCGTCTAAGTACAGCCTCACAGAGATGCTAGCATGGCTGTTAATTATAAATATGTTATTACTAAGAGAGAATGGCACTTTCACACGCACAAATACATTCCCTGAATTTACCCTCCAAACAAAGAAGTTATTCCAGTCTTTATCAAAAATCTGCAGATTGAGATTGTTTCCTCCAACAAATAAATGTCTGGGTGTTTATGTGGATATAAAATATGAAATGGTTAGAAAGTGGTGACAAGTGGTGTTTAAAAAACAAGTTCTTTTGTCAGAAAATTAGTCCTTTGAGATCAGTTGTAAACTCTTAATTGTTTTCTTTTAAATCTGTGTGGATAGTGGCTTGTTTTATGCTATGTTGGGATAACAGCATTACTTGCAATAAAACTGGAGCGTGATTGTTAACCTACACTGTTTTTATGCACTGATTTGTGAAACGCTTTGATTTTCTGTAATCTGTGTGATTTGTTTTTGAAGTCTTGGATCCATCCTGCAAAGTTGACCTTGTGAGAACTAGAGCATGACTTTCAACACATCAATTCACAACTTTCAGTTATAGGTGAAGCACTCCCGTGATCCCGATCAAACTGTTTACGGAAAACTGATTTGATCATAGATGAACTGCATGGCGACAAGAACAGTGGGTACAAAATGCCAAGAGAACGACTTTGGCTAAGATCTGGACAAAGCATTATATAACATTTGTTGAGCCCTTTTGAAGAGTTCAGTGGGTACACAGTAAAGTCGTCACTAGTTTAACTGAATTACTATGGAATTCAGGTTTAAATCATAGAACATATAAGTTGTCATCATAGTTCTCTGTTGAAATGGCTTCCTGGCACAGGACCTTTATCTTCCACATGGGAAAAGCATAAAGGTCCTGTCCTTCTTACTTCCGGACTTCCCAGGATTTCTGTAAGCAGTTGTCTATCATAGCTTCCTGCAAGTGCTACCTAATACGTTCCATCATCACACAAAAGGAGGAAACCAATATCAGGGAGGAGCTATACAGTGTATGTTCTGGGAATAGCAGCGAGCCACTGGAGTTAATTAAATCCAAATATTTAGTTGCTGAGTAAAGAGGAAGGAATCAAAATAATGTAAAAGTAATGTGCCTTCCTAATAACTAGTCTAAATGTCTAAATATGACAAAGGGTTGAGTTGTTTTACACTGAAATACAGTTTCTCAAACAGGACAGCAGCCAACACCTACTAATGCTACAACGAAAATAAATAAGTCAACAAGCTACTCAAATACTGACCAAGCAAACCCAACATAGGCAAAGCCCTTGCGCAGTCCCACAACTAGCAACGGGCTGGTGAAGATATGTGAGGAAGATGCCATCTAGAGGCCTCTCTGAGCAGTCAAGAGGAGGTGTCACTGAGGACACGCTGAGACACTCCTGATGCTGACTTCAGTGTCTCTGTAGTAGTGGTTTATAGTTTAGTTTCACCTCAGGTACTTTACACCTAATCCAAATGTGGCTGCACAGGAAGCACTCAGTAAAGTTTTTATGAAACTGCCATTCTTAGTTCAAATATTTGTATTTGTGTATTTGTATTTTATTTCATTCTCATAATCCTCAGTGGTAACAGGGGAGGACAGCACAGTAAGCCTTTCTCATGTAAGGAAGGTTTGACTTGTCAAACACTGGCGTAACTGATAACATTAATTAGGTGTTTTAATGTTTTAAAGCTCTGGGAGTGTACATACAGTACATCCGTGTTTTTCCTGTCAAGAGGAAGGTTTGTACGAGTGTCTCTGGTTTGCGCAAATATAACAAGGCAAGTGGAGTTAGTGTGTTTTTGACTTTTTGTAATAGTTTTGATTTAGAGTACTTTTCAGTAAGTTAGTCAATACAACTGAAGTTGGCCTTCCCTCATTCTCTCCGATTTGTGTATGAGTCTTTGACATTTTATACATATTTACATGGTCTGTTTTTTATGCTTGCTGGAGAGGATTTTAGTCACTCAGGGCCGGCATTCATAAAATTTGGTATCAGAAGAATGTTGAAAACACAAACTCACCAGAGGGTAAGCAATCTTCTTAGAGACTTTTAAGGTAAAAAACAATGATGTGAGGTGCATATAAAGCACCAACAATCATCATTCATTCTGACAGAGACATGTGTTTTCCATGGAATAGCAGGTTTCCTTCTCGCCACAACTGGACTGCTACTCAGCTTCAGTTGTGTGCTCAGTGCCGCCCCTAATGGATGGAAGGTAAATAAAAAAGACCACCGTTGTAATCTGTAGTAATGCTGCAATACAGCTGGACTTTTTGGGTCCTCTGAGGTCAAGGAAACCTTAACAACAATAAACCTTAACTTAAACAATAGCGCATTTTTATAGCATGTTCACCCCACAACTCTAAACTCTCCTGAACAGAAGCATCATTATTTTTCCACATGAACAATATGGTGTTTTTCCAAGCCTTCTAAAAGTTAGTTGTGTCAAAGCTGTGAAGTGAAGGCTACATACAAGCTGCTCAGACCCAGAATGTGCTGCCTATTGTAAGGTTAGAAGCTTACTCAGGCCGATGCACCCAACAGGCCTCTCAGACATTTTGACTTGTCATTATAGGAAAGGATCTGTTACTAAAAACATTAACAATAGCTCTGTTCTAATCAACTCTCCCAGTAGGCCATGAAAGTGTGACAGTGAGCCACAATGTTTTCTGTGAAAAAGGCCTATAGTACTAGTACACCTATGCCAACTGTAGATGACTGAAAACCCTAAGATGTCTGAAATGCCGGTTGCACACCTTTACTGTGATTAAAATAAAATATTTTGTTTTAAAGGCAGTGTAACATTCCTATATTAGTGCTTCATCATCAAAATGGTTATATTGTATTTATTGTATCCAATCTCTTTATAATAATAATAATAATGGATAATATAATATAATATGGAGCACATTTCAAACCACGTTAGAAAGTGTTTTCACATGAGCAAAGACAATAAAATAAACCAGATAACAAGATACACGGTAAAAGAACGTTAAAAGAAAAATATATTAAGGAAATCAACTAAAACCAGCAAAGGCTTTCCCAAGTATGTTTTAAGAAGACACTTAAAAGAGTCCACTGACTCAGCCACCTTGATTTCCTCGGTTCCCAGAGTTTGAATCTGAATGCAACCGCACTGTCCCTTTTAGTTTTTCTTTTTTGTGGCCACTTGCTGCAACAGTGGATCAATATCCTAAAATAATTTCAGCTGTACTTCAGCAAGCTTAAACAAAGCACCCGAGGATTGCTTTGGCATGCATACTAGGGTGACTCCCTGCACAGATGAGTCTAGGTGGTGCTACAAACCAGTCAGATGTCATTCCTGCATCAGGCACAGCACAGAGCGCCTCGGGCCAAACGGCCTGCTTAATTTTTACATCTCACGATGAGAATGTTACCTTTATCCACATGCCAGCATTTACTGTAGGAGCCGTCAACTACTTCAGCTCCACTTCAACCTTTCAAATGAGACAGACAATCCTTGTACAACTGTGAGAGTGTCAATATTCACTTGAATAAAAACAAGTGAATAAATGAGATGATCGCTCACATTAGTTTTATACTAGAAGGCTACCTAATAACAAATGATCTGAATTTACTAAATATATTCTGTGCAGACTTATTTTAGAGAATGAGCTATATTCTGCAAATGCAAGGTGCATATATTTTAGTTTAGGTTTCACTTACAATGTAAGCTATTGTTACTGATTTTGGAAAACAGTGTGTAGCTGAAGGTGTGGCACAAGAGGAAATTTTGCTGATGCAACCCTGTCATTGATTAATACCTGACATACAAAGAGGTTATTAGTGTATCAGTGCTGCAGATTAAAAAGCAAAAACGGAAATGTGGTGTTTTCAAAACAATTGTTGGCTTAACTCTGGCATAACTGAGGCCAGAGCCATGGGAAGCCATGCATTAGATGGCTGTTCTTTGAATTTCCCATTTCAATGGCTGTAATGACCCCTTCTTATAAAAAGACAGAGTGTGCTTTCCTCTGTTGAGGGTTGGAATTGGATCAGTTTGAAGTAGTTCCCTGACCACCTCTACCGGTTTTTCCTGTAGATGCGCCCCAGGCTTCATCAGGCCAAAAGATAGAGAGAGAGAAAGAGAGAGAGAGAGAATCATGCAGTTCATCAGATTAAAGAGGACTGGCGCTTCTTCTTTTACAGAGACAAATCAGAGAGTTTGGCGGGAGCACGGGTTTTTAATTTTCTCTCTCGGTAAGATTTACATTTTGATAATGACCTGGACAGACAGAAACCCACTGTGTGTAGAGGGTAGCTGGTCTCTCTCTCTCTCTCTCTCTCTGTCTAATAAGTGGGTGTGTCTTCGTGTCTCAACACGGCGTGCTTCAGTTGATAGACAGCTGCACTCACCATTTTTACCTGCCAGGTGAGAAACGAAAAAACGTTTCAGACCTCAGAGTTCATTTCACGCAGTGAACACAGCAGCATGCTCATCATTCTCAGGCCGCTTGAATGACTGCGGGACACCGGCCAGGACAGGTGAGTTCAATTACCTGGAAATGCATATAGTTATGTTTTCGTCTGCGCGCTTACACAACACTGCCAACAAACAGCCTTGCAAGTAATGATTCATGTTCCCATGTTCTCGTCAGTTTTCAGTACAAACACCTGTTGTGGCTGGTCTATGGCCGTCTCGTCAATCATACTGCTAGGATGAGTCTAATTAAGAATAAGCCGACATATCAAGCGAAGTTAAGTCTAAACACGAATACATATGTGCTTGCAGGAGAGCGCTGCTGGATTATTGTGTGTATTTTGTGTGTATAGGACGAGCGTGATCAAACACGTAGGCTACTAATGAAACATTCTGCCCGCACACAACTGTAGCTATGTTGTTGATACATAAAACAATAACTCTGATTTCTCTCCACAGGACTATTTATTTTTACATAATTTCTGTTACCCGCTCAGCTGGAAACTTTGCCTGGGAATTTGTGTGCTCAAAAATTTCAGTCATTGTTTCTGGTCGTGTGTGTAATGTATGCACATTACAAGATCCAAGACCAAACAGATGCACCACAGGAGAGTTTTTGGGATGGACGTGTGGGTTTTTGTTTGTTTGTTGGTAAACTCTAGTTTTTAGGTAGAGGTTGAACTTTTTAAAAATGTCTTGAGTGAAAAACTGACAGCCAAATGGATGAAACCCTGCTGTCGTCAACTCTCCTGGAAGGCAAAGCCAAAATCTTGTAATTTGTAGCATTGGAAATTATAAGCTACAAGTCAAATGTTGGTCTCGCCCTTTCTTTGTAAATACATCAAATATCAAAGCAGGTTTTAATCTGAAGAAGAATTGAGCAGACAAAGTTGTTCACCAGATTCTAACAGGCACTAGGAGTAAAACAGGAATCCTGTCCGATTTTGAAACTTCTTAATCCACGCAACAGCAGCCACTTTACTAGTTTGGTACCGAGGGCATGGCAGTGGTGTTACCACATGCAGACGAAGCATCGGTATGTCAGGTATGTTGGTGAACCAGCTCCAATGAGCAGTTCTCAGATAGGTGTAACTGTCACTTCCTTTTCAGTGGCATGATTTATTAGAAATGCTGACAATAAAAAGATGACCCACCACTTCACACAAGGAAATGACTGCACAATTAACTCAGAGTTTAAGTCCAAGATGGAGATAAAATAATCGGTACCACAACAAAGTATTTGTATATGGTTTTTTTTGTTGTTTTTTTTTATATATAAAATCCCATGTCCAATCAGTTTATGCTTTCAGTGAATGACTGTGTTCAAACAAAATAAACTTGAGCAACAAATGCTTGTGCAACAGTTACTACTTGTCTTGTCCTAACAATCTTTTAGCTCGAGTTAGTGTAGTTCATATTTGTATGCAAACAGCTAGAGGTCCACAAACAGTTCAAACAGGTTTCTTCAAACTCTGTTACCTCTCATTTGGTGATGAGTTGCAACTTAACTTGTGCGAATAACCGCATTACTGGCAACAGGTGAGCTACACATTGAGTTACATGCAGACCAAATGTGGCATGAAGTGTGGGTATCAGCCAACACCAGCACGTTGTAAAACGATAAGTCTTTGTTACTTTTGCTATGCAGATTTTCTTTGGGGTTTGAAGTTTCAACAGTTCAGTGGCCGGAGTGAGTATGGATCTATAGCTAACTTGGTTATTCTTGGCTGCTGGGGGCAGTTTGTCTTTCTTGGTAAGCTTAAAACCTGTACTTCAGGTCCACAGTGTGTCATCACTGTGGTTAGGTGACATTCTGGCAACTGTACCAAGTGTGGTACAGAAATGACTTACAGAAACCTTAAACGTCATTTGAGGACTGAATGTCTCCATTGCACTGAGCAAGGTCACATTTTAGCTTTAACCGACTTAATGAATGAGTCGTATTCATTAAGAGTGGAAATGCTGATAGTTTATTACATTTTGAGATTCTATAGGTACAAGCAACATGTTATTTAATTTTACTTAAAAAAAGGTTCTGTTACAAGTGCCAACACATGTTGCTTCATGATTGGTAAGATTGCATACAAGCCCTGGATAAAACAAAATGAAAACAAATGTAACACTTCATGTTTTGATGTAGACAGCACTTGATTCCAAAGTAATGTCTGATGGCAACATCCACAAATACAAAGAGGCATCCTGATCGGATTCATTTTATACATTTCTTTTTTCAATTGTCAACATGTCCAGAAGGGGGTGCTCTCACAAAATAATACCACCTTGGTTGGTGGGTGTGGTAGCTCTGCTACAACCACAACAACTTTAACCTTTTTCCATTCCAAGTCCCTGGGAAAAAAAAAATTACAAACATAGCACAAATTTCATTCGGTCAACAGCAATTAGCACATAATTGAATAACACCTGCATATGTGTGCTCAGCAATAGAAAGACCTTGCACTTCCTCTGAACAAGGAGGGAATCATTTTGGAAGCCTATTTATAATTTCAGCATCAAACATTTATTACAACACGAGAACCTGAAAGCAGCGCTAAACGTTCAAAGATTGAATCACTTCATGGCCATCAAACATTTCAGTAAACTCAAAACCTTGAATGTGCTTTTTCACTTTCCTTGTCATCCTTATTCAATATGAACAGAAAATGAATGTCTCTTTGTGCAGTGATAATATATTTTATGTCAATTTCTCCAGCTGATCCTGTTACTGATTTGCCTCTATCCAGATGCACTTCTGTTGGGGGAATGTTTGCTTTTTCCTGCAGACAGGAAGTGACGACAGGAAAGCTTGGGAGACTGGAAATCGAGGGAACAATCTAAGGAAAGACCAACAAAATATTGTATAAAAATAAAATATAAGGCTCCCTTTCTAACTAGTGGGACAAGGGATAACAGGACCGAAGAATCTTGTATTTTCCACAATGATTTGGTTGCACAAGTACATTTAAATTAAAGAAGAACAAATATTCAATCGCACAGCATCTGTGCCGTAAGCATGAAGCTTGACTTCAGGTTTGACACATAGATAAGCAATGTACATGCATTCCATTTTGGTACTGGTTCTTATATGGGCCAGTTTTAGTTTGTAAATGACCTGCAGATATGAAATGGTGGCAGAAAAGGGATATTGTACTGCGGTATATGAGCGAACACTATTGGAACATTATTGGCTTTTTGTGGCTTTAGCCCTTTCTGACAATAAAGGAGCCAGAATATTGGATACAGAGCTGAAATGCATGTACATAGTTGTTCACTTTCAGTAAGCATGCACATAGAAACAGTGAGTCTTACAGAGAACCATCCATCCACTTTCAGTTTAAGGAGGACGGGGTTAAAAAGTGTCCCTCACAAGCAGAAAAAAACAAAACACAAAACACACAGCCTACAGCCAACTAAATGTCCATGAATCATCACCATCCTCTGCACTGGAACAAGGTGGTAAACATATCAAAAGCCAAAACTACCAGCATCTTGATAAAGGCTTATTTTTTGTTTGAATACAGCAACAGGAACGCGTCCCTCCAGAGTCGTTCGCTGTGTGGCACATGGACAGGGCCTGTGAAGCCTCGTTGCACAGCATGGAAAGAGAACAGAACTGCAGCATTGGTGTACAAAGCAGCTGCCATGTTGGTATCTAAGACACTGTAGCAGTCATGTTGGACCCGACAGGCAAGAGTCATGAGGAAATGTGCGCGGTTATATCCAGCAGAGGCCTTGAGCCCTTGTGATGGCATGGTCCACAGATGGGACGAACATCAGCACATGATGACCACAGCAGGTGAGGAGACGGGGAGTTTGTCACAAGGCTGATATTTTGGCTTGTCTTGATTTTGAGTCAGTTAAAAGAAATAATATTAATCACAATGTACAAATAAAAAAAGGAAAACATGAGTGTAGTTCCAGCACTTACAGACCCATTTTCCTAACTCTGGGCCAACTTTGGAGGGTAATTAAAAAATAAAATAAAATCCCACTGCCAACTCATCATATTGTCCCAAGGCTTTTGGTCAACAGAGTGCGAATGGTTGAAAACAAAAAGATAAATAAAAGAAGAGGACGAAGGAGGACTGACAGCATGTCTGGACATGGTAGAGAGCCTGAGTCACCGCTTGTTATAGGCACCTAGAGAAAATATGGAAGAGAGAAATTTAGTAGCACCATCACACTGCAATTTAAGTTGGACTGCAGATGTTGTGTTTATGCACTGCAAGTTTCAGAGATAGTTTTTTCTTCTTCAAGATCTGGATTTTTTTTCTGCTGATAATGCTACCTGCTTTTCTAGTTGTGTGAAACTAGCACTGTTTATCCTTCAATAAAAAGCGCAGACCATCTGCTGCAACATCTGCAGTTTGTTCTCAGTTTCTGTCCCGCCATTTCCTGTTATCCCTCACACTGTCAACTCACTAATAAGGTTAAAAAAAAGTCCCCAAACTACCAAGAACCTTCTGAGTGCCTATGGTCTTTTCTCTGGGAAACTACCTGGTTTGCTGTTTATTTTTCTGTCATATTAGACTGTAAAGAAATATGTTTGGGTTTTTGGACTGATGGTCACACCAAATGACCTATTTTTGGGTCACGCTGAGGCACAATGAGCTCTGAGAAACTGGTGGACTTATGGTCAGTTTTAAAAATGTTTTGACATTTTATAGACTAAATACTCAAGCAATTTGAGAAAATAATCAGCAGATGAAATGATCATGAACATAATTGTTTGTGGCACCCCCTAGTTTTTCAGAGGAATGAGGACTTAACAGCAGCATCCTAAATAATGCCATTATCTGAAAGCCACAATTCACTAACCGAGATAGTATTGTCAAGTTATTTCCGGACTGATACATTATTGAAAGCGTGTGTGAGCAGAGAAAAAAAATGCTAACTTCTAGCTTCTAGCAAATTTAAAAGCAACACTTCCTTTCCAGAACATGTGCAGTCAGGACAGTCCCTCCCTCGACACACACAGCTATGAGTACCCAGTGAAAAGAATCATGTTAAGCTATAAAAAAAAAAATCGGGCTGGACCAAAGAACAAACATCTGCTATAGAAAGATAGTAAGCAGTAATGTTAACAATATGCAATTTGATGTGAATATGCAATCATTAAAAAAAACAACAACACACCAGTGTAGTCCTTATATACAAGGTACATCCTTATTTATTTGGATAGTACTTAATAGCCACGTTTCCACCAAAAGTACCTGGTACTTTTTAGTCCCCGGATCTCTTTTCAAGGAACTAAAAAGGTTCCTTCAGCCCATTGTTGTGTGCATTTCCACCGTGGTCTAAAGACCTGCAAACCAGCTGACATATATGTCGTACAAAGCGACGGACTGACATCATTATTTGTAACCACTATCCATGAGCAAAATTTGTAAATGAACTTCAGATTTGATTGGAATATGATGAAAAACTTTGCTTTACCATTAGAAACAGCTTTTTTGTGTGGGAGAATAATGAAGAGACACATGATAAAAATCGTTTCAAATTTAATAAACTGGATAAAGCCATCACGTTCATAAAATAACTCCAGTACAGAGAAAAAAACTCCCACAAACATAAAAACGCGACAGTTTGGAAGGTCATTAAAACATTTCCTGCTGAAAAGAGCTCCTAATCAGCTGCAGCACTCACGTCTGTGTCCGCCTGAGCGTCGGGGGAACGTGATTTTTAACAACCTTTATTACCGGCTGTAATCAGCTGTTCCGTTTGTTTTGGAGAGGAGGAGACCAACTTCGGCTCAGTGTAGAAACCTCCTGACTGACGAAAACTTAAAACAAAAGCTCCGGACCCAACTCCATCAGCTCTTAGCTGTAAACACACCGCTGCACACTGGCTGCTGTTTCCAAGCATTACAATAGATGCCGACATACGATCTCAGGCGGACATCACCGAGACTTGTGTGCTTTCTGACTGTTGATTGTGATTTATTGGTTTGCAAACAACGGTGGAAAAGAGAGGAGCAGTAGGCCTAGTAGAAATACAGCTGACATGCTCGATTTAAAGCCAGTAGCCTCTATTCACCCATTCTCTGCAAGGCAAGCCCCACCCACCCAAAGTACCAGTACTTTCAGAAAGTACTGCCCCTCCCCCCGAGCAGGGATTTTTTGGGGGGTTAAAAAAAAAAAGACCCTAGAACTAAATTTGGACCCTGGTCCCTGCGGTGGAAACGCAGTGAGTTCCTCCAAAGGTTCCTAGTTCCATGGTATAGCTCATTTGGTGGAAACGCGGCTTATGTTAGTGCTTAGTAAATACAGCCAGTCAGTCACATGGACATCATACCTTTGTAAGCAGCTTCAGGTCTGGTGGAAGGACGAGGGGGAGCGGGGTTGTCAAAGTAGCCATAGCCAGAGCTCACATTCTCATAGTCATGTACACGAGGCTGAGGGGGCCTAAGACAGACAAAGGGAGAACAGGAGTGAAATTTCTGAGCTTTCTACTTCTTTACTGACTGGAAATGTTTGGTCTTCCTAAACAGTAATGGGTCTTGTACCTGGCAGGCTTGTTGTTGTTCCTCTGCCTCTGGTGTTCATACTCATCTCGTGTTCTGGGCCGGACAACTTCCTCCGAATTTGGCTGGGGAAAAGAAAAATTGTTCCTAAAATTATGGTTCTAGTCCCACAGTGAAAATGCACTTTCTATATAAAAAAAGTCACATGTTGCAAAAATATTTCACCCCAAAAGCACATGTTTGAAAATGAGCATGGTTATAGAAAATTACCCTGTGGTCTCCCTCTAGCCGCCTCCTTTCTATTGCCATCCGCTCCCTCTCTCGTTCCTTCTCTTTCTCCCGCTCTCTCTCATTCTCGCGCTCTCGCTTCTTCCTGTACTCCTTTTTCTCTTGTTCCATTATCAGTCGAGCGATTTCCTGCCAGAGCGAGACATCAGACGCATCAACAGAAAAACCTTCACAATCCTACGTGATTCGATGTGCGGGCAACACGTCGGCTGTGTTTCATGTCACTACAAATTTATTACACACACACACACACACACACACACACACACACACACACACACACACCATTTTATTTGTCATGAGATCTGTATTCTGAAAAAAACCCAAGTTCACTGCCATGTGTGTATTTAAAAGACTATACTGTCACTTGTACAGTAGTAGATTAAGTCTTCTACATAACCTTGGGTCAGAAAGAGTCTGGTTTAGACATGGCTCTATATACTCAGGGTTATATGACAATAAAGCAGATTCAAATGGCTGAGCTCAGGAAATGGAACGATATAAAAAGAGGACAGACAGCATAAGAAAAGTTTCCAGACTTCGTGCCCACTCACCTCGTCCTGCGCCACTTGGGCTGCACGCACATGCATCTTGCTTGCCTGAAACCAGAAAATAATCAAAACATCACATTTTGCCCAGAGTGGAACATATTGTTCCAACATTTTATAACATGGGACATTTCAGAGATTGAGGTATTTCAGTTGGGTTTTTTTGGACACTGAAGCTTTTCCACACAGAGGTTAAGAGTATACTGCTTCATCACATCGTGCTATTCCAGTCCTTCTTTCACAGTTTTTAATTTTAATCTCATGCATAAAACAGTTCACCTTTTATTTGGAGAAATAAACAAATGCTAATACTTCTCTGGGGTCCTTCCTCACTTTGATTTCCTCCTCTTGGAGTTTCCTTGCCACCTCCATGTCCTTCAGCTCCTGCTCGCGGAGATCAAGCTTTGTCAGTCCTTTGGTGGCCGCGCTCAGTCCAAACTCTACACTATTTTCTGCTACGACTGCTCCACTCCCTCGGTGCACAATACGACCTGTGGATGTCAGAACATTCAATTATTAGATTAGGGTTGCAACTAAATTATCATTTTCATTATCGGATAATTAATAAAAAAATAAAAAATCAATCTTTGTCTTTAAGACATCTTCAAATTGTTTATTTGACTGTTGTTTTGGCATTTTTCTTGAGAAATGGCAAAATTAATCATTAAAATAATTTTTAAACAAAATTCTAACTGATCGCATAATCGACTAATGATGTCAGCACTACAAATAGATACAACTGTAGTTGTCGGAATGGACATAGAAGAGCTGTAGTGCATCTCCACTGGTGTTTATCACGTTTTGTTTAATGCATTTAACGGCTTTGGGATAAGATAAAACAACCAGCTCACCAGCCCAGAAGCCCTTTGTGAATGCCAAATTTCAACTAGTCAAAACCACAAGCCGATTCTACTATAAAACCACAGCACAAATTTCAGTCTCAGCACAGTAATTGTTTCTTTACTCAGATCAACCCAGCAGACAATGGAAGGACAAGCGCACCACACAACACACAACAAATACAATCACTTCAAACCATCATAATCTGAATCATGTTAATAATCATCGGCGTCCTCGTGAGAACAGAGAAAATGAGTGTCTTCATTAGTGATTGCAATGTTAGATCAACCCACCACCTATGATTGTCACAGCAAAAAAGCAATGCCAGCACACCACACAAACAACCCCGCAGAGCCCAGAGGGTGGGGGGGCTCAGGGTGGTACCTGTCTCTCCGTTGGGGTGAGTGTGAATGCTTTCCCTGCCAGGACCCTCCGCTTTTCGGAGGTCCCGGAAGTCCCCTCTCCCTTCGCTCCTGAGGTCATCAAACACCTCTTCGGGGTTGGAGTGGACACGCTGCCGGCCCCTGGCCTTCCTCTCTGTTTCACCATCATCCCCTTCGTCCTCCCAAGAAGCCCTGCCTTCCCTTTGCCTGTCCCAGCTGTGCCCCGGCTCCTCTTCAAGCGCTCTCTCCGCGCTGCTCGCTCTCGCTCGCTGTCTGTCTTTCTGTCTCTGCCTATCTCTCTCTTTGTGTCTATCCCCACTCTGTCCTCTATCTCTGGTTCTTTCCAACCTGAGGTCCTGCTCTCTCCTCTGGTCTTTTCCCATGGGTCTCTCTCTTTCCAGGTCTCTGTCCCTGTCTCGGTCACGTTGCCTGTCCCTTTCTTTGTCCCAGACCTTGTCTCTATCTATGAGGATCTGTGGTAGAGTTGGTCTGGTTGGTCTCTCTTTTCTCCTCACCCCTGTCTCTGTGTCCTCCCGCCCTGGGCCCCTGGCTCTGCCAGTCTCTGTGGGCTCATAGTCTGGATACCTGTCCCCATGCTTGCCTCTGGGGGACAGCAGGTGCTCTGGGTTTGGATCTGCATGCCTGCTTCGCCCTCCTTCTGCCACTAGGTAGTGCTCAGGGAATCTGGAGCGGCTATGGGGTGCTGCTGGGTCCTGCCTTGGGTATCTGCTCCTTTTGGGTTCTGTTGAGCTATAATCTGGGGAGAAATCCCTTACTGGAGCATAAGCATCATATCGGCCTAGGGAAGAGGATTTGTAACGGGTGTCTTTATCCAAGTCAAGGGGTTTTCTTGAAGCTGAACAGGACAGAGGAGAAGGAGCGAGGGTGGGAGGAGTCCAGCATGGAGAGAATGATGATGACAATGGTGAGAACATGGAAACGTGAAAAATGACAGACAGGAATTATATGCGCTAAGATGATTAGTAAAAATGGAGTTAGACACAGCACCTGTGAAGAGAGTGATGGACAAAAGACAAAGTACATGCTATAGATGTAAAGAGTGCAGGTATCAGCAGCACCCAAAATGTCCACAGGTGTGGTTATTACTGTGGGAAGATTCAGATCAGGTAAATAAAGCCTAAATAAAGATGGTAATATTTATGCACAAAAGTCTTAAAGAATGGAAAAGCTCTAAAACACTTCAGACTTAATGTGAAATAGTGGGACAAACAATATGAGCTTTAACACCCTTGAATACTGTGTGTTGTTTGATGGACACAGATGAAAATGAATGTGGCACACATCATGGCCGACTTAAAAATGGGAAAAACCTGAACTTGAAAACAAAATGTTCTTCTTTAAGAAAACCATCCTGCTGGGAGTTGGCTTGTGACTGGCAAAAGTTTGAATAAAAACAAACGAGAGAAAAAGCTCATTGAGGAAGCACACAGCAGTAGGCAGCACAGAGAGTCAGCACAATGGAATTCCAGTTATCTAACCAGCTGCTTAACATCTAATCGACAGGAGCTGGTTGACGTTAAAACTTCTTGGAGGCAGGTACAAAGACAGCCTGACAGTTACCTGCTCACAGTGACTGAGGTTGAGTGTTTGCGCTCTATCCCATCTCAATTTTAAATACACTTACTCTCTTCCTCCCAATTTTTCCCCAGTTGTGTGTCTGTCAAGTGGCCTCACGATGGTTTGTGCGCAACTGTAAACCCCTGGATTAAGACAAACAGCAGCCCCTCATTTCCTGTGAGGAGTAGCCAACTGCATGGCCTGGTGAAAAGAAACATGATTTTACAGACATGTCAATATGTGTGTGTTTACATGTGAGGATATAAAAACTAGTTGGATGGGGCTTTAAAATGCAACACTACACTATGAAGTACATCCGCATTTTTTGAGTCCCAAAACTAAACAGCTTTGTGCACAGCGACAATCTTGTAACCTGCACAAAATGTATCTGGTTACTCACTGTGAAGTCAGTCCCTTACAGCAGGGTTTTTGTGTGTCAGACTGTGGGCCTGTCCTTCGACAAAGCTTAGAAAAATGTGCCCGCCTTTAGCTTAGATCAATACCTGCATGTCTATGGGATCATGCAGCAGCTACTTTAAAATAGCCCAATACTGGAGTCCAACACAATTTAAAACTGTAATTCTCCAGAAAAAAAGTTTACAAGAAATCTTCATAAACATTGTTTTCACCTCAAGTCTCTGAGCCTCTCCTGAAACTGTTTGCTGCTCCCCAGGGGAGCCCCGCCTCCAACTTTTAAAACACATGCCCTACAGCATTACATGCAGGGTAAACAAAGGAGTTGAATGTTTGTTCTACTGTGTGTACATTCACACTGCCACAGTTGTATGTGCACACACACACACACACACACACACACACACACACACACACTCCAGGGACATTATAAGTGAATGGTTATGTAACCTGCAAGGCAATACTGCAAACAGAGAGCGCCTGTTGGTGGCACAAATATTCTAGTGTAAGAGGGAGCAGGGCAGAGTGGCTCAGTCAGCAAAGACGTACTGCAGCTTCATAACGAACGCCTGCCTTGTGTGACATCAAAAGAGGTAATGCACCGGGACAGCTGGTGATCCATACAGCCCAAACAGGACAGGTAGACTGACGGGTAGAGACACTTGCTCAGTCCTGTTTGTGTCAAAAAAGTGTAGACACATACACTGTACTCTCTAAAACCCGCCTACATAGCAGGTACTCTCTGGACTCTTTTCCCTCTCTGCTCACCATCGAAAAATGACGTGAGTGCGGTGGTGTATGCTAAATGTCACCCTCAGCAGAAGACAAAATCCAAATCCAATCAATCAGAGTCAGTCTGCCAGATTAGGATCAGCAGGCTGAGAAAGCTGGGAAGAAAAGGGCTGTGCTTTTACGAGTCGGGAAGGAACTTTAAAAAGAGCTGTGTGAAACCTGCTTCCCTCCCACGGTCACAACAACTATGGCTAAAGAACTGTCTGTGCATTCAGACCGAGCCACAGTACTGTCGGATAGCTGCTACATTTCTCATGCTGGCAAACTAATAGCCCGTCACTGTAAAAGGACCTGCGTTAAACCTGCTCCACCTGATCTTGAGTTGAATCGCGTACACAGGGCAACAATTCACACAGAAGTCAATTCAAATGAGCCACCATTATTCTTTGGGTAGAAAATGAACGGACCTCTATTGGAATGACTCATACGGTGGGGTGATGTGTGTATGAGAAGACACAAAATGGATTCTTGCCAATGCTTACCAATAGGGCTGAAACGATTCATCAATTAATCCGATTACTAAAATGCTAAAGAATTTGCATCGACGCTTCGTTTAATCCATATAACTATATAGCACGCTGTTTCGCACGGATATTTTTTACTGTCGCACTTCACACTTACGCTGTGTGAACACGACGTGATTAAGATGGCGCTGTTTGCAAAGTGGAGGAAGAGAGAAAATAGCGAGGGACAAAGAAGAAAGTGTCCAAAGTATGGGATTATTTTAAGCTAAAAGAAAACATCTGTCATGTTACATTCCGTCCACCGTAAAAACGAAAGTTATGTCGCCTCGGCAACAGCACAATGGCACCTGATCAGAAAGCACCCGGTGTTCTGCCAGCGGACCACAGACAAGGTAACAGCAACTTTAGCGTTTAACTGAAATCATGATTTATTGTTGAGTTGAAGGCTAGCCAAAGTAAGCCACTATTCTCAGCTGAAAATGTACACACGTGCGTTTGTTGTTCTCCTGGTTGGGCCGTGAGTTTGGGTTGTAACGTCATAGTCATGAGTTAACTGGGTCTCGGGGAGCTGCACCTTAGTATAGCTATATCATTCGGGTGATATTTGTGTTGGTGAAGCAGTTGTCTTTTTGTTGGTCTGTTGATCTGATGTTTGCTGTATGACACGCTGTGAATTTCCGAAAGGACTAATAAATATCTATCACCTATCTACTTGCTGCAGCCGCCAAGCAAAACTACTACTTAAACGATGCATCGATGAAATACAAGCTATGTTAAAGGTATATATATGTAGCCTAGCAATTACATATTTATGGATGATTATGTTTTAGCTGGGTATGTGACAGCAGTTAGTAAATCTAAATGTTCTTAATGCATTCATTTACCACCAACTAGAGATTCTAGTCTATCACAGCACATTTCAGCTGCAACTTAAAACTGGAGCTCTGTTTAACCCATTCACAACGGTGTTTGCTCTTGAATGGGGGGGGGGGGGGGGGGGGATGACAAATTATTTGTCTGTAGGAACATGTAAGCCTCTCCCTTCAAGGTTAATTATGTGCTTAGAAATGCATTCCAAAATCTTTGCCTCGAGTCAGAAACAATCTCCAGCTCTGTGCAGCATCAAAAGCACACACATCCTCCTCATGCATCGCAGTCCACAGCAAAGAGGAGGAAACATATCTTCTCTCCTTTCACAAAGAAGCTCATACAGCCAACAAAAACGTATGAATAGACACACACACACACACACACACGCCAGTGGTGCTCTCCCCACCTCCGTGATCCTCAAAGTACTCCTCCTCAAAGTTTGCTTCCAGCTGCTTCTGTCTCCTCCTTTCCTCTTTCATCTCCTTCTCCTGCAGCTTACGAGCAATGGCCTACAAACAAACATGGGCCACAGTAAACATGTCATCCTACATGAATGTGACAAAAAATATTCTGTAACAAACATGTCACTTTTCAAACATATCATATTACTGTGGTGAGATGTACTAAACCCTGATGTTTCAAGCAAGTATGAAAGCGTTATAGGGCCCTACTCAGACCTGTAAGTGCAGTTTTTCATAGAACTACGGAGCAATGAGACCCATCACTCCCTCAAATTAGAGAGCAAAAAATATTCAGTGGCATCAAGGGATATTTTGAAAGATTTAGTAAAATTTTTAAGAGAAGTTGAAGCACAACCTTTAGAGCAATTTATTCAATCATGATGGATGAACCAAAACTGAACCATAGGCCTTGGAGAACACAGAAAGTACTACTATTTAATATATTACAATATACTAATTATTATAATAATTATTCTTGATTTACAAAAACATCCTGATACTGTAGCATCACAATATACTTAAATCTCTGCTCTTTAAGTACCGTAGAGCATAAATCACGGTGATTAAAAATACAGGTCAGGTCACTATGGCCGTCATTCCATTCTTACAATGGGGAGGAACAAACAAGGTGGTGATTCAAGTGCAACGACCTGCCCATGGGCAGTCTGTATGTGTGTTTCTTACCGCATCCTTCTCCTCCTGCTGACGCTGTTGTTCTGCCTGTCGGACCAGTTCTTCCTGAATCTCGTGGGCTATCTCAATATCCTTGCGCTCACTGTTGCGATAGGTTGATGTGTGTTCATGTGTACATGGGGAGGCGTAGAGAACATTAAAACATTTATAAATAAAACCCAAACATATTTACAACTGTTTATAGCTTCAGAATTGTACAACAAACAGTATTTAATCTGTAATGTTTGTAATCATACAAGTAAGGGTGTAGATGACGGACAAGATAGGAAGATTATATTTATCTGTCTCTTACCATAAACCAGTGATTAGACTGCTTTAAATTTCTCTTATTCTTATCTCTCAGTCATCAACTTGCCACAAGATTGAAAGTCACTCTAGTCTTAATCCAGACTGGCTGAATATAGCAGAGACTTTCATAGAAAATGAAAGCACTTCTACGCTGCCAAACTTCATGTATTGTGTAAGTGTCAAGTATTAATCAAGAAAATATAAACTCACAATGTATTTATACATGAACAAATGATCATGTTACAAAAGAGAAAGCGTGTACACAGGAATATCCCCGGCAGGTGATGTTGATCTCAACGGCTCGCTTTGGCACACTCACAACTTTAATTTGACAACAACAACACCATCTGCGTGGAGGGCCGGTATGCAAAGATGATTGCTATCTTTGCGTGAGTGTAATACTTTACTTAAAAGCAACAGCTTAACTAGCTTGCACTGCACCAGTATTTGACCTGAGCAGCAGAGAGCTCTGTCACTTAAGCTGGCAAAAGTTGACAGACTGTAGCGCCTTGGTGTGCCTTCTTCAGTACAAACTAAGAAACAAGTGATGCTGCATTCCTGTGCAAATGTGTGTGTTTGTTCAGATCTGAGAGTGGGTGTATATGAAGTGGCACTGGCAAGTGCAAGGTGGATTGCAGTGTGAGCTCGCAGCATGACAAGCAGCACTGGCCTGCCTGGGTCGATGGTGGAGCATCTGGCCACTCCCCAGGGGTGCGATCCCACATATACATACATATGTATGCGTATGTGTTTGAAACAGTGATCTAACTAAAACTGTGAGTCACCATTTTTATTTTAATAAAAACTACACAACAGAGAGGGGGGATTTTTACTCCAAGTGCCTTTAGCGGGCTTCTGCTGCGGCTGCTGGACTGAACTGAAGCAGAGGCAACAGGACACTTCGCTATGTCTAGAAGCTGTCACTGTGCACTTTGTGGGGAAGCTGCATAGCTTTGGGCACGCAGCTTGAGCTGACCCAAACCCCCTTAAAAATATAATTATATATCACGGCTATGGAGATACCACACATAGACCACAAAAACTATGAATGGTCTGCCTGCTCTTTATCACAAAGAGAGTGTAGAAAAGTAGGTATTACTGTCCTAGCTAAGCAACAAAGCAATTCCCAAACCTGCTCATCACTGCTCTCTCTGAGAACGAAAGAGCATTCACAAGATTATTCCTGGCAATGAACGTAATGACAACAAAGGAGTTACATCGGACGATAAATCAATTTGCAGTCATCTGTAGCGGGAGAGCCAGATCACTTCGCTGATGAAGCATAAATCTGTCTTATGTATAGCATTTGGGAGTAATTACACTGATCTGAAACAGATGCTTTCCACATATTAACACATACTGTACCGCGGGTATAATTGCAAAGTATTCTGATGACGTCATGAAGTCTCTGAGGGGCAACGGGCACTTCAGAAGTTAGACGAAACAAATACAAAGTCATAATTCTGAGAATTAGAAGTATGGTTACAGCTTCACCTAGACGAATATCTAAATATAAAATTATAACCACATAACAGCTTTCAAGTAAACTTTCAATCTCATTGCTATTTTAACCAGGTAATCAGCCATTATAGACTTGTCCAAGTATTTCTCCTCCTTATAGGTTGCCTTCCCTAGGCCTAACAACTGTTGTGTGTGGTTTTATCGTCCATTTCTCCCAGTGGAATTTTGCATTGATATAGATATGTATTAAATGGAGGGTGTGTGAGTGAGTGAGTGAGTGAGCGAGCGAGTCACCCACATGTCAACGTGCTGTTTCTGGCTCTGGACCATGGCCCGCTGATCCTCCTCCTCCTGCAGCTTCTTGGCCACCTGCAGGTCCTTCTGCACAAGACGGCTCTTATTGACGTTGGACGCCAAGTGGCTCTCAACTGTAGAAACAAACACATAAGCACTGCTCTTGAAACTGTGTACACACAAAAGGGAGCAGGTCGACTGGCTGGACCGCACTAATAATGAGGAATTAGATGAATGCTGAGTAAGTTTATTTATAGAGCAACACTTTCTTGAGTTTTTTCCCTCTCTGAGGAGCAGTAGTATTGTTTAGATGGTCTGCAGAGAACAAGATTAACGTCGAGGACAGAGACGCTCTGGTAATAAACAGAGAGCACTCTTAGTCACTGAGAAATGAATGTTTGTGGCCGAGGTGCCGTTCCAAGGTTGGGTGATGGCACGTTGTGGCCCATAACAGATGATAAATCCTGCTTGCTGACGCACTCACAGCACTTGGTAAGCACGGAGAGCATCACTCACTCACTGAGCTCTGTTTCACCTGGCTATCAATCTGTTCCCAGCTTTCATGTGAAAAAGGACCAAATTACGTTTGGCAATTTAGCCGTGAGAGCTTCCATAAAGTTTCTGCTTTCTGACTGGTGGGATTGAAAGAGGAAACTGTTAGTCACAGATGTGGCAAGTTGATAAAAAGTCAAGGGGTTTACATTGATTTTTTTTTTTGGATGACATCTTACAAAAAAAAAAGATTTGAAGGCAAAACTGATGTCACAGCCCAAGATAAGGCTATCATTCATCCACTGCCATTTATTTTTATTGATTCATCTTTCAAGTCAAGCAAAAAAAAAAAAAATCAAAAAACAAAAACAAAACATGACCGGGCATTGTGACATTTTTTCATTTAACAAACTAGGGCTGAACGATTTTTTAAACCAATTTTGCGATTTCGTATGCAAATAATTTTTAAGCTCTTTACCTTCTTTTTTTCCCCAAAATGGACAAGCAGTTAATCAGTGTATAGTAAGACCAACACAATATTAGATAGATTAAACATATGCTGTTCTTTCTTTCTTGTAGGCCAGAGTTGTGTTATGATAAAATTAGGTGATGTATGAATTGCATGAATTATTCTTATGTGAAACGGTGGAGAAGAAGTATCAAATTTTAATAATATGAGAAAGATAATTTGAGTCAAGTCATGGCATTAAATAATATAACACCTTCAGGTAGGCCTACCTACACATGACAAGAAAAACAAAGTTGCCCACAGTGTGTTATACTCTCAATTCAAAACCAACAGTTCAACCACCAATTAATGAGTCTATCTCAAAAAATACTCAGTTTGAGGTTCAATTCAGAAGTTGGCCACCGAAAAATAAAGCCAAGTGACAATCTCAACCACTACTACAACCACGTTACCCGCTGGTGGCGGGTATTACTTTCATTCCCTATGTGACACTAAATTTCTGTAGTGTCAGCTTCTGTCAAGCTTAATATCGCAATTGCAATGAATCGTTCTGCCCTAAACTCAACCTTGAAGAGCTCTCATGTCATTCAGAAAAAGGAGAGCTGGGGTGAGAGAGCTGGACTATCTGAACCTCAGACATATTAGTGGGGAGCTTCAGACTAAAAGACATACCAAAAACACATACCAGAAAACAAAGACGCCAAGTGCTGACACTGCCATAAAGAAATGTTTTCCATGCGACATTTGGATGCTTTGGTGTGTTGTAAGTTCAACATTTTGAATGGGAATAAAAGCCAGCTGTTAACTCCACACTAACTTAAAGAGAATGTGCTAAAAAGCCCCTTTTGTGATGGCCATCTGTTGATATGATCCGGTGGGGCCGGGGGGGGGCACTGCATTTAGAAGACTGTCAAGCTAGGTCAGCCAACATTTTGCTCAGTGACCTTCAGGGTCAAAAGGTGAAACAAACATTATTCCAGCTCAAACCAGATCAGTGATTGTGGCAACAAAAGGGAGCAAAGAAAGATGAGTCTTGGTTATGGATCACTATTGCTTTAAAAGGGTTAATGAGAACACAAGGACAGGCCAACCAAAACCATATAAATCACAGCTAAAACAGAGCCTAATCTGCACTTAGGGTATGGCTGGGTGACATCTGGCCATCTTTCTCGTAGAGCTCTTTGCATAATTTACCCTTTTATGGGGATACAGAGGGACATATTCATGGAAACAGAAAAACAAACTATTGTCCAGAGAAGTAAAAAGCTGTTATGTCCTTTTTCTATACTGTAAATGTGTCCATCCCTTTAAAACAAAACCTAACCATCCATCACCTATAACCGCCATAGCAGGGTCGCAGGGGGCTGGAGCCTAGCTGATGTTGGGTGAGAGGTGGGGTACGCCCTGGACAGGCCGCTGGTTTATCACAGGGTTGACACATACAAATAAACATTCATACTCACATTCACACCTATGGGAAATATCACAATTACCAGTCACCAATTAACTTGCATGTTTTGTGTACTGTGGGAGGAAGCCTGAACACCCCGAGGAAACCCAAGCAGACGCGGGGAGGAGCAACAAATTTCCTGCACAATCTAAAAGCAGTAGTCATTTGTGTCTGATGAAAGGAAGGCCTTGTTATGTCTGGGTCTGTCTGTGTCACTGCCTCTTGGTAGAAAATGTCCTTTCAACCTAACTCAGCAGGAGATGAGGCATGCAGGGACAAACACGAAGCTAACAAAACAAAAAAACATACAAGTCTAAAGATGCACAACAGAAGAGTTTGGGAGAGTGTGCACATGACATGTACACACAAAATCTTCATATGCACACACACACAGAGTTAGAGACAATAGTATCTTCCAGTGTGCTCCATATAAAACCTCTGCTAAACTGACTGTGCCGTCTAACTTCAGATCCAGAATCAGGGCTTCCCTGTGCACCACACACAGATTAATGGGATCCAGTCAAATAACATGCAACAGTCCACTGTAGTCTGCCACAGCCCTGCCCTAATACAGTATGGTTGTGGCATCCTGCACCATTCACACAGTTAACTGTGTGGCTGCAGCAGGGTTTATGTAGGCTTAATCAGGCTGCAGCCACTGACGCTGCAGTTTCCACTGTCAATACCTTTTGCAGAAGGCAAAAAAGAAGCATGGTGGACTCACTGCTTTCATTTTTCTACAGCTTTGCTTTGAAATTATATTTCATAGTTTGTTCTTTTTGCAAAGTAAGCATTAAGTGAAATACTGAAGGAACGCAGCAGGGTAGTTTGACAGAAACAGTCCAAAGTGATGTAACGAGTCTGATGCAGAAAACATTACAAAAATAAAAGGCTTAAGTGTTTAAACAGACTGCATGGTAAAAGGGAATGGACATATTTGTGTGAACTCTCTGAATCATTTCATCTTAATAAAGAAAAAAACCCATGTGAGGCAGCCGAGTTTTTCTTCAACTGAAGTTGACTACAGGTCAGTGATGTATTCAGGAACATTACAGCACAAAAGCAGGACAGCAGATGGCACGAGTTTGAGATAAGGAGGAGTTACCTTCTCTATGGTGAAAACGTGGGGGCTGGGGAAAACAAACATGACTAATATGTAGTAGTTTCTTACTTTCTTGTTCCTGGAGGTTGTAGGCCAGGCAGTGGTCCTCCAGCACGGCAAAGTCTCGGCACACTGAAAGAAAAAAGAAAAGTGAAATTTACAAATAATACTGATACAGATTTTTAAGACAGTTAAGATCTCCATCTGACATTCACGGTATCAGATGTTTAACATCCGGCTCATCTGCCAACACACAAGCTTAAATAGGAACACTGTTTAAAAACTGACTCACATCAAAGCACAGGAAGCCAAGTTTAATGTGTTAATTAAAACTCAATATGTTAGCAATGAAATATAGCAAAGATTACATTTGCAAAGTTACAAGTATGCTGACAAGTACTCTATAGCAAAATTAATGAAAAACAGCAACACGCTCAGCATTCAGAAACGCTATTCTCAATTCACAATGTGACGTTAGGGTTTGCCTTGTGAGCCTCATTACTGCAAGATGATACTGAAGCAAAATCTAAAGATCTGTTACACTTAATGCCCAAATTATTTATGGACTAGTTCCGACACCATATAGGAAATATAAAAATTGTACGTCCGGATCTTTCGCAAATTAAAACCAGCCTGATAAAGAGTCAGGGCCCATGTTGACTTGTGGTTTGGTTATTTTTTGTGTCCAAAGACATGAAGTGAAACTGCGAAAGAGGAACCATCATTTGCCTCGGACTGTAAAAGCCTAAATAAAGACAGATGTTGAAGGAGCTCTTCTTCTTAAACCTGCGTCTCACTTCTTAAGTTCCCTCTCGCCTCTAAATAACCTCTGACAAGCTGCCAGTTTAAATCCCTGTATTGGCTGAGAAAATGCCACGAGCACGCCAAGTACAGTACATGGTTGAACCTCTCCCTCTAAGAAAAGCAATTTGTGTAGATCAGCGAGGCACAGACACACCTGTAACTACTTTTGTTGGATGATATATTGTCCCAGAAATAACTGCAATAAGCAATATTATTGTCATTGTAAGACCATTTTATACCACTTATATAATGATAATATAAATAGATTTATATGTATTTTAATATGGAGATATATCATAAATGCTGATGTCATTATAATGTTATTCAGCCACAAGAGTTAAATGATCTTATCAAGCTCTAACATAACACAAAGAGATCTGAAAATCTGCTTATCTTCTGAACAAACCTATTTTCCAGTGAGTCATATTTACTGTAGCTGGGTTTTTGACAGCGCCTTATCATTTTTATTCGGCGTATTGTCTTCTCAGCTCTAACCTCAAGGACTAAAACCGAACACGCAAGGCTAAAAATTATTATCTCACCTGTATACATGGTATGATTTGACATGACATTTTTTTAGCCACCAAAAACTGTATTTTACTGCAAGTTTTTCCATCTTACACGGACATCTTCACAACAAATCTAAACCACAGCAGGCTTTTCCATTTATGGTTTCAATATTATTCTGCCAAAATGCTGTGAATAGTCATTGTGCAAACTGTTGTGGGAGGGAAGTTCAGTTCTAAGGATGAAAGATTTTCTTCATTTGAATATTCGGGATCCACCAGTCTTCAAATGCTGTCGAGTTTCCTGTGTAGGAAACAGTAGAAGCTAAGGGGAGGGGGGCATTGAAGACCTTTCTCATACCCTCTGCTAATTATGGATGTGGACTTTATATAGCATAGGATGTAAGGCTCGTATAGTATTTGCCTTTACGGTCCGGTGAACATGGATTTAACTACCCTCTGTTTAGCATCCATCTTGAAGGACTGCAGTAGGAAACTTTTCTTTAGCTGAAAAACTTGTGTAAAGATCACCGCATTAAAAATATAGAAGAATTACAATGAAGCCATGATCTCATCTTGCAGGAAGCCACTCACCACTCTGCAGTCGACAGTGGGTCTATTCAGTGACGACCAAAATAAATAATGTAACTTACTCAAGAGTGTTTCTATTATCTACTCTTGTTTAAAGATGAGACTTATTCCTATCATACATCTTATATATTCAGTCGTATCAATCCTTTCTTTGACACTAATCTTGTATTTAAAGCTCTCCTCCTTCCAGCTTTTAATACCGAGCATAGCGCCACTCAATAACCTCACACTGCCAGGCTCACAGCCCATCATCTGCTCTCACAAAGATGACTTCATCCACATAAAAAATGAATAGCCAGCAAGAGTCTAGGACTATGTGTTGGCGTGCATTAGAGAGAGCTCTGGGTAAACAAATTATTTGCCAATATTATTGACAAACACAGAAATGCCTGGGACTCACAAACAAATCTCAGAGGAGAGATTGGATAGATGGGGGGGGTGACTGGGCGAATGGTTGGGTTTGAACAGATGCTGTGAAGAGGAGGGCGAGACCTCCCCCCCACTGCCTGACAGCAGTATTGGATTTGATTAACAGACCATTTTTCAACCATATGCTTAATCTTCTTAGCCAAGAAACTTCTATAGCCCTATACACGGATCACTTTAACTACTGTAACAGTGTGGGTTTTTGCGACAGTTCCTTGAAAATTGCTTTTTGCTAACTGCCGTATTTAAATGGGTGTATCTTTCACAGCATCACCAAGCAACAAGTGCCGGAAGGATTACAGCCACGAGCAATGGTTTAGTTTTTCACACAATCATTTGATAAACCTAACATGACACCTCGATGCACAGAGACCACAAGAGACGAGCCTTTTGTTCATGCTTCATGTGCAGTGGGAAATGGCGAAATACTTCATCTGCAAGTTACAGTACAATGCCACTTGACAGGCTCACAACATTTTGTGTTTTCCTAACACACAAGGGATGAAAGTTGAAACTTTTCCAGCAGCTTTCTCAGTCTCTCCCACTGCAGACGGGCCAATCAGTGGAAATGCTCACTCCTTCTCTCTCTGACCAGAATAACAAGCATCCTGCTGAGCAGCTGCTTCACACTAACAGGACACGGTCCTTCACACCAGCACAGCATCCCATCCAAACTCTGCTTCCGTGTAAAAGCCCCACTCTCCACCTGCTTTTCACCTTCACGTCAGTAGCAACAGTAGACAAAGGGGGCATGTATATGAAAGTGATGAGGGGGCTTTTTTGTTGTCGTTTTTTAAAGGTCTTTCTTGGTGGTTACTAAGGTTTTTAAGATAATGTTTCAAAGCAGTACAGTAAGTGTAACCGAATATGTCAGATACTCGACACTTTCAGTCCACTGTCCATGCAGCTTTCATCACAAAAAAACTTAAACACATCCTGTCCTTGGCGCTCTGGCTGAACCACATACCTTACAACTAGACAAGCACGTCCACGTGATCACTACACATCCACTGACTCCTATACTGTATGTAACGTTACCCACGCTGGTGTCGTGCCAGATTGTGTATATCCAATGCTTTGCCCACAGAGCTTTTCACCATAATCCAAACACAATCTGCCAAGCTCTTTTCTCCTGCTAAATCAATGCTTCTAACCTTGATGTAGGCAGATTTGGACTGGGCTACAAAATCTGGCACGACGCTTACACACAGGCTAAGAAGACTAATCAGTGCTTGCTACCTGACTCTAGCCTTACGTCTACTGACCTATAATATATATATAAAACCGTGGTGTAGGAGCTCAAAGAGAAAACACCTGTGTTCACTCGATTAACATTTAGCCTTGCTTGTGTCTCCTAGCTGAATAACGTTACGTGTGATGCTACTAAACAGCTAGCTTAATTCACATTTAGCCGGCAAATATGTTACGGACGTTACCCTCTTTCACTCCAGGTAGTTTATTCTTGTCGATGCTAATGTTACATTCAGCCATGTTGTCACCGATAATAAGTCACAAAAAAAGCCCGTTGACGTTGAATTACACTTCCGCGTTTCTTCCGAAGGTTAACCGCAGGATGATTGATCGCCTTTACTCATAAACCCGATTGATGGTTCAGGTGCTGGACGGCCCTTCTGATTAGTTTCGGTAGCCACCCTCCCTCGATACGTCGCTGCTGTAATTGCCTGGCAGCTACTCTGCTGAAGCTAGCGTGTCAGGTTTTCTTACGAGCGTCCCTCCCCGATCCTTCCTACAACCCGCCCGCCAGGTCAGAGCCAGTGAACGCACCATTTCCGCCTAGACGTGTCAAAATAAAAGACTTTGAATCCCTGAAAACTCTATAACATCAAATGCTCAATATCAAATAAGCGGCAAAGAAAAAACAAAGCAAACTCATATCAATAATTATATGTTAAGATTTTATGTCAATTCAAGTCAAGTCACTTTATTCATATAGCACATTTAAAAAAAATAGGAGTTAACCCAAAGTGCTTCCCAAATACACAATAAACCCAAATACAAGTATCCACGAATAAAAAGTATAAAGAGTAGGTTTTATACCATTGGGTGTCAAGATTAACACAATAAATACAACACTGCAAAGTAACTCAAATGAAATACATAAGAACAATGTCAGATTAAAATGCTGTGAGAGAACATTAACACAATTAAAAGTGGGCTTGACAAAAACCCTTGAGTCAGAATGAGGTAAAAGCCAGAGAAAAAAGTAGGTCTTTAAATTAGATTTGAAGTTGTCAAAGGTGGAAGAATATTCCAAAGCCTAGGGGCAGCAACAGAAAAGGCCCGGCCACATTTAATTGTTTACACTCAAAAACTCAGCTAGTCTACCTCATCAGGACATGGTGGGTGATTGATAGTGACTGAACTGTCATCAGAGGTAATGTTGCTAAATCCTGATTGGTGGATTGTAAGAAGTAAGGTGCATCACATGTTTCCAACTGAGGACTGCAACTCTTCAAAACAGTGAGAAGATCACAGAAAAATAAACACACAGAAATCTCTCATGTGAAATAACCACACATCTTATAACTTTGGCAGAGAATAGTCTGTTTATTCAGGATCCCATTGCTCATAGGAACAGTGACTCATCCAAATCTTTTTTACATTCAAGCATCTCGTGATTTTAAATTCCTACATTTTAAATTGTTGAAATAATTGACAGACATTCTGCAGCCTACATAATTCACATGAAGACAGCAGACCAAAGACCAAAGAAAAAAATCCCTTAAAATATTGTTTATTTAGTAATAATAATATTAATAATAACAACACACTTATTTATAGAGTGCTTTTATGGTACTCAAAAACACTTCACAAAATAAAAATAACGTGGTTAAAATAAAGTGGTTAAAAGGTCATAGAAACACATTTAAAAAAAATGTACCATTCACACAATCCAAAATAACAAAAGTGTAGAAGAATAATTCACAAGTCATACAATACCTGCAATAACATTTATTACACAACTATACAATCCAGTGGTACTTATTAAAGATTTAGAAGCCTATCAGCAGCCACGCCTTCGGGTCGATTTAATTTTGAAGACGGTGATTGATTATACTTCCGGTACCATTCTAGATACATCTGGTTAACTTGACGCAGCAGCCTCAGGCTTCGTGACAGTAGACATGCTGCAGCTACATTAAGTCTTCATCACGAAGCGAAAGGGAACCCACCTCCCTGGGCCAAATCTATGGTCCAAATGAATAATGATGCCTCAAGGCAATGTATGTCGGTTAAAAGACTTAAAACAAAGTAGAGTGACCACACTCTTGACCACACACACACACACACACACACACACACACACACACACACACACACACACACACGTGATCTGACTGCAGCTGGTATTCTGATCGTGTTAATGTGATTGCTCCCTCTAGTGTTCAGCATTTCAACTTGCAGGTGTCTGCCGCACCTGTCCCCGCATGCCTCCAAGTCATTTTCTTTACGGACTGCGAGCACGTCAATTATAATGAACTGGTAGGCTATTAGTGGTCCATCTTCTGGTCAATCAATGACACCATTCGTAGACGCCCACGGCCTGTGTAAATATCTAATGCTGAATCAGTCTTACTGTTTATTTTTCAATGACATAAAAGGTCAATATGGCCCTGACCTCCTTCATTAGCAGTGCTGGGCAAGTTACTCAGAAATTTTAATATATTACTAGTTACTAGGCATAGGCTACTCATTACTGTGGGAATCAATGCTTTCACTACCACCTCCTTCACCCCCAAACACAGGAGTCTCTCCCGACTTTTTAACTAATATCATATTCATAACAGCAGCAAGCAGTGTGTTTTTTTACAAAACATATAGGCCTGTTTATTTACGCCACCGGCTGAAAAAAAATAAAGCAAGCAAATCCCAACTTTTGAACAGCTGTTTTTCAGCACATGTAGCATTTATAAAAGCAGTAGGTTACGTTGACGCCACTCTCTCCCGACGGGTCCAAGCATCAGAGACAATAGCGGCCGGAGTTTCTTTCGCGGTTGAAAGCTATTTGCTGGTCGAGTTTACAATAGACGACAATGTTCTTTGAATCTTAGACTTTGACACAATATGGCAGTAGCTACTTACAGCTGTGGAAAGAACGCGTCTCTCCCTTGTTCTCCTTTCTTCCTTTAGTTTTTGACATGACATAAGGTCCGGTACCGCTGTGTACAGTCGCGCATTCACGTCAAGACGGTACGTTCAGTAACGCAGTAATGCAGCGTTACTTGGATTAGTAGCCTACCTGTAATAATATTACTGTTTTAGAAAAGTAATTAGTTGCACTAGTTACTGGGAAAAGTAATAATGTTACTGCCCAACACTGTTCATTAGTGATGAAGTGGACTGGTTGGGAGCAGATACAGGATTGATGACTGCATGGCTTTGGCTCATCTATTAATTGAAACTACATTAGAAATAGAATAGAAATAGAAACTTAGGACTGTTCGATTGTTTGCAAAAGCTTTGAACTACTGTATATTGATATGTCATTTAGAGAAAAAGTAAGGCCTTGGTGCATGCACTTGATATTTACTTGATATGAACAACCCCCTGTTATTTGTTTCCCTTGCTGAGTATGTTGAGTTTGTGTGTATTTGTGACATAGGTGCTTCTGGTGTCTTATCAAAACATTTAATTTTACTTTATGACTGAAACTACAAGTTGATGATGTGATCCCCCAACAGACACTTTCCTAACTCTTTCAGGTTGCTCCACATTGCTAGTTTTAGTGTTCATCAAGTCATTGAGCTGCGGTGTATTCAAAAGCTGAATGACAAAAGTGATGGATTCACGAAAGGTTCTTGGATGTGAGACACTAGACGTCAGCAGGCTCCTAAGTCAGCCTGAAGTCATGCAAAGCAGTCTGGAGCTTTTACGAGACCCTTGTGAGCCAAATTCATTCAGGGCCAGCCAGCTCATTTCCCTAAAGCTTGACAAGCACAATGCTTGCTCCTCTGGCAGAGGTATGAGATGTGATTTCCTTGATGCACAAAGCAGACCACAGTGACTTAGGAGGTGTTGGGTAGTTGGCTTGGCCGCAGTGATGGATGTTCTTTCATCTCCAAATTAGGTCCAAGGCCAAGATTGAGGTTCTCATCTCTGGCTATAATGCACTCAGAGACACACTCCCGTGTATCTATTTAAAGAAGCAATTAATGTAAAAGAAAAATACTTGCAAGTGCCAAAAAACATCTGGTCTCTCATATCCAACAGGCTGATTGATAACATCCTCTCTCTGTTTGATTTGCCCATGTCAGAGTGATGTAGGGTTACTGGCCTCGCCTACAACATCAGATCACCGTATTTCACTCAGACACTCCATGGTCCCTGTGGAAAGGTGGCCTATTGATGAAATCCACAATGACTAGCTATTGATTTAGTACGCAAGGGACGGACTGGCCCCTCCTCCTGGCCCCTGAAAGGATAAATATATTGACAGGATGGACCCATGGCAGTGGATCTCTTGCCTTGCTTGAGGGAGTGCTCAGTGTGCCGCATTAGTTTGGGACCAAACAATGAATACTATGGATAGGGTTACAGTTGTGAACTACTGCTTAGGACTCCTGGGTTTGCTACTACTGCAGGGAGTGCTAGATGTGGAGGGAAGGAGCATATTTAACCCAGGTAGGTGTGCAAAAAGTGTATGTTTTAGATCTTTATACAATGAAAATGCTGCTGAGGACGCAACTACTGCACCCCTTAAATTGGAGCCACTGTTAGTCTAATGGTTCAGTTGGTCAAGAGATGATGCCTGACTATGACGTGAGATGGATGTAAGTTCACTTTCTGTTTCTGTTTTGTTATATTCATGGTGCTTAAAGTTGCGTTTTTGATTTATTTTGCATATGCAGGAAACCATGTTTTTAATCCAAAAGAAGACACAGATGCCCAGAGCAAGATTCTGGCACTGTTACTACACAAGAGCTTAGTTCCTGTGGAAAAGGATGATCCTCTAGGTGAGACATAAAATGGTGAAACTAATATAACTCACTCAATCGCATTCTTGCTGTGACGGTGACGGTTTTCCCATCTGCAGGTCTTGAGCTGGCCAATAAACTGGCTGAATTAGAGGAGGTAAGGATATTTACAGATTCACCTTGAAGCAACTTTGGGGGAAATGTGTGTTAGGCAGAAAATCATGATTTATTACAGGTGAAATATATGGCGGAATGTAGGCATCTTATTGCAATTTATTAAAACAAATGTGAATCAACTGTAAGTAGATAGGAGGTTCTGAATGAAAACAGATGGTGTACTGATACTGAGATGACAGCTACCTGTCTTGGTGTGTTTAATAAGTCTGATCTCTGTTTGTAGCTTCAGGCGCTGAAGGAGGACCTGGAGCTGGAGAGGGAGATCACAGCCAATTTGGCAGAAGGCAAATCCATAACTAGGAAGAGGGGTGAACGTAAGTTAAATTCAGTACTTCTGATTTAATGTGTATCTTACAAACTGGATAATGTTTGTATTTAATTACAAGCATTAAAGTATTAATATTCTGCATGAACAATGTAATTCTACAAGTCTTTATCTCTTTCCATCTGCAGCTTGCTTCTGGAAGTACTGTGTCTGACATGGATGCAAGAGGGGGAGGACCGCTGTGAAATCTTGCTGCAAAGCCCAACATAGCCTTAAGACTCAAAACACCAGTAATATAATTACACTGTATTTATCCTAGCAATATAGTGTTGTACCATAAACCACAAAGTCACCAATAAATCTTTGATTTCCAATGCACCCAGGTGCTCTCATGAGAGATCTAAGGAATGCGGCTGTACATCTTTAATCTGTAAATAAGCAGCTACTCACTGGAAATACTTGAGGGTCAGACATGACGAAATGTACTTGACTGCAAAGATATATCATTCTTTTAGCAGGGATTTTATTTGCCTACTGCTTGTGTTTATGTCGCTCTCTTGTGGCAGAATTGGGCATAACATTTTTTTGTTCAACTGCCAAATAACATTTCATCTGTCACCGCTTTTAGGAATGCACTTCTGTTCATTTTACAAAATAAATAAAATAATAATGTGAATATGTCCTTTTTTAGAGGTTTGAATTTTTTTTGCATTACTTTTCTGTTACTTTACTGCATAGAAGTTTCCAAGTGAAAGAATGTGGCACATGGTGCTGATCTGCGGTGACAGGTGAATTACTGCACAGTGAAGTTTGTTTGGATCTTTTGGAGGAGGGTGACACAGCTGAGTTACAGTCTTGGTCTAAATAATGGGAGAGGTGTTGTGAATATATCTGACTCATGCAGAGCACGGTGAACACATGAGGTTTCAGGGAAACCAGTCTGAGCGTGACGCTGAGCTGCCCATCACAGCATCAAAGAAAGTGTCGACTCTCACTTAGATTCTTTTGGGTGAGTCATTTGCATTTCAAATGTCCAAACTTTTCTTTTTTTATATAAAAAATTTAAGGGAAAGAAGCAAATAACTAATTCCATGGCGCAATAGATTGTTCTGTGGTGGTAACTTTTCTGTTACCACTTTGTATTTTTCAATCATTCAGTATTATTAATAATTTTTTCATGAACACTTATAGTTTATTTGTTTTGGCACTGTATCTGCTCTTATGGTCTAAGATAATTCAATTCAATTCAATTCCATTCAATTTTATTTATATAGTGCTAAATCACAACAACAGCTATCTCACAGCGCTTTTCATAAAAGAGCAGGTCTAGACCATACTCTGTGATGCTATTTACAGAAGCCCAACAATTCCCACCAAGAGCAAGCACTAGACGACAGAGGCAAGGAAAAACTTCATTTTAAGAGGCAGAAACCTCGAGCAGAACCATGGCTCAGGGTAGGCGGCCATCTGCCTCGACCGGTTGGGGGTGAAGGAGAGAGATAGAGAGAGAGAGGAAGAGGGAGGGAGGGACAGAGAGGGCTGGCAGGAGAGAGAGAGAGAGAGAGACAGAGAGAGAGAGGAGGGAGAGACAGAGAGACAGAGACAGAGAGAGAGAGAGGAGGGAGGCAGCCTACACAATATACACACAGAGGTACAGACAGTAAAGGTGATGTTGCTATAGACTAAATAAAAAATGGTATAGATATTTATAGTAGTGTTAATGATAATAATCGTAATGTTAATGTTTATAATAACAATAATAACAATAGGACTAGTAACAATAGTTGTTGTAGCAGAGGGTGTCGAGCAGGAACACAGGGGCAGCAGGTGACTCGCAACCACAGATCCAGACTCCACAGCTCCAGAGCCAGAAACACCTGCAGGAAGTGATAGGAGGAGAGAGGAGAGAGACGAGAAAGCACATGACTACCGACCGGAAAGGGGAGAAGTTGTGTTAGTAACATGCAATAATGGGATGAGGTTGCATACAGAGGGAGAGAAAGTATAGGAGAGAGGACCTCAGTGCATCATGGGAAGTCCCCCGGCAGTCTAGGCCTATAGCAGCATAACTAAGGGATGGTTCAGGACTCACCTGAGCCAGCCCTAACTATAAGCTTTATCAAAGAGGAAAGTCTTAAGCCTACTCTTAAATGTGGAGATGGTGTCTACCTCCTGAACCCAAACTGGAACCTGGTTCCACTGGAGAGGAGCTTGATAGCTGAGCGCTCTGGCTCCCAAGTAACCCTGCATTCTGGGAGCGCAGTGCTCTGGTCGGGTAGTAAGGTACTATGAGCTCTTTAAGATAAGATGGTGCCTGACCATTAAGAGCTTTGTATGTGAGAAGAATGATTTTAATTATTTTATTATTATTATTCTATTCTGGATTTTACTGGAAGCCAATGCAGAGAAGCTAAGACAGGAGAAATGTGATCTATTTTCCTGGCAAGTGAAGAGACAGAAAACTTAAAAAGACAAAAACTTAATAAAATGAACCAGCAATCACTTGTAATTTACTCCAATTTAAGTTAAAAATTCAGTTTTGTTTTGCACATTGCTGACATTACTTTATCCCTAAATCCAAGGGGTTGCAAGCTGACTCAACATGCATCATGCATCTACAATGTTTGGACAAACATCATGACTAGGCTTTTTTGTAAAGCTGGAGTAACAAAGCAGCACGTCATCACTGTCTGGTATTCAGTTTAACTATGACTGTTAGTGAGAGGCCAATTGAATCACAAAGTAGAACAGTTTCTTTCTCTCTCTGTCTTACAGTCATGCAATGTTGAGAGGCGAGGAAGTGCTAGTTGTCAAATCTATTCAAATCTGAAACAAAGTGTCATCTTTAGGAGTTTCATTTCTTTACCCCTATGTTGTTTTGTCACAACACAGGCATCAGACACAAAATACCCAAACTGACTTGATACAGAAATTAATGTTATCTGTTTCCTTTCAGTCCAAAAACTGGAGTGCAGGATGGGGTCAGACCATCCTGTCAAGATAAGTCACCAGGAAATGAACCAGCATCCTCTGTATTACTCATATGATAGTAGTAAAACATATAGCATTGTGTCAAGTAGAGTTTTTATTATGTCAAAGGCAGCCGGAGATGAGAAATAAAAACTCCCAACTCCAAAAAAGGAAAATAAAACAGAAGAAACCACGTGAAAAGAAATCCAAAGATGTTAGTAAAAGCACACACAAGAAAAAAAAGGGATAATAATCCTATAATAAGATTACAATGGGTCCGCTATCAATTTAGAAATTTCAACATTAAAACATCCAGTAAAATAAGTCCAACGAATGGGCCCAGCAGAAGAGTAAGCCTAATGAAATAAGTAATTCCAGTATCAACATATTTGGAAGACCACAGTAGGTGAGATCGGGGGTTGGGGCAATGTGTGGGAAACATGAAGGCTGTGTAGTGTGCAGTGGTGGAATGTACATGTACTGTAAATTTAAGGTACTTGAAAATGCATCGCCACAAAGCTGAAAACAGGGCTGTTTTCTGAGCTCATGAAAAGTTAACTTTTTAGAGATGGCTGGTTCTCACAGGACAGCAACGCTACAAACATCTGATGTCACAGAATATGATGCACTGCTGTAGATTAATAAGTTACCCAATAAAACCCAATAGTATACTGTATAAGGTAGTTGAAGTTAGCACAGCCTTAAGCATCTACAGCAGTAAAATGCAACATACACATTAATGCAGCAGTAATATTAATCCAAAAACATCATGTAAAATAGTAAAACAGGGACTATTATTTTCTGCAGAATGAGTACCTTTACTTTTCAAACTTTAATTTTGTTAATAATACTAACTTTTACTTAAGTAAGGTTTTGAAATTGAAAGTAGAACTTTTTCTTGTTGTGGAGACTTTTGACATTGTGGAATTAATAGCTTTACTTATGTAAAGGATCTGAATATAAATTCTACCACTGGTAGTGTAAGAGATGACTTTTGGGCGGGCATTTTGGTGGAGCAGAGAGCAGGATATATTGATAGAGACAGTGCCCAGCTCTTCAAGATAGCTCTCGAGAGAAAAGAAGAACAGAGCACAGAGCACAGCAACATAATCATGACAATGATGGATTCATACTTCAGAGGTTGGTAGAATGTTTAACTTGTTTTGTTTTTTTTTCAAGTCAGGTTTGGTCTATTTATTGTAAATTATTTATTTTCTGTTAAGAAAGCATATATATTTAATTATTCTTTAAGAACTATGTCAAGAACCGAATTCAAGATTTGCATTAAAAACTGACTTCAATAATTCAAGTGGCCTTTTGGATAAACAGTGATCACACTGTTATTTGGGGTGATATTAATGAGAGGTATTTAGATTTAATCTCATGTGTCTTTATTTTATATGTGCAGGCACTTTGTGGATGATACTCTTCCTCTTCACATTGCCACACCTCACCTACAACATGTCCTGCCCAGGCAACTGCGTGTGTACTTCTAAGGGTGCTGTCATGTGTGTCGGCCACACCATCACAGATATACCAAAGCCACTGCCTGTTCATACGTACCAGCTGCAGTTGAATGATACAAACATGAACGTCATAAACGAGCAGAGCTTGGCAAACTTGGACCTCCTGTTGCGTGTCAGCCTGACACACAGCCATCTACACACCATCCATCCCAGGGCCTTCCACATTGCTCCCCAGCTCAAGTCTGTAAAACTGTCATCCAATGATCTCTCTACCCTTCCTGCTCGGGTTTTCAGTCCACTGACCACTCTGGAGGAGCTGCATTTAAATGGGAACCAGTTGGAGACCATAGGTTTGGATATGTTTAAAGGGCTTGTCGAGTTGCTGATTCTGGACCTGAGCTGGAACAAACTGAGTAGTCCTGCTTCAGATGTTTTCAATGGACTGACCAACCTCAACTTTCTGAACCTTGGCAGGAACTCCATAAAGAAGCTTCCATCTACCATCTTTCGCTCTTTGACTAAACTTCGCCAACTCTTGATGTATAACAACGAGCTAGAGGTGCTAGAAGCTGGGATTTTTGATGGACTTGTAAACCTTGAGGAGCTAAAAATACACCATAACCAGATTAAGAGCCTTCCACCTCAGGTGTTCTGGTCACTGAGGAACCTGAAGATCCTCACCCTGTCCTCCAACCGACTTCAGGCTATCCCAGAAAAGAGCTTCTACCACATGCCCAAGCTGACCAAGCTTACTATTTACAACAACCCGCTGTTATCTCTACCGGACCAGCTAATGGGTCAAATGCCTGACATGAGAGAATTGTATCTTTATGGCACTAACCTCACCACTGTGCCTGGAAATTTGTTCGCTAACATGTCTGGACTCCTGAGTCTTAACTTCCATTTAAATGACAAGCTGAATGAGTTGCCTTCAGACCTCTTCTGCTGCCTTCCCAACCTTGAGAAGCTCTCCTTGAAATTCAATGACCTCCGTTATCTACACCCTCAGTTGTTCTCCAAACTAACCACACTGACCATATTGATTCTTAATAACAATAAGCTTGAGAGCCTAGCAGAAAACATCTTTCAGGGCCTTGGAGAGCTTTTCTCAATTGATTTGAAGAATAACCACCTCAAGAATCTCCCAGGAGATAGTTTCTTGTCAAATACACGTTTGAGGTCTCTTACTCTGAGTGGCAACCCCTGGGACTGTACTTGTAGTATCACAGGTATTGCAAAATGGATACGATACAATGAGCATGTGGTTCTTGACAGAGATGATGCGCTATGTCATAGTCCAAAGTACCAACTGCTCCGTACCATTGGCTCATTGCGTGAAGAGGAGTTCAACTTTTGTGATGCTACAACGGTCAACAGTTATTTTCCTACACAGAGTGACTTGCATGCGTCAGCGAAGCCATTCCACACTATTTCAACCAGCGGACAAACATCGGTTGTAGCTTCAACAACCATACCACCCACAGCAACATCAACCACCACTCAAGGAGCTACCCAACAAGTCATCATCCTAACAACCACTCCAACTACAAAACCACCTGCCTTACACACCAAGATCCTATCAACATCTCTCCAAACTCTCACCACCACCCCACCTGACGAAGAGTTCCTTCTCGCTACTGAGACTCCCTCAACATTATACATGTCACCTCCATTCTATGACAAATTGGTGATTGAACAGGGGCCCGAGTTTGTTCACCACAACCTTCACAGGGGCTGGGTGTATGTGTGGTTTCTGCCCTCGGACACGACCTTGGCTGGGCTCCTCATGTTTAGCCACATCCTCCTAGTGGCTGCAGGCTTGTTCCTTATTGTTGCTGCCATGTATAGCATGTATCGCCTCAGCAAGACCATGGATGAGCTAAAGGCTGAGCATGCGCATAATACAGGATAACAAAACGTGTCATCAGGCCTGGTGCACAAGATGCCAAGGTAAACTGTCCATTTCTCGAGGTTGCAGTTTATAAACGATCATCTTCAAGTGTTACTTTAGGACAGTCAGATAGATTTAAAATACTGTGGCAACATTAAAGTAGAATGTATTTTAAGATAGCAAAAGGTTACTGTAAGCTAGTAGTATTTTAGATTATATAAGTACAGTACATAATAACAGCATGTAAGCTTAAAAAACAGAGCTATGCTGATGTCAGTCAAAAAATATTATCAATTCATGACATTATATAATGTATGCAGGACTGTAAGAATTGGTTGATTATTCAGTTAGTCAGTTGGGGGGAAACAATAAATCAGCAACCATTTTGAGAACTGAACAGCAAAAATGCCAAATATTTACTTGCTCCAGCTTTCTTTCTTCTTATACAGCAGTGAATCTTTGGATTTTGGAGTTTTTAACTACTTATTCATTTTTTATGGACCAAACAATTATTCTGTTGATCAGGAAATCATTGAGCAGATTGATCAATTCGGAAAATAATAATTTTTAAGTAAACCTAGGAAATAAAACTTCTGTCTCTGCTATCTCGTTGTCTTCTGGTTGCATTCCAAATGTTATTCACAGTAATGTCTAACAGTATGTGTAAGAATTTTTATTTTTCTGTTCTTCCGTCATGACAGCAAAGCCTACAGAGTTAAGCTGTCTGAAGCAAAACCAAGCAACAGCAGAACAATAGTAATCACAAGTGATCTGTTTCTCTCTAGTGGTGAAAGATTCAAACTGCATGAAGAGGCGACATCACAGCTTAAAAACATTGTTTACTCTGTATCTTTTGAGTTATCAGTCAATTGATTTCTGAATAAATTGTATTATGTGTGAATGCCTTTTTTCCTTTTTCCTCCCAGATATGAAATGCTTGTTTGTAGTTTCATGCAGCTGAGACATGTAAAATGTCATGTCATGATGATGTTTTTCCTGCCTCTCCCACTAGTAATTAGGCGTGTTGTTTTTTTTTTCTTTTTACATCTGTTATCTGTTTGCATCTGACATGTTACAGTGTAATAATGAGAACCAAGACCTATAGTATCACAATCATGATGAAGATGGTTAATGGGTCATACAGTCAGGAATATCTAAATCTGTTTGTCTTATTCTTTACTTCTCTCTACGTCCACATTATCTTCAAACCAGTAATATTAAAAGTTATTAAAGTATATTTAAGAAATCGTACTTTTATTTAGCTTGGTCCAGCACTGTAGTGTATTTTCTGGCCTACTCCTATGGTCACACTGAAAATACACACTAATAAACCCATGTCTACACATATTGTGAGGTGTTGTTCCACAAAGCAGTGCCAGGGCACCAATCATATTTGGGACAAGTGCTTCTGTAAATATCTCTTTTCTTAGGTTCTTAAGTGGATTTCACCTCACCCTTAAATGGGAATGAGGGAGAAATGTGCTTTCCCAAAATGAATCACATCTTGGATACTGGGAAAATTCCGCCATAATCTCCCAACAGCAGTCAAAACAGGAAACTCCAGCCCAGTCATTGTACAGACTTCTTTTGGTCAGACAGCAAAATGCTGGTTGAGATGACTCTTTTTTTTGCAAAACACTGCCCCTGTAATTTCACAAGACATTATGAAACAAAACCAACATACACAGTGTTTCTATTCCTGTTTTTGAAGTGGTCCAAGATCACTTGCAACATAACTTACAATATAGTCTCAAAAATATGGTAGCTCTTTAATTTTATCCTAGAATTTTTATACAACTGTTTTAGCACAAGAACTTTTTATCAATAAAGCTCAAACAACTAAAGTTACATGTTTAACCAGTTGTGTTGATAATTACACACTGGACTAATGATGCCATTTAACGTTGTTGTGGAGGCAAAATAACAGAGAATGTTCAATTCAAAGCTTTTAAACCTTCACAAAATGACAGCGGATGCCACAAATTCCACGAGAAGTGATTGGACTTTTAAAATGAACAGCAAACAAAAGAGGATGAATTGGTGAACAGCACCCAAGTTCATTACTATGGCAACGGGTGATTAGGCCCTTCCAGTACGCTGAGCTCACACAACAGTGAGCATACACACTCCACCCCCCCCCCCCCCCCCCACACACACACACACACACAGACGATGAGAGAAAGGGTGAGCATGGGGAGAGGAAATCCTAATGCAGGCGTCACAAGGAATATTCAACCACAGTGGAAAACATCACTCTTATCCAACCTCCAACTTGTTTGCAGGATGAAGCGATAATCCTCTTAAATCTAATAATTTACTGTAGACAGCATTTTGACATTAACAAAGTTTTGGCCAAACATTTTGCCCAAGACAGCTACATCATTGTAATAGGATTGGTCTGCAATTGGTCTAACTAAATGGGGCTGTTTTGTCATAAAGCTGAGTTATGAGTTTAGCCATGCCTGATTTAGCTATGTAATTATACAAATCTTTAGGGGGAAATATACATTTAGTTTAACATATAAAATATAAATTTAATATATAAATATACATTTAATTACTTAGTTTGAGGCAGTAACTGTTACTCACACTTTTGTTTTTATAAGCCCATCAATGTAGTGCCATTACAGCCTTCAATCTGTGACTATTGTCTATCTAATTTTAACACACCAAGAGCAAATTTGGTCATTTTTATCTATTCAAAAGCTACTCAAATGTAAAGAATGTATAAGTACATACGAATTATGAGAGCGGAGACTCTAAACTCTAAAAAGTTCTTATGTACTAGATAAGGAAAAAGTAGTATCCACCAGGGTCATTTGTCAATTTATTTTTAGTGAAACTGGGGAAATAAAGTAATGTATATACTGGAAACTACTGTCTTCATCTCTATCTGCTCACTCCTGACCTTTTGACCTCACTCGAATGCAATATGAACTATTTTTTATTATTATTCTTAGTAAGAAGACTGTGAGACATACCTGATTTTACTTACAATTAATTAGCAAAATGTTCACAGGCTAATGTGTTCACAAGCTCCCGCTCCTCAGACTAGCAGGAACAACTATTTCAACAACTATACACATACATGTCATGAGTCATAGGTAGCTGTACATGACTGATATCCTTAACTCTCTAACTGTCTAATAAAACGTCTGACGTGCTCACAACCCAACAGTAACTCTGAAATTACCTAGTCTGTTAAAGTATGTGCAGTTCATCAGTGGTGTTATGGCCCAGTGTGGACAAATAACTAACAAATAAACATTATGGGATAGAGGGGGGAAATGTTTGCTTGCAATACAGTGAATAATGTGTGAAAACTGAAAGATAAAATAGACTTCATGATGGTTTTGACAGTTGACTGTGGCTGTTGGCAGTCAGTTGCAAAACACTGGTATGACCAGAAACATTACTTTATCTTTTATACATAATCTAGTCTATTTTACAGATCAGATATTCAATATCATAAAAACACCATGTTTCCAGTGTGAGTTTTGTGAGCTGCAGCAACAGACTATACGTTAACTCCACCCTCACTATCTGTTTTCTGTGGTGAAGAGGGAGTTTGCCATATAACAAAACAGATGGATTTACTTACAGTAAGGCAGGAATGTTAAAATCTGCACAATGCTTGCTGCTCACGCTTTTTTCACTTAATAAAGAACATACCACATTTTAGCATCAAAGCTAAATTACACTGACTTTGCATGATAAAAACTGAACACTCAAACTCAAACAAAGAACAATTGTAATGCAATGGTTTATTATTATATATTATACTACTTGAATACGTACATTAGTTGGGACACAATCTGGATATTTATGATTCAGTCCATCTCATACATACATGTACCTTACATGCACAGAAACAGAACCTCTCTGCAACAGTAGGGAAAGCCTCATCACATAATTCCATCCAGAATCAAACAATTCTAAAAGACAAATGTACAAAAGATGCCTGCACAGGTGTTTATAATGGCATTAAGCTTACTGAGTAGAACATTTCTGCAACACTGAACAGATGTTTGCAGGTTGTTTGGTTGTTTTTTGGACCATCTGCCAATCAGTAATCAGTCATGAATGTCTAAGACTGCCAAGTGCCCAAACCATCGGCTCACAAGCATGCCGCGGATGTCATGCCAAAGATATGTACAGCTGATACTTAAATGTTCACACCCAAACAAGAAGGCACATACTCACAATACAATGTCACAAACAAAAACACAAAACCAACTCCATTGTCTTTAACCAAACCAAATTCCACTCCAACACAAATATACTTCTTTTTCTTGGGACGAAGATAAAAAAAGAAGACATGTTTGTTGAAAACAGACGGAACCCCTAAGATGAAGCTCACGCATCCCCTTACGTGCATTCAAACAAGCACAAACACTAATCAGCAGAGGGCTTGATCCCCCACCACCACATTTAGCAAAACAATGTGAGTGTGTGAGAGGAACAGAGGGGGCAGGGAGACAGCTGGGTCGCTGAACAACGCCACTGAAGCCTCATAAAAAGCTACAGATTTCATGAGCTCAGGGGAAAGGAAAAAAAACTGATTGGGAAAGGGAATCGAGTGATGACTAAGAGCAGGAAAATGTGATGGTGTGAGAGTTCAGACAGTGCTGGAAACTTTCAGCAGAGGATTTGTAAAGCCGAGGAGGAAGGGAGGACGTACATAAAAGATAACCACACCAATTCTGTGTTCACTCCATCACCAGCTACTACGGGAGGTAAGTTTTGCTGTCCTGGATAACAGAGCGATGGCTGACGGCTTACTTGTGATATACTTGTCAAGGATATACGCAGGATGATTGAATAATGGAATTAATCAGAACCAAAATAAAATAATGATAATGATCAATACACTATAACAGCAATAGGAATGTGTAGGGTACTTAATTCTTAAAAATACAACCTTCTGTACATAATTCAACCCTTGATTTTGATCAAAGCAATTAATGATGAAATGGAAATGCTTTAGCCATTATACTGTACTGCAAACCATTCCAGGATGTCCCAGTCGAGAGCAGACGGTGGTTTTGGTAGGACTGCAATGATATAATATGCACCAGAGAGGAAACGTGGTTTTATTCAAACAGGGACATTATTAAATTCATACTTGTGAGGAGTCACAAAAGTTCTCATATAATTTGTGTCAAGAAGCAGTGATGCCTGCTGCTTGAATCCATTTTTGCTGACAGTGTTTTTAATGTAGTAATGTTTTCCACTACAACACATACAGGGGAAGGGGAACTATTTTCAGATAATATATTACTCAATGTATATCTGACCATTAGTTGTCTTGTGTACTCAGAAACACACCCCTGAAAGCAGAAAAAGTGACAAAAGTGGTTGTTGCCCCGCAAAACCTAGTTCGCAAAAATAGGAAGAAAAAGTAATGCGTTTTGAAATAGCACAGTAATAGTGTTTTATTAACAATGGAAACATTACTTTTCCTCTCAGAGCAGGGACCTAGCACCCCATGCCTTCAAAGCACAAGTGAATGAGAACGAAATGTGCTCATGTCAGAAATGGGAACAGCTGTGATGTCCTTGGATGTATTTTATGACGTTTTATCTTTGATGTGTAAAAGACAAGAAAGAAAGAAAGAAAGAAAGAAAGAAAGAAAGAAAGAAAGAATGAATGAAAGAATGAACGAAAGAAAGAAACTGTGGCAGAGCTCATTTGAGGACATACTGGTCTCTTTACAAACTTACTTCCTCCAGAAAGACTCTTTCTGCACCCTAATACACCTCGGCCACTGTGAAACAACTCACACTTGCCAACCTTAAGTTGCAGAACTTTAAATGGATTTGTATGGAGAAGCAGGTCATTATGTTGGCACAGCTATGTGTTTGGAGCCTCCAGTGCCATTACAAATAGTGAGCACAGTCTGCACCACAGCCTCAAACATGTGCATCTGTCATGTTGAGATGTACTGTAGACACAACACAGAAATCATTTTGTGAGAACAAACCAAACACCATGTCTATATTCAACAAGGACATGCTTTACTTCTAAAAACATTCTACAGCAAACTTCTGAAGCATATGTGAGCTCCAACGTTATGCCAAAAGGCTGCTAAGCATGGTGATTTATCAGCCAATCCTGTTGACAATGCTTACGGGCAACAGACAACACTGGATCAATTTATGCAAATGTATTCTTTTTGGTTAAAATAAGAATGCTGAGGCTGCAACATGTAGGGATTGTTACTAATTACAGTGGCCTTCAGTATAACTGCCTTATTACGCTGGTGATTTTGAGTGCAGAGAATTGCCTTAGTGGCTGTTCTTTCAGTGAGAGGAGAAAAACCAGACCACAGTCTGGAGAGAGAGAGAGAGAGCAAAAATGCTCCCTGTGGTTTTAATTAATATTTACAGTGTAGCAGTTAGGTTTTCCTTCATGTGCAAAAAAAGTCAGCAATAATTTAAAAAAGGAATTACTTTTTAGAGCTAAAAACATCTATGTTTTGTGATAAAGTTGAGTGTTTTATCGCTATTTCTTTGTGCTCTTGACACCTTCGTGGTATTTTTGGTGAGTCCTATGGGCAGTCAGCTTTTAGACAGAGGTAGGCATCAACCTATGCAAAGCTCAGCACTGACCTAAAGGGTTACTCTAGTGATTTAGTATTGCATATCCATGAAACTGGCGGACTTCACACCCAAAATTACTCAAGTAATGAAATTTGAGTGTTGACCTGACTCCAGTCCTCCAGAGCCACAGAGGATGTTAAAAAAAACTTTCACTCACGCTTAGTGAAAGCACTCCCAGTAGGAGTGTCCTATAAAATACAAATAAAATTTATTATGTAATGCATGGCATGTTCAGAAACCACTTAGTCATTCATGTAAATCCAAGATTCCTAACTAATGCTGACTGTAACATTTTTTCTGTTCTAGTGCAATAATGGACCTGCACCTCACCCTTCATGTGCTCCTACTTCTCTTTTCTCTCAATGCTGTTGTTTGGGCGTGTCCCGATGGATGCAAATGTCAAGAAACCAGAATCTTCTGCAGTGGCCTCTCAGACTTCCCCACAACTGTGCCCTCATCTACCACCGCACTATACTTCTCCAATTGTAGTATCAGCTTTCTAAAACCAGAGGACCTGACCAATTTCTCTAATGCCCTTGGCATCTTTGTGATTAAAGACACTGATCTGAGGGAAGTGCGCACTGGCACACTTGATTCCACTCCAAACATAGGTGCCTTAGGGTTTGCTGGCACCAAACTGCAAGATCTCCCTGAGACCTTGTTCCAAAATCTTCAGAAGCTTGAGTCTCTGAATCTGAAGAGCAACAATCTCCTGGTACTCCGCCCTAACTGGTTTTCCCGGTTGACAGATCTCAAACTCCTTGATCTTAGTAAGAATCTTTTCACTTCTGTACCTGTGGAAACTTTTCACGCTCTTGCTGAACTGCAGTACCTTTTCCTTTCTGGAAACAATATCAGTAAATTACCTAGAGAGACATTCAAAGGTCTTTCCAAGCTGAAAACCTTACGGCTTAACAAAAACTCATTACAGGAACTCCCCATTGGCAGTTTGGATGACCTTGTAAACCTGGAGGAACTATCCCTACATGATAATCTAATCACTCATCTCCACCATGACTTGTTCTCCAAGACTTTAAAACTCCAAAAGCTGTTCCTCTCCCACAACAGACTCACATCTCTTCCACAAGGGGTCTTCTTAAACCTGCCCCTCCTTTCCCAGATCTCCCTGTATGAAAATCAGCTGGAGAGTCTGCGACCAGGGGTGTTTGGGCCCATGGCATTGCAGGAGTTGTGGCTGTATGACAACAAGCTGAGCCACCTGGAGGATGACACATTCAGGAACCTGACTCAATTGCATCTCCTGGTGCTCAGTCGCAACCAGATCAACTATGTATCCTCTGGGGCCTTTAGAGGGTTGGAACAGCTGGGAGAGATATCACTTCACACCAATCTGCTCAAAACACTGCAAGCTGGGACTTTCCAAGGTTTGCCCAGTCTGGTCAACATTTCCTTGGAACACAACTTCATCAGCTCTCTCCCTTTGGGCTTTGTCCAGGGCCTAAGACACTTGGGACAAATAGACCTGCAAAATAACTCCTTTACCAACCTGCCACAGGAGACTCTAGATGACCTCACTGCAGCAAAGGAAGTACTCCTGCAGCAGAACCCCTGGAGGTGTGACAAGGATATTCTGCCACTTAGGGACTGGCTGAAACAGCATCCATCCAAGGCCAACCAAACTCTTGTGGTCTGTGAAACACCACTGAACGGTGAGGTAATTGCTCTGCTGACAGATGAGAACTTGATGCCTCTCAGCTCTACTGAGGAGCCTGTGTTGACCTCAACAGTAAAGAGGAGGAAACCCCATACCCCTCCAACAAGACGAAGCACATCCTCACCTGCTGTGAAGACAACCCTCACCTCAGAGCAGGACGAGATCAACGGCGGACAAGAGGAGAATGGAACGGTTTCTAATAATACTTCGATCATCCTCATTGCCATTGCAGTAGTGTCCACTGTCATCATCAGCACTGTCATCATCAGCTTCGGGTGCTGGAGGAAGAACAGGAGAGGCAGCGGAAATATAGGCGTCCGAAATAAAAACTCTGTGCTGTAGACTAGACCATCCAACATCGCAACCCAAAAACTTTTAAACCCAAGGGAAACTGCTCACTGTGGTTTACTCGGAAAACGTGGAGTCTAGAGTTGATTTTAGAACCTCAAAGGCAACAGAAATAACCACTTCATCTTTATTCAGATGTACAAGCTAGAACAAACAAGCCAACTTCTTCATTGGCGTTTAACTTTTCATGATCAAATGTACCAGTCGGCATTCCTTTCCTGTGGCATGTGAAAAAGAACGGCCATTTTATGTACTAACTGTAAAAAACACCCACCTTGCCATCTTGTGGGAAACCTGGACATTTTGTTGGCTGTACCTCAGATGCACTGAAGAAGTGTACTTCTTTTAGTAAACTCAAGACTGCATTCAGTATTTACTTCAAACTATTACCATTTTTCAGTACTAATAATTGCAGTTTGACAATGGTTTTCTGTACTAATAACAGTTTGACCTTTTTGCTAAATGGCTGTGTTAAATTAAACATGTCACTTTGACTCCACTGTAACACAATTCATTTTATAGTTTCCACACTTACAACGCAAAATGCTACTATAAATTAAATAAATGCACTTCTTTAAGTGGGAGCTATCTTACATTGTGTTAATCATTTACAGAACTAAGTGGTATTACATGCAAGCTTCTCTTCCTTGAATTTATCCTTTATCTACACACACAGGAGTGTAGAGGAGGATAAAACTCCACTTAAATGCTTGTGAGAAGGAAATTACTCAAATAAATAAATAAATGTTAAGTTATGAAAATAGTAAGTACACTAAGACACTGTATTGTACCTTAGACGAAAAGGAAAAAAGTGCATTAACACACAAAAGTATTGACATTGTTTTATTTAAACAAGCAGTGATTTCTAGACATTTATATGGGCAGGATGATGAACATACTGTGATTACTAAATAGTCAACAGATAACAGGATTTTTAATCACTAGTGTGTTGTGTGATTATGTTGACTGTGCCAACTCAGTTTGTGGAATGTCCAGAAGAACAAAACAAAGTCCAGACTGAGTACATTTAAAAGTGGTCATGGTGAAGGGAAGGAGGCACAGCATGATATTGTGATACATGATTACTGAATAATGTTTGAAACCTCTAGCTAAAATCCAACAAGTCCCTCTGCTTGCAATTACAGATACCAGACAAAACAAATGTTCACGTATGCTGGAATGTATGTCTAACTGTTGCCTGACAATAACAATGTTCTAGTAAGGAAGTTAAACAAAACATAATCAACAAACTAGAGATGAATGCATTTGAAATGGAGGAAAATTGTGCACTTTAAAAATGTTTACTTTTTACTGCTTTTCCTGATGTGGAAACATACATATTTTCACAATGACAACATGTTTACATACCCTAGAGTATGTTAACATATGTGCATGAATGATGCATTCAAGCTTATAAAAACATCTGTTACTGTACTAGGTGAATAACCTAATATACGTAGTACATCGCATGTACTGCTTAGAGTCATCATCTATCAAATTTAAAACAAATTTTGTATGCTGTAAAGGCAGAAGACAATGTCTTGAAAACAACTTTAATTTAGAATATTCTGAACACTGAAAACAGAAAGTTTGTAAATTATGTCAAAATGATTACAAGCATAGGAGAAAAACATATTCATTTTGTAATCATGAAGCCAAGCTGCAGAGCAGTGCAGTAAATGGCGGAAACATAAAAGTTCAGTCCTTGCTCTTATCTCAAGTTGCAGAAGTGTGTTACACCACCCCTCACATGACCTGCAACACACTCAGGGGGGAGCTGGCAAACATCGATACAGAAGATAAGTAATGAGACTGAGCTTGTTTGTGTGTCCTCACTGCTGTAACAACCTGTTTTATCCCAGGACGGAAAATTATCAGGTAGGGAAATATTTCGGCATTTCGGCACAGCACACAGATTTAGTGAGAACTTGACACTGTAAAACTTTTTATAATGTTCCTGACACTTGAGCATTTATGTATTATCACAAGAAAGAGAAGAAAAATCATATATTAAACTATACCTGTTAACTGTATACAAAGTCTAAATTGAATCTACTCAATTTGAAGTTATTCATTATCCAATTTGTTTTACTTTTTATAGTGAATAAGCATGTCAAGAGGAGAAATCATCATTTTGTTTCTGTCTTTGTTGATTGAGTCTTCACTGACTCAAAGAAATCCATGTGAAAGGGAGGCAGACTGCCCCAAAGACAACCAGGAAGTTTTTAGTACATCTACGACAGAAATCCCACGCGTCCTGAGAACAGGTGTGACAGAGGTTTTCTTTGTGGACAGCCAGATCAAAACAATCCCCAAAGAAGCCTTTGTTGAAAACCCCCAGCTTGAAAAGGTGGAGTTCATGAACACTAATACGACGTCTATTGAGCCTGGAGCTTTTGAAGGTTTGATACACCTCAAGCATATTGAGATCTCCAGCACTCCATTAACGTCAATCCCAGTGGGAGCCTTTAAAGACCTCGGCAACCTGGAGTTTATTGTACTAAAGCTAAACAAGCTCCATAGTCTGGAGAAGGGCTTGTTTGACGGCCTTAAAAAAGTAAAATATCTCAAGTTACATGACAACGAGATTGAATCGATTGAAGACGGGACCTTTGATGGTCTAGAGGAACTTGAATTGCTCCATTTAGCTAAAAATAATCTCTCTGCTGTATCTGCCGACTGGTTCTCAGACCTAAAGAAACTGCAGATTCTCCGGCTTTATGAGAATCAGCTGACCAGTGTTCCTGAGGAGATTTTTCAGAATTTGACAGAATTGAAGGAAATTGGGTTGCAGAGAAACAAAATAACAGAATTATCACAGAATCTCTTTCCACATAAAATCAAACTAAATAAGCTGTATTTGGATAGTAATCTCCTGACTGGTCTACCGCCAGATTTTTTCATTGGCTTCCCTCAGCTTAAAACACTGACCCTGTTTAATAATCAACTGACTAGTCTACCACCAGTGCTTTTTGGAGAAATGCCAAAATTCACTGACTTAGGCCTCGGTCAAAATAATCTCAGCTCTCTTCCTAAAGGAATATTAGGCCCTCTGAAGAAACTCAGGAAGCTTGATCTGTCTAAAAATCACTTTGTCACCTTGAATGCTGAGTATTTTGTAGGCCCTGATAAGCTTTTGGAGCTGAATCTACAGCACAACAAGATACATTTGCTGGATGAAGGTGTGTTTGAAAAGCTACAGTCACTGACAACACTCAAGCTAGCCCACAATGACCTCCAAATGCTTCCTGAGGATATTTTTCAGCCTTTAACAAAACTCAAAAAACTTTACCTCAATGGCAACCCTTGGAACTGTGACTGTAACCTGGTACATCTTTACCTCTGGATGAAGGCGAACTCTGACAAGATTGCGTCTACTGTGGTCTGTGAGTATCCAGAACATCTAAAAGATCAGGAAATCCAATCACTAACAATGGATCAACTTATTTGCCCCACCCTTCCCCCCACAACCACTCTCTTGATCACCACATCTACCACAACGATCCCAACGACAGAACCAGCAACGACCACCCTTACTACAACAACACCTCTTCCTACAACACCAACCACCACTTTTCCACTCCCTACAATGCCTCCCACAATGACCACGCTCACCACTATACTCCCAACCACAGAACCAATCACCACCATCCTCACAACCACAACTCCAACAACCTCTTTGCCAACTACAACTATATCAACCACTACTGTCTCCACCACGGCACTAGCCACAACAACCACAACAACACCAACAACCACGGCTCTGCCAACAACCACACCCACAACCACTATGAGCACAGCTATAGACACCACAGTCATGACCACAATATTAACAACTGCACCCACAACCACAATAATAACAACTGCACCAACAACCACAATAACAACTGCACCAACAACCATGACCATGACAACAACAACTGCACCAACAACCACAACCATGATAATAACAACCGCACCCACAACCACAACCATGATAATAACAACCGCACCAACAACCACAACCATGATAATAACAACCGCACCAACAACCACAACCATGATTACAACAACTGCACCCACAACCACAATAACAACACCCACAACTACTTTAACAACAACTATGCCAACAACCACTACCCAAACACCTCCTCCACAAACCACTCCAGTCATTCAGGAGCCATCACCTTCCTTCATGTATCAGTACAGAAACAAAGTTCAGCGGTGCAAATCTCAGTTGATGACCTACATCGCACTGCTGGTGGTGGAGATCACCTGCACACTGGCACTGGCTAAGTTCACCCTGTCTCTTTACCGCCTGCTGCAGGGCAGGGAGAGGATGCACTACACAGTCAAACTCACCCGCTTCTCTTACAGGAGAGAGGTCCTCCTCAAGCCTCTACGAGAGGCAGAGACTCACAGACATTAAACAACAACGCCTCACTTGTTGGATGCCAGTGATGGAAAATGGGCAGATTAGCAGCCATGTGACCTATCAAAGCACCCGTGAGTAAGATGTCAAAACCCTATTTGCTAATATAATGACTATCATGTGATATTTAATATTTAAAGCAACTATATCAATATTCAAACTCAAATGTTCAAAGTCAGTATTAAAGGGGTTACTCATGGCGATGAACCTACAGAAAATTATCACCTGAATATGCAGTTCCCTTCATCTTTATGGGCCTTCACAGTGAGTTGGAGTTTAATGTTTAGCTGTCCAACAGGAATCCATTCTTATGTGGAATACTTGAAATTTTGATGGCGCTATGCAGTTGCTATAGAACTTCTCAAATGTGAATTAACTGTGAACACAACATTGACATATAAAGTTCATACGAAGTTGTTTGCAAACAGTTGCTTAGTCATGCATCCAGCGAATACAGAGCAACTTTAGCATTCATTTGGAGGCATGTTTCTGTCCACCTGTCCAATATTTACTCTCCTTGTAGTTCTGTTTTTGGTCTCTTCCAACTCCTGAGGGAAACATCTGGCTCTTTAGCTGCTTAATGCTCCACTATGTTCACCAGATAGTTGCTAACTTTCTCTGCCTGCTGCAGCTGAAAGCAACACTGAGAGCAATGGGAGTGAACCAAAACAGTAAAGTTGAGGCCTGTGAAACAAAACACGCTTTAATGCACCGTAGAGTTGGGGGGAACTGCAGAGTTGGGTGATAATTCTCTGTGTCATTCACATACAAGTGGAAATGAAAATAAAAATACTGAAAACAACTTTGAATAAAATATTAATACACATAATGGTTTACATTTCTAATATTATCAAGTTGCTGATATAACAGGTTATAAACACCTTGTAGAAATATCTCCTCTGGAATGTTTGATTTTTTTGCAGTTAAGTATTTCTGAAAATTATATATTTTGATAAGCATAATAATGTACTAAAAACATAATGCATTGTGCAATGATTAAAAAACTTTCTCCTAGAAATCTGTTTTGTTATTACTGAAATCCAGCAGCTGTCAGCAGTAGACAGACTTTTACAGCATGGGGAAGTCCAGAGATCCAAGAGACTTCATTCTCTGTCTCATTCACAGAAAACATGGCTTAGGGAACTTTACCTACCACAGTTTGTATGTCTGCAATTTAGATGATGTCCTAGGATGATGTCCTTCTTCATCAGAGGTTTTCTATTAAAGTAGCAATCTTAGGAATGTATTTACCGAAAACTGAAGGAAAAGTGGATATTTAAAGCACAACAAAAGAGTCCCTCAGGTCATAAATTTCATGAAGTGGCAGAGTGGAAAACACTGAACATGGATCTGGGACTGGGATTGGGATTTACGTTTTTTTTTCTCCCTGATAAGTAAAGGTTAAATACATTAATTAGCTCTTTTCTTAGACTGTAGCACAGGAACAGAACAGTAGTGCAGATCCATTAACCCAGTCTGACTCAGTACCTGTGTGAGAAAGAAATAAAAACACTAATCTTTATCTTAGTAGAAACTGTTTGCCTGCTGTCTGCCCTTAATGACTATGGCACTGATCAGTAACTCCGATGTTACATGTAAGTACCAAATTTAAGATTGGAATTTTTTACATATACATCCGGTGAACTTTGTAAAATTGTGGTCCTTTACATATAATGGGAGCTGTGATAGCTCAGTGAATAAGATCCATACCTTTGGTGTGAGAGACTTGGGTTCAATACCCCACTTTGACACATCCACCAATGTGTCCCTGAGCAAGACACTTAACCCCTAGTTGCAACCTCTAACATATATAGCAATTGTAAGTCGCTTTGGACTAGACATTTCTGAGGTGATATTTCTTATCACTTATCTGTCATGTTTATGAGAGTACATGTAATACAGTAATTTAATACTGTATAATATACTATACTATATTCCCCCTTTCTATCTTAGCACATAGGACATTTCAACTTTACAAATATAACTGTCTGGGAACCATCAGGGAATGTTCCTTAAAGGTTATCTTAAGGTTTTTCAAGAATAACCTTCAGAAAACCTTTAGGGAACATTAAGTAAAGTCCTCTGATGTTATGTGTCCTATGTGTTATGTCTGGCTATGTGTGCTGTAGCTGTGTACATATAAATGAGGGAATAACTTATGTAGGATTGTGTCCATCCCTGGAACAGAGTTCCACAGACTTGGAAAGGAGCACTGAAGCTGTTCGTGCTCCATGTGAATCCTTCACATGCTATGAAAGATAGAAAGATAGAAAGGGGGAATTACTGTCCGTTGTATAGTATACTATGCAGTATTAAATTACTGTATTACATGTGCTTTCATAAGCATGACAGATATGAAATCACCTCAGAAATGTCCAGTCCAAAGCGTCTTTTTCAAATTTTACTAAACGGCTAAATATATATATATATATGTAATAATCTTCAGTGTACATTTAGTTTGTTTCTAATCTGTGCCTTTTACTAATTTTTGTTGTTTGTTAGAAATCACCTCTTTTTCGCTCTTGTCATGCAAAGAACAAAGTCAGCAATGTGTAGATGAAGAGATATGATCCCTCCCACTAGAGGGCACTTTTGTATTGGATAAAACAGCACCTTAGAAGCACAAAGACCACAGAAAAATATTTATTTAACGGTTTCACTTCTTATAATGTTCCCAGTGAGGCTTCTTCCTTCTGTCAAACTGTTGTATTGTATTATAGAGTAGGTTCCCATTGAAATCAAGTGACACAGACAAAAGAATCTAGTTTCAAGTAAAATAAAAAATGTCTTCATATTAGATCATATTCCCTTTGGAGGAGTCTTCTGTGTAGGATTTTTTTTTATGAAGCTGTGCCAGACAGGAGGAAAAGTGAATGAAGAGACTGAATGAGGGTAACATAACTTTGCTTTATCAGTTTTACCTCTGGGATATATGGACAAACACACACACACACACACACACACACATAAGTAATCTTGATCAATCACAGGAAGTACAAAATCAAAGTTGCCCTAAATCAGCTGGTAAATATGTCTAGCCCTGATCAACGCCAACATGCTACATACCTCAAGTGAAAGATAATGAGAAACACAAAGAGTTGTGTTGCTAAATATTTTATTTCACTTTGAAATTCAGCCATGTGTAATGCACGCTTAGCTTTTGTTAAAGTCCTACCTGTGATGTTGCATCACAAAGCTATTCTTGTCTCATGAAGTAAGCAGTCTGATGTCTTTATAATTCATCCAGATGTGAGTGACTGAAGTATTTTAGTCCACTCTATATTTTCTTTCCTGTGTCTCTGTGATTACAGATAAAACAGTAGCAGCTTGGGTGACTAAAAGTAGTCAGGTCAGATTGTACACATACAGATTGTAAAGCCCATTGAGGTAAATTGGTATTTGTGACTCTGGGCTATATAAATAAAATTTACTTGACTTGACTTGACTATTACAAACAGCTGAAATTTACCTTTGCATCTGTACTCCACAAAAATATGTTTTTTTAAAAGATTTCTATAATGTTTGTTCAAAGATAATCTTTTCCATCCATGCATCCTATGTCCACAATATGCAAGCAGTTCTCACACGGTGAAGTTTCCAAACACTTTCAATGTAATAATTTAGCATCAGTTAAACACAAAGTTTTATTTAATCTCCAGTGTCAGATGCGGACTTTCTCGTCTACCCTAAACTGGTTTCGGATTTGTGTGTCTCACGTCTCAGGTTCACGATCTCTTGGGATCAGTTCTCAGTTTCATTATCTTCATTTTCCAGTTGGTCATGTTATTAAGAATGGGATTTTATTGTATCACTATAATGCCCAGACTCAGCTGCACATAATACTGCTTATTCCTTCTCTGTTGCTTTATTATTATATTTTAAAGTGCGCCTTGACATTCGGGTTAGATTAGTGCAACAGAAACAATGCCAAATGGACTGTAAAGCAGTGGTTTCCAAACTAATGTAGGAGTCAGGATACTACAAGGTGTCCCAAGATATATATGAGGCAAAAAGCATATATTTCTATTAAAAACATGTTTTTCTTTTCTGACTTCTTTATTTATCGTCTTGTCTTCTTTACTACTATTGAAATACTGAATATTTTCATTGGGCCCTAAAATCTGAATAGGAAGACATGCTCTTTGCTTGAACTGCTCACATCTCATGTCCACAGTAAGGCAGGACCTGTGATGAGGGTCATAAGTTGACATTGCTTCATTTTATGGGGTCATAAGCCAAAACGTCTGGGATCCGCAGACATGTAGGGATGCCGTCCAAGTCTTCAGAGCTTTTGGTATATCCTTAACAGCTGTAAAAATACATCACATCATCATGAGGCTTTGTGAAAAGTTCAATAAGAAAGATCTTTTCTTTCACTTTATTTTTACTATTTTTAATCTTCTCTGTCACTCCACATTGCCACATTGTCCCAACATTCACAATTCTGACATCACCATATCCGAGCAAGGATTTTTCTTCCTCAAGCCAATTAGTCTCTGGAAGCTATTCATGCAACTCTGTCAATAACCTCAGTAAATATCATTAATCTCTCCTTATTGAACTGAATTTAATGTACTGGTAGCTCTACTTGTGCACTCACAATTGCCATCCATCGAAAATATCCTACTTTAAAACAACCATTCATATCCTCCGGTCAAACAACATCCTGGTCATCCAAGCCCCCAGGACAAAGCTCCAACTCTGTGTACTTTGAAAAGATTTCTTCAAAGAATGCCATATGACTGCTGGCAATTTTGCATTTGATGTTAAATTTACTGTTTCATTCACTTTTAATTAAAACATTTCCTGGAGCACCTTCTCATAATGATACAAGATACAACTTATTATAAAAATCTTAGACCTCCTAGTGTAGATGTCCAAGTGTACCTGAGACTCCAAATCAATACAATAAACTTGTAAACAAGAACTGACATCAGAAGGTCAGTTGTATCTAACAAGGTAACATCTGACAATGACTGGATGGATATGTTCACTGACTATGAAGTTATATGTCCTGCTCTGAAGGTTATCTAGGTTTACATTTGTCCAATGCAGTACAAGCAAGGCAGTGGGGCTTCTTTTATCCACAGTAACATACAATGAGGTAGAGGGCACAGGACTAGATACTTTCTCATAAACAACTTGAAGGTTGCATGGTTGTTGAGGGAACAAACCTATACCCAGGGTAGACACAGGTGATTAAGAAGAATATGGAGGAATCTGCAGCTGAAGTCCTTAGTGTTAATACAAATCAGTGTCTGTATCCAAAGCGATGAAACTATAAGTTAATATAATAACTTCAGCTACCATTTATCTTCCCTCAGTGACCCTTTCTGTTGCCACACAGCTCCGCCATAAGAAAACATGTGATCTAAATGATCCTCTTCCACAAGCAGAAGAACTTGTCATATCCCTCAAAGCCTCTGCTTTTAGGGAAGGATAAGCCTGCAAGTCTTGCTAATGAGCCTGAAATGGAGCTGAGGAGGTAATTGTGTGTGAGAAGGGCAATGTGCTGAAGAATATAAGAGGCCATAAAATGAGGAGGAGCCCATTACAGCCAAACTAAGACATTTCAACTGGAAAATAGTTTGTGATAAGCAGGCAGATTTTCAGCTGGGATGATACAGCTGATTACCTGGGGTTAATGACCAACAGAGACCTATTATAGTAAGTATGAGGAACATACGATAGCGATGTGGCTGACTGATTTTTGAGAGCTCTTCCTCTCATTCTTCACAGTATTTTCTTGCTTTATGGAGTCATAAGAAAAGCTGAGAGAAAGCTCTTGAGGGAGATTCAGTACCTGGTCATTTGTGGCTGCAGAATAAAAATCTTATGGCAAAAGTAAATAATAAAAACACATCCACTGTGTCAATGCTGATGCACATTTGTGAAAGAAAACAAAACGTTCAAAGTTAGATTCTCGACAAATCAATTATTCATCAGACTTACTGGTATGGTAATTAAGTGAGACGAGGAAAGCCACATTTTTATCCAAGTAACATTCATACTGGTTGAAAGAAACAATTTGATAGTAGCCTATATCCCATCATTGCTGAGCAATTTTTTGCTCTGAGCAGAGTTTTGTGTGGAAGGAATTAAAGGCCTTCCCATATAGACCCCTGTCCTAGATATAGACAGGGTGAGTTCAGTGGTTAAAGCAAATAGAAGCGTGGGCTGTTTGTTGTTTTACAGTAGTAGTGTATGTGGAAATTTTTACTTTAAAGCTCCATACCATGTAGTGATACTGAAGGGCTTAATTTGAAAGATCGGACTAAGCCCTCTGTTTCCATGCACTAATCAGAGTTTAGCAATATTTGAATCAAGATCTGACTAAAGCTGTTTTTTTATGTTGCCAGAACACTGTCATTCACTTTGGATCAAACCACACCCACAAATACAATAATTAGTTCAAAGCTGCAAAACCCATACTTTCTTTTATTTTCTTTCCTCAGTTACTGCATTTGTGCAGATGAATTATGCTATTATTCCTGCCTTATTTGTTCAATGACTTGGTTGTTCCTTAACATAGCTCCTTAGTCTGACATACAGACCAACACAACAGACATCTTCTCTTGGCTCAGTGGACTCAGTCCTAGAGCTGCCCCCCAGCCTCCAGAAACCTCCATTTGGTATATCTGCTAGTTGCTAGTTGTGAACACACAAAACAAATGTCAACAGAAACACACTGTTTTTTAACATTCCGAGCATTTTGCTATACAAATGGCCCAATAGCACAGATTACATAAAATCAAAATAGTATAAGTTCAGGACAATTATTTGAGCCACAAATTAATATTAAAGAGCAATATTTCATAAAGACAAAACACCTGCCACCCCTACAATCACTTTCCAGTGTCTTGTTTTAACTTTTAATCCTCTTTTTTTTTTTTTTTTTTACAACCATCAGGATACTGCATATTAAAGCTGGGTTAGGCAATGTTAGAGAAACTAGCTAGACAGCTAGATTTTGAAAGTATTCAACTGAAAAATGTTAATTTTCATGCACAGTGACAGTATGGGCAGAGCGTGCACAGGTAGGCAGGTAGACAGGCAAGTAGGCCAGCCAATCATTTCATTTGGACAGAAACTATTCTATTATCGTTGATTTTTCTAATACAAAATGTCTGCCGATATTAAAATGGGAATAAAAAGTCCATTTCACATAACTTACTGTTATATATTAAAGACAAAATCAATAACATAAGAAAGAGATAAACAAGAGCAAGAGAAACAGTCTCCCACAGGCAGACACTGCTGAGAGGCAGCCCTGGCCTCTGGCGCTGAAAAACACAGTCGCCAGAGGCTCTGATGTCTCAAGCATCCGATCCCCCAAACCAACCTCCCACCTGAGGAGTCTCCAGCACTGCCAGCTGTGTCCAATCTCTGCCTGCCAGCTGCACCCCCAGGCAGGCTGCAGCAACATGGAGATGGGGTCACCATGACACCTTCTCTCCCATTGCTGAAAATGTAAACTGTCAGGTACTGAAGTTAATCATGCTACATGGTGGCACAGTGGACATTGAACATACAAAGTATTTTTAACACCACTTACTGTATTACCATAAAATGATTTTCTCAAGACAATCTACACGAATGGTTCAGTACCTCAGAAAATGAATAGATTATGAAATTGTCTCCTGATATGTAGATAAAGACCAGATATTTAACCTCTAACCAAGCCATAAAAGCTTTTACAATTACCCCCCAAAAAATAAAAGGACCTGGTAGGCTCAGCAGCCTATATGGACATAACGTTACCTAACGGCAGAGAAGCTATAAGAGAGGACGTTGACAGGACACTAAGAACAGAAAAAGAGAGTGACCAAGCAAGAGGCCGGATGTTGGTGAGAGCTTTGTAAAATAACTAAGTAAAGTTTATATAACAAAGCACAAAGTACTTTACAAGAGTAAATGTTAAAAATGAGAAAAGTAAAGAAACAATAAAACAACTTTGTAAAACAGTAAAAGCTAATCAAACAATAACACATGAACAACATCGTTAAATAAAAGGCTGCAAGACAGAAACATAGCTTGCATTCTTTCTGTGTACACAGTTGGACTAGTAATATGTCTTGTGTTGTCTTTCTTGGTGTCTTGCTTGATGTTTGGCTGTGTTGGCAAAGTTGCCCGTTTTTGATCATAAGCAATGTAATTATAATGTGTACAGCTTGTCAGGATGTGTGGTGTGGTTGAGCAGGTAGGTGAACCCAAATGCAGGACACAGAGCGCAGCAGGTACAGTTCAAGGGGTTTTATCTGCACTCTGCGCATGCGTTGGCGTCTGTAGCCACCTGTCGGAAGCTCCGTCTTAAACCGGACTCTTATCCAGTTTTAATCCACTCTTTTTTCGTTACATTTTTTATATCCTTTTTATTTAACTTAACTTTATTTAAGTTTTACGTGGGTTAAGGATTTTAGTCATCCGACATGGATTTTAAGATAGGAAGACCGTAAAAACGCG